>NC_141889.1:21742361-22069338 GCF_030686135.1 Camelina sativa | reverse complement strand
CCCGGGAAGTCCTCGTGTTGCATCCCTCCCTTCTTTTTTTTTTTTTTTTTTTTGGTTTGTTGCGTAAGACTATATAGTACAAACATAAACGCCGTAACTTTTACATCGTGAGGAACCACGCGACCCATAATACCATTTCGGAAAGCCCCAAGAGTGTTTTCTGGCAAGGCAATGGGTCTTCGTACCATTGGACCATTCCGGAGGCCGAATTTTGACGTTTGAAGGTGTTTCGGATGTTTTTTGGTGATCGCGACACAATTAGCTACGAGTACAAAAATTATGTTTGGATATGGTTATCTCTTGTTTTTTCGCGGTTGGAAGCACGTCCAAGGTGAATAAACGGTCCACATATCAAGTGGGACCCACATTGAATGATCCCTAGAGTTTTTAAAAACACGATATATGCGATTGAATGGTATATACTAACGGATGCGATCATACCAGCACTAATGCACCGGATCCCATCAGAACTCCGCAGTCAAGCGTGCTTGGGCGGCGAGAGTAGTACTAGGATGGGTGACCTCCCGGGAAGTCCTCGTGTTGCATCCCTCCTTCTTTTTTTTTTTTTTTTTTTGGTTGTTGCGTAAGACTATATAGTACAAACATAACGCCGTAACTTTTACATCGTGAGGAACCACGCGACCCATAATACCATTTCGGAAAGCCCCAAGAGTGTTTCTGGCAAGGCAATGGGTCTTCGTACCATTGGACCATTTCCGGAGGCCGAATTTTGACGTTTGAAGGTGTTTCGGATGTTTTTTGGTGATCGCGACACAATTAGCTACGAGTACAAAATTATGTTTGGATATGGTTATCTCTTGTTTTTCGCGGTTGGAAGCACGTCCAAGGTGAATAAACGGTCCACATATCAAGTGGGACCCACATTGAATGATCCCTAGAGTTTTTTAAAACACGATTTATGCGATTGAATGGTATATACTAACGGATGCGATCATACCAGCACTAATGCACCGGATCCCATCAGAACTCCGCAGTCAAGCGTGCTTGGGCGAGAGTAGTACTAGGATGGGTGACCTCCCGGGAAGTCCTCGTGTTGCATCCCTCCTTCTTTTTTTTTTTTTTTTTTTGGTTGTTGCGTAAGACTATATAGTACAAACATAACGCCGTAACTTTTACATCGTGAGGAACCACGCGACCCATAATACCATTTCGGAAAGCCCCAAGAGTGTTTCTGGCAAGGCAATGGGTCTTCGTACCATTGGACCATTCCGGAGGCCGAATTTTGACGTTTGAAGGTGTTTCGGATGTTTTTTGGTGATCGCGACACAATTAGCTACGAGTACAAAATTATGTTTGGATATGGTTATCTCTTGTTTTTCGCGGTTGGAAGCACGTCCAAGGTGAATAAACGGTCCACATATCAAGTGGGACCCACATTGAATGATCCCTAGAGTTTTTAAAACACGATATATGCGATTGAATGGTATATACTAACGGATGCGATCATACCAGCACTAATGCACCGGATCCCATCAGAACTCCGCAGTCAAGCGTGCTTGGGCGAGAGTAGTACTAGGATGGGTGACCTCCCGGGAAGTCCTCGTGTTGCATCCCTCCTTCTTTTTTTTTTTTTTTTTTTGGTTGTTGCGTAAGACTATATAGTACAAACATAACGCCGTAACTTTTACATCGTGAGGAACCACGCGACCCATAATACCATTTCGGAAAGCCCCAAGAGTGTTTCTGGCAAGGCAATGGGTCTTCGTACCATTGGACCATTCCGGAGGCCGAATTTTGACGTTTGAAGGTGTTTCGGATGTTTTTTGGTGATCGCGACACAATTAGCTACGAGTACAAAATTATGTTTGGATATGGTTATCTCTTGTTTTTCGCGGTTGGAAGCACGTCCAAGGTGAATAAACGGTCCACATATCAAGTGGGACCCACATTGAATGATCCCTAGAGTTTTTAAAACACGATATATGCGATTGAATGGTATATACTAACGGATGCGATCATACCAGCACTAATTCACCGGATCCCATCAGAACTCCGCAGTCAAGCGTGCTTGGGCGAGAGTAGTACTAGGATGGGTGACCTCCCGGGAAGTCCTCGTGTTGCATCCCTCCTTCTTTTTTTTTTTTTTTTTTTTGGTTGTTGCGTAAGACTATATAGTACAAACATAACGCCGTAACTTTTACATCGTGAGGAACCACGCGACCCATAATACCATTTCGGAAAGCCCCAAGAGTGTTTCTGGCAAGGCAATGGGTCTTCGTACCATTGGACCATTCCGGAGGCCGAATTTTGACGTTTGAAGGTGTTTCGGATGTTTTTTGGTGATCGCGACACAATTAGCTACGAGTACAAAATTATGTTTGGATATGGTTATCTCTTGTTTTTCGCGGTTGGAAGCACGTCCAAGGTGAATAAACGGTCCACATATCAAGTGGGACCCACATTGAATGATCCCTAGAGTTTTTAAAACACGATATATGCGATTGAATGGTATATACTAACGGATGCGATCATACCAGCACTAATGCACCGGATCCCATCAGAACTCCGCAGTCAAGCGTGCTTGGGCGAGAGTAGTACTAGGATGGGTGACCTCCCGGGAAGTCCTCGTGTTGCATCCCTCCTTCTTTTTTTTTTTTTTTTTTTGGTTGTTGCGTAAGACTATATAGTACAAACATAACGCCGTAACTTTTACATCGTGAGGAACCACGCGACCCATAATACCATTTCGGAAAGCCCCAAGAGTGTTTCTGGCAAGGCAATGGGTCTTCGTACCATTGGACCATTCCGGAGGCCGAATTTTGACGTTTGAAGGTGTTTCGGATGTTTTTTGGTGATCGCGACACAATTAGCTACGAGTACAAAATTATGTTTGGATATGGTTATCTCTTGTTTTTCGCGGTTGGAAGCACGTCCAAGGTGAATAAACGGTCCACATATCAAGTGGGACCCACATTGAATGATCCCTAGAGTTTTTAAAACACGATATATGCGATTGAATGGTATATACTAACGGATGCGATCATACCAGCACTAATTCACCGGATCCCATCAGAACTCCGCAGTCAAGCGTGCTTGGGCGAGAGTAGTACTAGGATGGGTGACCTCCCGGGAAGTCCTCGTGTTGCATCCCTCCTTCTTTTTTTTTTTTTTTTTTTGGTTGTTGCGTAAGACTATATAGTACAAACATAACGCCGTAACTTTTACATCGTGAGGAACCACGCGACCCATAATACCATTTCGGAAAGCCCCAAGAGTGTTTCTGGCAAGGCAATGGGTCTTCGTACCATTGGACCATTCCGGAGGCCGAATTTTGACGTTTGAAGGTGTTTCGGATGTTTTTTGGTGATCGCGACACAATTAGCTACGAGTACAAAATTATGTTTGGATATGGTTATCTCTTGTTTTTCGCGGTTGGAAGCACGTCCAAGGTGAATAAACGGTCCACATATCAAGTGGGACCCACATTGAATGATCCCTAGAGTTTTTAAAACACGATATATGCGATTGAATGGTATATACTAACGGATGCGATCATACCAGCACTAATGCACCGGATCCCATCAGAACTCCGCAGTCAAGCGTGCTTGGGCGAGAGTAGTACTAGGATGGGTGACCTCCCGGGAAGTCCTCGTGTTGCATCCCTCCTTCTTTTTTTTTTTTTTTTTTTGGTTGTTGCGTAAGACTATATAGTACAAACATAACGCCGTAACTTTTACATCGTGAGGAACCACGCGACCCATAATACCATTTCGGAAAGCCCCAAGAGTGTTTCTGGCAAGGCAATGGGTCTTCGTACCATTGGACCATTCCGGAGGCCGAATTTTGACGTTTGAAGGTGTTTCGGATGTTTTTTGGTGATCGCGACACAATTAGCTACGAGTACAAAATTATGTTTGGATATGGTTATCTCTTGTTTTTCGCGGTTGGAAGCACGTCCAAGGTGAATAAACGGTCCACATATCAAGTGGGACCCACATTGAATGATCCCTAGAGTTTTTAAAACACGATATATGCGATTGAATGGTATATACTAACGGATGCGATCATACCAGCACTAATGCACCGGATCCCATCAGAACTCCGCAGTCAAGCGTGCTTGGGCGAGAGTAGTACTAGGATGGGTGACCTCCCGGGAAGTCCTCGTGTTGCATCCCTCCTTCTTTTTTTTTTTTTTTTTTTGGTTGTTGCGTAAGACTATATAGTACAAACATAACGCCGTAACTTTTACATCGTGAGGAACCACGCGACCCATAATACCATTTCGGAAAGCCCCAAGAGTGTTTCTGGCAAGGCAATGGGTCTTCGTACCATTGGACCATTCCGGAGGCCGAATTTTGACGTTTGAAGGTGTTTCGGATGTTTTTTGGTGATCGCGACACAATTAGCTACGAGTACAAAATTATGTTTGGATATGGTTATCTCTTGTTTTTCGCGGTTGGAAGCACGTCCAAGGTGAATAAACGGTCCACATATCAAGTGGGACCCACATTGAATGATCCCTAGAGTTTTTAAAACACGATATATGCGATTGAATGGTATATACTAACGGATGCGATCATACCAGCACTAATGCACCGGATCCCATCAGAACTCCGCAGTCAAGCGTGCTTGGGCGAGAGTAGTACTAGGATGGGTGACCTCCCGGGAAGTCCTCGTGTTGCATCCCTCCTTCTTTTTTTTTTTTTTTTTTTGGTTGTTGCGTAAGACTATATAGTACAAACATAACGCCGTAACTTTTACATCGTGAGGAACCACGCGACCCATAATACCATTTCGGAAAGCCCCAAGAGTGTTTCTGGCAAGGCAATGGGTCTTCGTACCATTGGACCATTCCGGAGGCCGAATTTTGACGTTTGAAGGTGTTTCGGATGTTTTTTGGTGATCGCGACACAATTAGCTACGAGTACAAAATTATGTTTGGATATGGTTATCTCTTGTTTTTCGCGGTTGGAAGCACGTCCAAGGTGAATAAACGGTCCACATATCAAGTGGGACCCACATTGAATGATCCCTAGAGTTTTTAAAACACGATATATGCGATTGAATGGTATATACTAACGGATGCGATCATACCAGCACTAATTCACCGGATCCCATCAGAACTCCGCAGTCAAGCGTGCTTGGGCGAGAGTAGTACTAGGATGGGTGACCTCCCGGGAAGTCCTCGTGTTGCATCCCTCCTTCTTTTTTTTTTTTTTTTTTTGGTTGTTGCGTAAGACTATATAGTACAAACATAACGCCGTAACTTTTACATCGTGAGGAACCACGCGACCCATAATACCATTTCGGAAAGCCCCAAGAGTGTTTCTGGCAAGGCAATGGGTCTTCGTACCATTGGACCATTCCGGAGGCCGAATTTTGACGTTTGAAGGTGTTTCGGATGTTTTTTGGTGATCGCGACACAATTAGCTACGAGTACAAAATTATGTTTGGATATGGTTATCTCTTGTTTTTCGCGGTTGGAAGCACGTCCAAGGTGAATAAACGGTCCACATATCAAGTGGGACCCACATTGAATGATCCCTAGAGTTTTTAAAACACGATATATGCGATTGAATGGTATATACTAACGGATGCGATCATACCAGCACTAATGCACCGGATCCCATCAGAACTCCGCAGTCAAGCGTGCTTGGGCGAGAGTAGTACTAGGATGGGTGACCTCCCGGGAAGTCCTCGTGTTGCATCCCTCCTTCTTTTTTTTTTTTTTTTTTTGGTTGTTGCGTAAGACTATATAGTACAAACATAACGCCGTAACTTTTACATCGTGAGGAACCACGCGACCCATAATACCATTTCGGAAAGCCCCAAGAGTGTTTCTGGCAAGGCAATGGGTCTTCGTACCATTGGACCATTCCGGAGGCCGAATTTTGACGTTTGAAGGTGTTTCGGATGTTTTTTGGTGATCGCGACACAATTAGCTACGAGTACAAAATTATGTTTGGATATGGTTATCTCTTGTTTTTCGCGGTTGGAAGCACGTCCAAGGTGAATAAACGGTCCACATATCAAGTGGGACCCACATTGAATGATCCCTAGAGTTTTTAAAACACGATATATGCGATTGAATGGTATATACTAACGGATGCGATCATACCAGCACTAATGCACCGGATCCCATCAGAACTCCGCAGTCAAGCGTGCTTGGGCGAGAGTAGTACTAGGATGGGTGACCTCCCGGGAAGTCCTCGTGTTGCATCCCTCCTTCTTTTTTTTTTTTTTTTTTTGGTTGTTGCGTAAGACTATATAGTACAAACATAACGCCGTAACTTTTACATCGTGAGGAACCACGCGACCCATAATACCATTTCGGAAAGCCCCAAGAGTGTTTCTGGCAAGGCAATGGGTCTTCGTACCATTGGACCATTCCGGAGGCCGAATTTTGACGTTTGAAGGTGTTTCGGATGTTTTTTGGTGATCGCGACACAATTAGCTACGAGTACAAAATTATGTTTGGATATGGTTATCTCTTGTTTTTCGCGGTTGGAAGCACGTCCAAGGTGAATAAACGGTCCACATATCAAGTGGGACCCACATTGAATGATCCCTAGAGTTTTTAAAACACGATATATGCGATTGAATGGTATATACTAACGGATGCGATCATACCAGCACTAATGCACCGGATCCCATCAGAACTCCGCAGTCAAGCGTGCTTGGGCGAGAGTAGTACTAGGATGGGTGACCTCCCGGGAAGTCCTCGTGTTGCATCCCTCCTTCTTTTTTTTTTTTTTTTTTTGGTTGTTGCGTAAGACTATATAGTACAAACATAACGCCGTAACTTTTACATCGTGAGGAACCACGCGACCCATAATACCATTTCGGAAAGCCCCAAGAGTGTTTCTGGCAAGGCAATGGGTCTTCGTACCATTGGACCATTCCGGAGGCCGAATTTTGACGTTTGAAGGTGTTTCGGATGTTTTTTGGTGATCGCGACACAATTAGCTACGAGTACAAAATTATGTTTGGATATGGTTATCTCTTGTTTTTCGCGGTTGGAAGCACGTCCAAGGTGAATAAACGGTCCACATATCAAGTGGGACCCACATTGAATGATCCCTAGAGTTTTTAAAACACGATATATGCGATTGAATGGTATATACTAACGGATGCGATCATACCAGCACTAATGCACCGGATCCCATCAGAACTCCGCAGTCAAGCGTGCTTGGGCGAGAGTAGTACTAGGATGGGTGACCTCCCGGGAAGTCCTCGTGTTGCATCCCTCCTTCTTTTTTTTTTTTTTTTTTTGGTTGTTGCGTAAGACTATATAGTACAAACATAACGCCGTAACTTTTACATCGTGAGGAACCACGCGACCCATAATACCATTTCGGAAAGCCCCAAGAGTGTTTCTGGCAAGGCAATGGGTCTTCGTACCATTGGACCATTCCGGAGGCCGAATTTTGACGTTTGAAGGTGTTTCGGATGTTTTTTGGTGATCGCGACACAATTAGCTACGAGTACAAAATTATGTTTGGATATGGTTATCTCTTGTTTTTCGCGGTTGGAAGCACGTCCAAGGTGAATAAACGGTCCACATATCAAGTGGGACCCACATTGAATGATCCCTAGAGTTTTTAAAACACGATATATGCGATTGAATGGTATATACTAACGGATGCGATCATACCAGCACTAATGCACCGGATCCCATCAGAACTCCGCAGTCAAGCGTGCTTGGGCGAGAGTAGTACTAGGATGGGTGACCTCCCGGGAAGTCCTCGTGTTGCATCCCTCCTTCTTTTTTTTTTTTTTTTTTTGGTTGTTGCGTAAGACTATATAGTACAAACATAACGCCGTAACTTTTACATCGTGAGGAACCACGCGACCCATAATACCATTTCGGAAAGCCCCAAGAGTGTTTCTGGCAAGGCAATGGGTCTTCGTACCATTGGACCATTCCGGAGGCCGAATTTTGACGTTTGAAGGTGTTTCGGATGTTTTTTGGTGATCGCGACACAATTAGCTACGAGTACAAAATTATGTTTGGATATGGTTATCTCTTGTTTTTCGCGGTTGGAAGCACGTCCAAGGTGAATAAACGGTCCACATATCAAGTGGGACCCACATTGAATGATCCCTAGAGTTTTTAAAACACGATATATGCGATTGAATGGTATATACTAACGGATGCGATCATACCAGCACTAATGCACCGGATCCCATCAGAACTCCGCAGTCAAGCGTGCTTGGGCGAGAGTAGTACTAGGATGGGTGACCTCCCGGGAAGTCCTCGTGTTGCATCCCTCCTTCTTTTTTTTTTTTTTTTTTTGGTTGTTGCGTAAGACTATATAGTACAAACATAACGCCGTAACTTTTACATCGTGAGGAACCACGCGACCCATAATACCATTTCGGAAAGCCCCAAGAGTGTTTCTGGCAAGGCAATGGGTCTTCGTACCATTGGACCATTCCGGAGGCCGAATTTTGACGTTTGAAGGTGTTTCGGATGTTTTTTGGTGATCGCGACACAATTAGCTACGAGTACAAAATTATGTTTGGATATGGTTATCTCTTGTTTTTCGCGGTTGGAAGCACGTCCAAGGTGAATAAACGGTCCACATATCAAGTGGGACCCACATTGAATGATCCCTAGAGTTTTTAAAACACGATATATGCGATTGAATGGTATATACTAACGGATGCGATCATACCAGCACTAATGCACCGGATCCCATCAGAACTCCGCAGTCAAGCGTGCTTGGGCGAGAGTAGTACTAGGATGGGTGACCTCCCGGGAAGTCCTCGTGTTGCATCCCTCCTTCTTTTTTTTTTTTTTTTTTTGGTTGTTGCGTAAGACTATATAGTACAAACATAACGCCGTAACTTTTACATCGTGAGGAACCACGCGACCCATAATACCATTTCGGAAAGCCCCAAGAGTGTTTCTGGCAAGGCAATGGGTCTTCGTACCATTGGACCATTCCGGAGGCCGAATTTTGACGTTTGAAGGTGTTTCGGATGTTTTTTGGTGATCGCGACACAATTAGCTACGAGTACAAAATTATGTTTGGATATGGTTATCTCTTGTTTTTCGCGGTTGGAAGCACGTCCAAGGTGAATAAACGGTCCACATATCAAGTGGGACCCACATTGAATGATCCCTAGAGTTTTTAAAACACGATATATGCGATTGAATGGTATATACTAACGGATGCGATCATACCAGCACTAATGCACCGGATCCCATCAGAACTCCGCAGTCAAGCGTGCTTGGGCGAGAGTAGTACTAGGATGGGTGACCTCCCGGGAAGTCCTCGTGTTGCATCCCTCCTTCTTTTTTTTTTTTTTTTTTTGGTTGTTGCGTAAGACTATATAGTACAAACATAACGCCGTAACTTTTACATCGTGAGGAACCACGCGACCCATAATACCATTTCGGAAAGCCCCAAGAGTGTTTCTGGCAAGGCAATGGGTCTTCGTACCATTGGACCATTCCGGAGGCCGAATTTTGACGTTTGAAGGTGTTTCGGATGTTTTTTGGTGATCGCGACACAATTAGCTACGAGTACAAAATTATGTTTGGATATGGTTATCTCTTGTTTTTCGCGGTTGGAAGCACGTCCAAGGTGAATAAACGGTCCACATATCAAGTGGGACCCACATTGAATGATCCCTAGAGTTTTTAAAACACGATATATGCGATTGAATGGTATATACTAACGGATGCGATCATACCAGCACTAATGCACCGGATCCCATCAGAACTCCGCAGTCAAGCGTGCTTGGGCGAGAGTAGTACTAGGATGGGTGACCTCCCGGGAAGTCCTCGTGTTGCATCCCTCCTTCTTTTTTTTTTTTTTTTTTTGGTTGTTGCGTAAGACTATATAGTACAAACATAACGCCGTAACTTTTACATCGTGAGGAACCACGCGACCCATAATACCATTTCGGAAAGCCCCAAGAGTGTTTCTGGCAAGGCAATGGGTCTTCGTACCATTGGACCATTCCGGAGGCCGAATTTTGACGTTTGAAGGTGTTTCGGATGTTTTTTGGTGATCGCGACACAATTAGCTACGAGTACAAAATTATGTTTGGATATGGTTATCTCTTGTTTTTCGCGGTTGGAAGCACGTCCAAGGTGAATAAACGGTCCACATATCAAGTGGGACCCACATTGAATGATCCCTAGAGTTTTTAAAACACGATATATGCGATTGAATGGTATATACTAACGGATGCGATCATACCAGCACTAATGCACCGGATCCCATCAGAACTCCGCAGTCAAGCGTGCTTGGGCGAGAGTAGTACTAGGATGGGTGACCTCCCGGGAAGTCCTCGTGTTGCATCCCTCCTTCTTTTTTTTTTTTTTTTTTTGGTTGTTGCGTAAGACTATATAGTACAAACATAACGCCGTAACTTTTACATCGTGAGGAACCACGCGACCCATAATACCATTTCGGAAAGCCCCAAGAGTGTTTCTGGCAAGGCAATGGGTCTTCGTACCATTGGACCATTCCGGAGGCCGAATTTTGACGTTTGAAGGTGTTTCGGATGTTTTTTGGTGATCGCGACACAATTAGCTACGAGTACAAAATTATGTTTGGATATGGTTATCTCTTGTTTTTCGCGGTTGGAAGCACGTCCAAGGTGAATAAACGGTCCACATATCAAGTGGGACCCACATTGAATGATCCCTAGAGTTTTTAAAACACGATATATGCGATTGAATGGTATATACTAACGGATGCGATCATACCAGCACTAATGCACCGGATCCCATCAGAACTCCGCAGTCAAGCGTGCTTGGGCGAGAGTAGTACTAGGATGGGTGACCTCCCGGGAAGTCCTCGTGTTGCATCCCTCCTTCTTTTTTTTTTTTTTTTTTTGGTTGTTGCGTAAGACTATATAGTACAAACATAACGCCGTAACTTTTACATCGTGAGGAACCACGCGACCCATAATACCATTTCGGAAAGCCCCAAGAGTGTTTCTGGCAAGGCAATGGGTCTTCGTACCATTGGACCATTCCGGAGGCCGAATTTTGACGTTTGAAGGTGTTTCGGATGTTTTTTGGTGATCGCGACACAATTAGCTACGAGTACAAAATTATGTTTGGATATGGTTATCTCTTGTTTTTCGCGGTTGGAAGCACGTCCAAGGTGAATAAACGGTCCACATATCAAGTGGGACCCACATTGAATGATCCCTAGAGTTTTTAAAACACGATATATGCGATTGAATGGTATATACTAACGGATGCGATCATACCAGCACTAATGCACCGGATCCCATCAGAACTCCGCAGTCAAGCGTGCTTGGGCGAGAGTAGTACTAGGATGGGTGACCTCCCGGGAAGTCCTCGTGTTGCATCCCTCCTTCTTTTTTTTTTTTTTTTTTTGGTTGTTGCGTAAGACTATATAGTACAAACATAACGCCGTAACTTTTACATCGTGAGGAACCACGCGACCCATAATACCATTTCGGAAAGCCCCAAGAGTGTTTCTGGCAAGGCAATGGGTCTTCGTACCATTGGACCATTCCGGAGGCCGAATTTTGACGTTTGAAGGTGTTTCGGATGTTTTTTGGTGATCGCGACACAATTAGCTACGAGTACAAAATTATGTTTGGATATGGTTATCTCTTGTTTTTCGCGGTTGGAAGCACGTCCAAGGTGAATAAACGGTCCACATATCAAGTGGGACCCACATTGAATGATCCCTAGAGTTTTTAAAACACGATATATGCGATTGAATGGTATATACTAACGGATGCGATCATACCAGCACTAATGCACCGGATCCCATCAGAACTCCGCAGTCAAGCGTGCTTGGGCGAGAGTAGTACTAGGATGGGTGACCTCCCGGGAAGTCCTCGTGTTGCATCCCTCCTTCTTTTTTTTTTTTTTTTTTTGGTTGTTGCGTAAGACTATATAGTACAAACATAACGCCGTAACTTTTACATCGTGAGGAACCACGCGACCCATAATACCATTTCGGAAAGCCCCAAGAGTGTTTCTGGCAAGGCAATGGGTCTTCGTACCATTGGACCATTCCGGAGGCCGAATTTTGACGTTTGAAGGTGTTTCGGATGTTTTTTGGTGATCGCGACACAATTAGCTACGAGTACAAAATTATGTTTGGATATGGTTATCTCTTGTTTTTCGCGGTTGGAAGCACGTCCAAGGTGAATAAACGGTCCACATATCAAGTGGGACCCACATTGAATGATCCCTAGAGTTTTTAAAACACGATATATGCGATTGAATGGTATATACTAACGGATGCGATCATACCAGCACTAATGCACCGGATCCCATCAGAACTCCGCAGTCAAGCGTGCTTGGGCGAGAGTAGTACTAGGATGGGTGACCTCCCGGGAAGTCCTCGTGTTGCATCCCTCCTTCTTTTTTTTTTTTTTTTTTTGGTTGTTGCGTAAGACTATATAGTACAAACATAACGCCGTAACTTTTACATCGTGAGGAACCACGCGACCCATAATACCATTTCGGAAAGCCCCAAGAGTGTTTCTGGCAAGGCAATGGGTCTTCGTACCATTGGACCATTCCGGAGGCCGAATTTTGACGTTTGAAGGTGTTTCGGATGTTTTTTGGTGATCGCGACACAATTAGCTACAAGTACAAAATTATGTTTGGATATGGTTATCTCTTGTTTTTCGCGGTTGGAAGCACGTCCAAGGTGAATAAACGGTCCACATATCAAGTGGGACCCACATTGAATGATCCCTAGAGTTTTTAAAACACGATATATGCGATTGAATGGTATATACTAACGGATGCGATCATACCAGCACTAATGCACCGGATCCCATCAGAACTCCGCAGTCAAGCGTGCTTGGGCGAGAGTAGTACTAGGATGGGTGACCTCCCGGGAAGTCCTCGTGTTGCATCCCTCCTTCTTTTTTTTTTTTTTTTTTTGGTTGTTGCGTAAGACTATATAGTACAAACATAACGCCGTAACTTTTACATCGTGAGGAACCACGCGACCCATAATACCATTTCGGAAAGCCCCAAGAGTGTTTCTGGCAAGGCAATGGGTCTTCGTACCATTGGACCATTCCGGAGGCCGAATTTTGACGTTTGAAGGTGTTTCGGATGTTTTTTGGTGATCGCGACACAATTAGCTACAAGTACAAAATTATGTTTGGATATGGTTATCTCTTGTTTTTCGCGGTTGGAAGCACGTCCAAGGTGAATAAACGGTCCACATATCAAGTGGGACCCACATTGAATGATCCCTAGAGTTTTTAAAACACGATATATGCGATTGAATGGTATATACTAACGGATGCGATCATACCAGCACTAATGCACCGGATCCCATCAGAACTCCGCAGTCAAGCGTGCTTGGGCGAGAGTAGTACTAGGATGGGTGACCTCCCGGGAAGTCCTCGTGTTGCATCCCTCCTTCTTTTTTTTTTTTTTTTTTTGGTTGTTGCGTAAGACTATATAGTACAAACATAACGCCGTAACTTTTACATCGTGAGGAACCACGCGACCCATAATACCATTTCGGAAAGCCCCAAGAGTGTTTCTGGCAAGGCAATGGGTCTTCGTACCATTGGACCATTCCGGAGGCCGAATTTTGACGTTTGAAGGTGTTTCGGATGTTTTTTGGTGATCGCGACACAATTAGCTACGAGTACAAAATTATGTTTGGATATGGTTATCTCTTGTTTTTCGCGGTTGGAAGCACGTCCAAGGTGAATAAACGGTCCACATATCAAGTGGGACCCACATTGAATGATCCCTAGAGTTTTTAAAACACGATATATGCGATTGAATGGTATATACTAACGGATGCGATCATACCAGCACTAATGCACCGGATCCCATCAGAACTCCGCAGTCAAGCGTGCTTGGGCGAGAGTAGTACTAGGATGGGTGACCTCCCGGGAAGTCCTCGTGTTGCATCCCTCCTTCTTTTTTTTTTTTTTTTTTTGGTTGTTGCGTAAGACTATATAGTACAAACATAACGCCGTAACTTTTACATCGTGAGGAACCACGCGACCCATAATACCATTTCGGAAAGCCCCAAGAGTGTTTCTGGCAAGGCAATGGGTCTTCGTACCATTGGACCATTCCGGAGGCCGAATTTTGACGTTTGAAGGTGTTTCGGATGTTTTTTGGTGATCGCGACACAATTAGCTACGAGTACAAAATTATGTTTGGATATGGTTATCTCTTGTTTTTCGCGGTTGGAAGCACGTCCAAGGTGAATAAACGGTCCACATATCAAGTGGGACCCACATTGAATGATCCCTAGAGTTTTTAAAACACGATATATGCGATTGAATGGTATATACTAACGGATGCGATCATACCAGCACTAATGCACCGGATCCCATCAGAACTCCGCAGTCAAGCGTGCTTGGGCGAGAGTAGTACTAGGATGGGTGACCTCCCGGGAAGTCCTCGTGTTGCATCCCTCCTTCTTTTTTTTTTTTTTTTTTTGGTTGTTGCGTAAGACTATATAGTACAAACATAACGCCGTAACTTTTACATCGTGAGGAACCACGCGACCCATAATACCATTTCGGAAAGCCCCAAGAGTGTTTCTGGCAAGGCAATGGGTCTTCGTACCATTGGACCATTCCGGAGGCCGAATTTTGACGTTTGAAGGTGTTTCGGATGTTTTTTGGTGATCGCGACACAATTAGCTACGAGTACAAAATTATGTTTGGATATGGTTATCTCTTGTTTTTCGCGGTTGGAAGCACGTCCAAGGTGAATAAACGGTCCACATATCAAGTGGGACCCACATTGAATGATCCCTAGAGTTTTTAAAACACGATATATGCGATTGAATGGTATATACTAACGGATGCGATCATACCAGCACTAATGCACCGGATCCCATCAGAACTCCGCAGTCAAGCGTGCTTGGGCGAGAGTAGTACTAGGATGGGTGACCTCCCGGGAAGTCCTCGTGTTGCATCCCTCCTTCTTTTTTTTTTTTTTTTTTTGGTTGTTGCGTAAGACTATATAGTACAAACATAACGCCGTAACTTTTACATCGTGAGGAACCACGCGACCCATAATACCATTTCGGAAAGCCCCAAGAGTGTTTCTGGCAAGGCAATGGGTCTTCGTACCATTGGACCATTCCGGAGGCCGAATTTTGACGTTTGAAGGTGTTTCGGATGTTTTTTGGTGATCGCGACACAATTAGCTACGAGTACAAAATTATGTTTGGATATGGTTATCTCTTGTTTTTCGCGGTTGGAAGCACGTCCAAGGTGAATAAACGGTCCACATATCAAGTGGGACCCACATTGAATGATCCCTAGAGTTTTTAAAACACGATATATGCGATTGAATGGTATATACTAACGGATGCGATCATACCAGCACTAATGCACCGGATCCCATCAGAACTCCGCAGTCAAGCGTGCTTGGGCGAGAGTAGTACTAGGATGGGTGACCTCCCGGGAAGTCCTCGTGTTGCATCCCTCCTTCTTTTTTTTTTTTTTTTTTTGGTTGTTGCGTAAGACTATATAGTACAAACATAACGCCGTAACTTTTACATCGTGAGGAACCACGCGACCCATAATACCATTTCGGAAAGCCCCAAGAGTGTTTCTGGCAAGGCAATGGGTCTTCGTACCATTGGACCATTCCGGAGGCCGAATTTTGACGTTTGAAGGTGTTTCGGATGTTTTTTGGTGATCGCGACACAATTAGCTACGAGTACAAAATTATGTTTGGATATGGTTATCTCTTGTTTTTCGCGGTTGGAAGCACGTCCAAGGTGAATAAACGGTCCACATATCAAGTGGGACCCACATTGAATGATCCCTAGAGTTTTTAAAACACGATATATGCGATTGAATGGTATATACTAACGGATGCGATCATACCAGCACTAATGCACCGGATCCCATCAGAACTCCGCAGTCAAGCGTGCTTGGGCGAGAGTAGTACTAGGATGGGTGACCTCCCGGGAAGTCCTCGTGTTGCATCCCTCCTTCTTTTTTTTTTTTTTTTTTTGGTTGTTGCGTAAGACTATATAGTACAAACATAACGCCGTAACTTTTACATCGTGAGGAACCACGCGACCCATAATACCATTTCGGAAAGCCCCAAGAGTGTTTCTGGCAAGGCAATGGGTCTTCGTACCATTGGACCATTCCGGAGGCCGAATTTTGACGTTTGAAGGTGTTTCGGATGTTTTTTGGTGATCGCGACACAATTAGCTACGAGTACAAAATTATGTTTGGATATGGTTATCTCTTGTTTTTCGCGGTTGGAAGCACGTCCAAGGTGAATAAACGGTCCACATATCAAGTGGGACCCACATTGAATGATCCCTAGAGTTTTTAAAACACGATATATGCGATTGAATGGTATATACTAACGGATGCGATCATACCAGCACTAATGCACCGGATCCCATCAGAACTCCGCAGTCAAGCGTGCTTGGGCGAGAGTAGTACTAGGATGGGTGACCTCCCGGGAAGTCCTCGTGTTGCATCCCTCCTTCTTTTTTTTTTTTTTTTTTTGGTTGTTGCGTAAGACTATATAGTACAAACATAACGCCGTAACTTTTACATCGTGAGGAACCACGCGACCCATAATACCATTTCGGAAAGCCCCAAGAGTGTTTCTGGCAAGGCAATGGGTCTTCGTACCATTGGACCATTCCGGAGGCCGAATTTTGACGTTTGAAGGTGTTTCGGATGTTTTTTGGTGATCGCGACACAATTAGCTACGAGTACAAAATTATGTTTGGATATGGTTATCTCTTGTTTTTCGCGGTTGGAAGCACGTCCAAGGTGAATAAACGGTCCACATATCAAGTGGGACCCACATTGAATGATCCCTAGAGTTTTTAAAACACGATATATGCGATTGAATGGTATATACTAACGGATGCGATCATACCAGCACTAATGCACCGGATCCCATCAGAACTCCGCAGTCAAGCGTGCTTGGGCGAGAGTAGTACTAGGATGGGTGACCTCCCGGGAAGTCCTCGTGTTGCATCCCTCCTTCTTTTTTTTTTTTTTTTTTTGGTTGTTGCGTAAGACTATATAGTACAAACATAACGCCGTAACTTTTACATCGTGAGGAACCACGCGACCCATAATACCATTTCGGAAAGCCCCAAGAGTGTTTCTGGCAAGGCAATGGGTCTTCGTACCATTGGACCATTCCGGAGGCCGAATTTTGACGTTTGAAGGTGTTTCGGATGTTTTTTGGTGATCGCGACACAATTAGCTACGAGTACAAAATTATGTGTGGATATGGTTATCTCTTGTTTTTCGCGGTTGGAAGCACGTCCAAGGTGAATAAACGGTCCACATATCAAGTGGGACCCACATTGAATGATCCCTAGAGTTTTTAAAACACGATATATGCGATTGAATGGTATATACTAACGGATGCGATCATACCAGCACTAATGCACCGGATCCCATCAGAACTCCGCAGTCAAGCGTGCTTGGGCGAGAGTAGTACTAGGATGGGTGACCTCCCGGGAAGTCCTCGTGTTGCATCCCTCCTTCTTTTTTTTTTTTTTTTTTTGGTTGTTGCGTAAGACTATATAGTACAAACATAACGCCGTAACTTTTACATCGTGAGGAACCACGCGACCCATAATACCATTTCGGAAAGCCCCAAGAGTGTTTCTGGCAAGGCAATGGGTCTTCGTACCATTGGACCATTCCGGAGGCCGAATTTTGACGTTTGAAGGTGTTTCGGATGTTTTTTGGTGATCGCGACACAATTAGCTACGAGTACAAAATTATGTTTGGATATGGTTATCTCTTGTTTTTCGCGGTTGGAAGCACGTCCAAGGTGAATAAACGGTCCACATATCAAGTGGGACCCACATTGAATGATCCCTAGAGTTTTTAAAACACGATATATGCGATTGAATGGTATATACTAACGGATGCGATCATACCAGCACTAATGCACCGGATCCCATCAGAACTCCGCAGTCAAGCGTGCTTGGGCGAGAGTAGTACTAGGATGGGTGACCTCCCGGGAAGTCCTCGTGTTGCATCCCTCCTTCTTTTTTTTTTTTTTTTTTTGGTTGTTGCGTAAGACTATATAGTACAAACATAACGCCGTAACTTTTACATCGTGAGGAACCACGCGACCCATAATACCATTTCGGAAAGCCCCAAGAGTGTTTCTGGCAAGGCAATGGGTCTTCGTACCATTGGACCATTCCGGAGGCCGAATTTTGACGTTTGAAGGTGTTTCGGATGTTTTTTGGTGATCGCGACACAATTAGCTACGAGTACAAAATTATGTTTGGATATGGTTATCTCTTGTTTTTCGCGGTTGGAAGCACGTCCAAGGTGAATAAACGGTCCACATATCAAGTGGGACCCACATTGAATGATCCCTAGAGTTTTTAAAACACGATATATGCGATTGAATGGTATATACTAACGGATGCGATCATACCAGCACTAATGCACCGGATCCCATCAGAACTCCGCAGTCAAGCGTGCTTGGGCGAGAGTAGTACTAGGATGGGTGACCTCCCGGGAAGTCCTCGTGTTGCATCCCTCCTTCTTTTTTTTTTTTTTTTTTTGGTTGTTGCGTAAGACTATATAGTACAAACATAACGCCGTAACTTTTACATCGTGAGGAACCACGCGACCCATAATACCATTTCGGAAAGCCCCAAGAGTGTTTCTGGCAAGGCAATGGGTCTTCGTACCATTGGACCATTCCGGAGGCCGAATTTTGACGTTTGAAGGTGTTTCGGATGTTTTTTGGTGATCGCGACACAATTAGCTACGAGTACAAAATTATGTTTGGATATGGTTATCTCTTGTTTTTCGCGGTTGGAAGCACGTCCAAGGTGAATAAACGGTCCACATATCAAGTGGGACCCACATTGAATGATCCCTAGAGTTTTTAAAACACGATATATGCGATTGAATGGTATATACTAACGGATGCGATCATACCAGCACTAATGCACCGGATCCCATCAGAACTCCGCAGTCAAGCGTGCTTGGGCGAGAGTAGTACTAGGATGGGTGACCTCCCGGGAAGTCCTCGTGTTGCATCCCTCCTTCTTTTTTTTTTTTTTTTTTTGGTTGTTGCGTAAGACTATATAGTACAAACATAACGCCGTAACTTTTACATCGTGAGGAACCACGCGACCCATAATACCATTTCGGAAAGCCCCAAGAGTGTTTCTGGCAAGGCAATGGGTCTTCGTACCATTGGACCATTCCGGAGGCCGAATTTTGACGTTTGAAGGTGTTTCGGATGTTTTTTGGTGATCGCGACACAATTAGCTACGAGTACAAAATTATGTTTGGATATGGTTATCTCTTGTTTTTCGCGGTTGGAAGCACGTCCAAGGTGAATAAACGGTCCACATATCAAGTGGGACCCACATTGAATGATCCCTAGAGTTTTTAAAACACGATATATGCGATTGAATGGTATATACTAACGGATGCGATCATACCAGCACTAATTCACCGGATCCCATCAGAACTCCGCAGTCAAGCGTGCTTGGGCGAGAGTAGTACTAGGATGGGTGACCTCCCGGGAAGTCCTCGTGTTGCATCCCTCCTTCTTTTTTTTTTTTTTTTTTTGGTTGTTGCGTAAGACTATATAGTACAAACATAACGCCGTAACTTTTACATCGTGAGGAACCACGCGACCCATAATACCATTTCGGAAAGCCCCAAGAGTGTTTCTGGCAAGGCAATGGGTCTTCGTACCATTGGACCATTCCGGAGGCCGAATTTTGACGTTTGAAGGTGTTTCGGATGTTTTTTGGTGATCGCGACACAATTAGCTACGAGTACAAAATTATGTTTGGATATGGTTATCTCTTGTTTTTCGCGGTTGGAAGCACGTCCAAGGTGAATAAACGGTCCACATATCAAGTGGGACCCACATTGAATGATCCCTAGAGTTTTTAAAACACGATATATGCGATTGAATGGTATATACTAACGGATGCGATCATACCAGCACTAATGCACCGGATCCCATCAGAACTCCGCAGTCAAGCGTGCTTGGGCGAGAGTAGTACTAGGATGGGTGACCTCCCGGGAAGTCCTCGTGTTGCATCCCTCCTTCTTTTTTTTTTTTTTTTTTTGGTTGTTGCGTAAGACTATATAGTACAAACATAACGCCGTAACTTTTACATCGTGAGGAACCACGCGACCCATAATACCATTTCGGAAAGCCCCAAGAGTGTTTCTGGCAAGGCAATGGGTCTTCGTACCATTGGACCATTCCGGAGGCCGAATTTTGACGTTTGAAGGTGTTTCGGATGTTTTTTGGTGATCGCGACACAATTAGCTACGAGTACAAAATTATGTTTGGATATGGTTATCTCTTGTTTTTCGCGGTTGGAAGCACGTCCAAGGTGAATAAACGGTCCACATATCAAGTGGGACCCACATTGAATGATCCCTAGAGTTTTTAAAACACGATATATGCGATTGAATGGTATATACTAACGGATGCGATCATACCAGCACTAATGCACCGGATCCCATCAGAACTCCGCAGTCAAGCGTGCTTGGGCGAGAGTAGTACTAGGATGGGTGACCTCCCGGGAAGTCCTCGTGTTGCATCCCTCCTTCTTTTTTTTTTTTTTTTTTTGGTTGTTGCGTAAGACTATATAGTACAAACATAACGCCGTAACTTTTACATCGTGAGGAACCACGCGACCCATAATACCATTTCGGAAAGCCCCAAGAGTGTTTCTGGCAAGGCAATGGGTCTTCGTACCATTGGACCATTCCGGAGGCCGAATTTTGACGTTTGAAGGTGTTTCGGATGTTTTTTGGTGATCGCGACACAATTAGCTACGAGTACAAAATTATGTTTGGATATGGTTATCTCTTGTTTTTCGCGGTTGGAAGCACGTCCAAGGTGAATAAACGGTCCACATATCAAGTGGGACCCACATTGAATGATCCCTAGAGTTTTTAAAACACGATATATGCGATTGAATGGTATATACTAACGGATGCGATCATACCAGCACTAATGCACCGGATCCCATCAGAACTCCGCAGTCAAGCGTGCTTGGGCGAGAGTAGTACTAGGATGGGTGACCTCCCGGGAAGTCCTCGTGTTGCATCCCTCCTTCTTTTTTTTTTTTTTTTTTTGGTTGTTGCGTAAGACTATATAGTACAAACATAACGCCGTAACTTTTACATCGTGAGGAACCACGCGACCCATAATACCATTTCGGAAAGCCCCAAGAGTGTTTCTGGCAAGGCAATGGGTCTTCGTACCATTGGACCATTCCGGAGGCCGAATTTTGACGTTTGAAGGTGTTTCGGATGTTTTTTGGTGATCGCGACACAATTAGCTACGAGTACAAAATTATGTTTGGATATGGTTATCTCTTGTTTTTCGCGGTTGGAAGCACGTCCAAGGTGAATAAACGGTCCACATATCAAGTGGGACCCACATTGAATGATCCCTAGAGTTTTTAAAACACGATATATGCGATTGAATGGTATATACTAACGGATGCGATCATACCAGCACTAATTCACCGGATCCCATCAGAACTCCGCAGTCAAGCGTGCTTGGGCGAGAGTAGTACTAGGATGGGTGACCTCCCGGGAAGTCCTCGTGTTGCATCCCTCCTTCTTTTTTTTTTTTTTTTTTTGGTTGTTGCGTAAGACTATATAGTACAAACATAACGCCGTAACTTTTACATCGTGAGGAACCACGCGACCCATAATACCATTTCGGAAAGCCCCAAGAGTGTTTCTGGCAAGGCAATGGGTCTTCGTACCATTGGACCATTCCGGAGGCCGAATTTTGACGTTTGAAGGTGTTTCGGATGTTTTTTGGTGATCGCGACACAATTAGCTACGAGTACAAAATTATGTTTGGATATGGTTATCTCTTGTTTTTCGCGGTTGGAAGCACGTCCAAGGTGAATAAACGGTCCACATATCAAGTGGGACCCACATTGAATGATCCCTAGAGTTTTTAAAACACGATATATGCGATTGAATGGTATATACTAACGGATGCGATCATACCAGCACTAATTCACCGGATCCCATCAGAACTCCGCAGTCAAGCGTGCTTGGGCGAGAGTAGTACTAGGATGGGTGACCTCCCGGGAAGTCCTCGTGTTGCATCCCTCCTTCTTTTTTTTTTTTTTTTTTTGGTTGTTGCGTAAGACTATATAGTACAAACATAACGCCGTAACTTTTACATCGTGAGGAACCACGCGACCCATAATACCATTTCGGAAAGCCCCAAGAGTGTTTCTGGCAAGGCAATGGGTCTTCGTACCATTGGACCATTCCGGAGGCCGAATTTTGACGTTTGAAGGTGTTTCGGATGTTTTTTGGTGATCGCGACACAATTAGCTACGAGTACAAAATTATGTTTGGATATGGTTATCTCTTGTTTTTCGCGGTTGGAAGCACGTCCAAGGTGAATAAACGGTCCACATATCAAGTGGGACCCACATTGAATGATCCCTAGAGTTTTTAAAACACGATATATGCGATTGAATGGTATATACTAACGGATGCGATCATACCAGCACTAATGCACCGGATCCCATCAGAACTCCGCAGTCAAGCGTGCTTGGGCGAGAGTAGTACTAGGATGGGTGACCTCCCGGGAAGTCCTCGTGTTGCATCCCTCCTTCTTTTTTTTTTTTTTTTTTTGGTTGTTGCGTAAGACTATATAGTACAAACATAACGCCGTAACTTTTACATCGTGAGGAACCACGCGACCCATAATACCATTTCGGAAAGCCCCAAGAGTGTTTCTGGCAAGGCAATGGGTCTTCGTACCATTGGACCATTCCGGAGGCCGAATTTTGACGTTTGAAGGTGTTTCGGATGTTTTTTGGTGATCGCGACACAATTAGCTACGAGTACAAAATTATGTTTGGATATGGTTATCTCTTGTTTTTCGCGGTTGGAAGCACGTCCAAGGTGAATAAACGGTCCACATATCAAGTGGGACCCACATTGAATGATCCCTAGAGTTTTTAAAACACGATATATGCGATTGAATGGTATATACTAACGGATGCGATCATACCAGCACTAATTCACCGGATCCCATCAGAACTCCGCAGTCAAGCGTGCTTGGGCGAGAGTAGTACTAGGATGGGTGACCTCCCGGGAAGTCCTCGTGTTGCATCCCTCCTTCTTTTTTTTTTTTTTTTTTTGGTTGTTGCGTAAGACTATATAGTACAAACATAACGCCGTAACTTTTACATCGTGAGGAACCACGCGACCCATAATACCATTTCGGAAAGCCCCAAGAGTGTTTCTGGCAAGGCAATGGGTCTTCGTACCATTGGACCATTCCGGAGGCCGAATTTTGACGTTTGAAGGTGTTTCGGATGTTTTTTGGTGATCGCGACACAATTAGCTACGAGTACAAAATTATGTTTGGATATGGTTATCTCTTGTTTTTCGCGGTTGGAAGCACGTCCAAGGTGAATAAACGGTCCACATATCAAGTGGGACCCACATTGAATGATCCCTAGAGTTTTTAAAACACGATATATGCGATTGAATGGTATATACTAACGGATGCGATCATACCAGCACTAATTCACCGGATCCCATCAGAACTCCGCAGTCAAGCGTGCTTGGGCGAGAGTAGTACTAGGATGGGTGACCTCCCGGGAAGTCCTCGTGTTGCATCCCTCCTTCTTTTTTTTTTTTTTTTTTTGGTTGTTGCGTAAGACTATATAGTACAAACATAACGCCGTAACTTTTACATCGTGAGGAACCACGCGACCCATAATACCATTTCGGAAAGCCCCAAGAGTGTTTCTGGCAAGGCAATGGGTCTTCGTACCATTGGACCATTCCGGAGGCCGAATTTTGACGTTTGAAGGTGTTTCGGATGTTTTTTGGTGATCGCGACACAATTAGCTACGAGTACAAAATTATGTTTGGATATGGTTATCTCTTGTTTTTCGCGGTTGGAAGCACGTCCAAGGTGAATAAACGGTCCACATATCAAGTGGGACCCACATTGAATGATCCCTAGAGTTTTTAAAACACGATATATGCGATTGAATGGTATATACTAACGGATGCGATCATACCAGCACTAATGCACCGGATCCCATCAGAACTCCGCAGTCAAGCGTGCTTGGGCGAGAGTAGTACTAGGATGGGTGACCTCCCGGGAAGTCCTCGTGTTGCATCCCTCCTTCTTTTTTTTTTTTTTTTTTTGGTTGTTGCGTAAGACTATATAGTACAAACATAACGCCGTAACTTTTACATCGTGAGGAACCACGCGACCCATAATACCATTTCGGAAAGCCCCAAGAGTGTTTCTGGCAAGGCAATGGGTCTTCGTACCATTGGACCATTCCGGAGGCCGAATTTTGACGTTTGAAGGTGTTTCGGATGTTTTTTGGTGATCGCGACACAATTAGCTACGAGTACAAAATTATGTTTGGATATGGTTATCTCTTGTTTTTCGCGGTTGGAAGCACGTCCAAGGTGAATAAACGGTCCACATATCAAGTGGGACCCACATTGAATGATCCCTAGAGTTTTTAAAACACGATATATGCGATTGAATGGTATATACTAACGGATGCGATCATACCAGCACTAATGCACCGGATCCCATCAGAACTCCGCAGTCAAGCGTGCTTGGGCGAGAGTAGTACTAGGATGGGTGACCTCCCGGGAAGTCCTCGTGTTGCATCCCTCCTTCTTTTTTTTTTTTTTTTTTTGGTTGTTGCGTAAGACTATATAGTACAAACATAACGCCGTAACTTTTACATCGTGAGGAACCACGCGACCCATAATACCATTTCGGAAAGCCCCAAGAGTGTTTCTGGCAAGGCAATGGGTCTTCGTACCATTGGACCATTCCGGAGGCCGAATTTTGACGTTTGAAGGTGTTTCGGATGTTTTTTGGTGATCGCGACACAATTAGCTACGAGTACAAAATTATGTTTGGATATGGTTATCTCTTGTTTTTCGCGGTTGGAAGCACGTCCAAGGTGAATAAACGGTCCACATATCAAGTGGGACCCACATTGAATGATCCCTAGAGTTTTTAAAACACGATATATGCGATTGAATGGTATATACTAACGGATGCGATCATACCAGCACTAATGCACCGGATCCCATCAGAACTCCGCAGTCAAGCGTGCTTGGGCGAGAGTAGTACTAGGATGGGTGACCTCCCGGGAAGTCCTCGTGTTGCATCCCTCCTTCTTTTTTTTTTTTTTTTTTTGGTTGTTGCGTAAGACTATATAGTACAAACATAACGCCGTAACTTTTACATCGTGAGGAACCACGCGACCCATAATACCATTTCGGAAAGCCCCAAGAGTGTTTCTGGCAAGGCAATGGGTCTTCGTACCATTGGACCATTCCGGAGGCCGAATTTTGACGTTTGAAGGTGTTTCGGATGTTTTTTGGTGATCGCGACACAATTAGCTACGAGTACAAAATTATGTTTGGATATGGTTATCTCTTGTTTTTCGCGGTTGGAAGCACGTCCAAGGTGAATAAACGGTCCACATATCAAGTGGGACCCACATTGAATGATCCCTAGAGTTTTTAAAACACGATATATGCGATTGAATGGTATATACTAACGGATGCGATCATACCAGCACTAATGCACCGGATCCCATCAGAACTCCGCAGTCAAGCGTGCTTGGGCGAGAGTAGTACTAGGATGGGTGACCTCCCGGGAAGTCCTCGTGTTGCATCCCTCCTTCTTTTTTTTTTTTTTTTTTTGGTTGTTGCGTAAGACTATATAGTACAAACATAACGCCGTAACTTTTACATCGTGAGGAACCACGCGACCCATAATACCATTTCGGAAAGCCCCAAGAGTGTTTCTGGCAAGGCAATGGGTCTTCGTACCATTGGACCATTCCGGAGGCCGAATTTTGACGTTTGAAGGTGTTTCGGATGTTTTTTGGTGATCGCGACACAATTAGCTACGAGTACAAAATTATGTTTGGATATGGTTATCTCTTGTTTTTCGCGGTTGGAAGCACGTCCAAGGTGAATAAACGGTCCACATATCAAGTGGGACCCACATTGAATGATCCCTAGAGTTTTTAAAACACGATATATGCGATTGAATGGTATATACTAACGGATGCGATCATACCAGCACTAATGCACCGGATCCCATCAGAACTCCGCAGTCAAGCGTGCTTGGGCGAGAGTAGTACTAGGATGGGTGACCTCCCGGGAAGTCCTCGTGTTGCATCCCTCCTTCTTTTTTTTTTTTTTTTTTTGGTTGTTGCGTAAGACTATATAGTACAAACATAACGCCGTAACTTTTACATCGTGAGGAACCACGCGACCCATAATACCATTTCGGAAAGCCCCAAGAGTGTTTCTGGCAAGGCAATGGGTCTTCGTACCATTGGACCATTCCGGAGGCCGAATTTTGACGTTTGAAGGTGTTTCGGATGTTTTTTGGTGATCGCGACACAATTAGCTACGAGTACAAAATTATGTTTGGATATGGTTATCTCTTGTTTTTCGCGGTTGGAAGCACGTCCAAGGTGAATAAACGGTCCACATATCAAGTGGGACCCACATTGAATGATCCCTAGAGTTTTTAAAACACGATATATGCGATTGAATGGTATATACTAACGGATGCGATCATACCAGCACTAATGCACCGGATCCCATCAGAACTCCGCAGTCAAGCGTGCTTGGGCGAGAGTAGTACTAGGATGGGTGACCTCCCGGGAAGTCCTCGTGTTGCATCCCTCCTTCTTTTTTTTTTTTTTTTTTTGGTTGTTGCGTAAGACTATATAGTACAAACATAACGCCGTAACTTTTACATCGTGAGGAACCACGCGACCCATAATACCATTTCGGAAAGCCCCAAGAGTGTTTCTGGCAAGGCAATGGGTCTTCGTACCATTGGACCATTCCGGAGGCCGAATTTTGACGTTTGAAGGTGTTTCGGATGTTTTTTGGTGATCGCGACACAATTAGCTACGAGTACAAAATTATGTTTGGATATGGTTATCTCTTGTTTTTCGCGGTTGGAAGCACGTCCAAGGTGAATAAACGGTCCACATATCAAGTGGGACCCACATTGAATGATCCCTAGAGTTTTTAAAACACGATATATGCGATTGAATGGTATATACTAACGGATGCGATCATACCAGCACTAATGCACCGGATCCCATCAGAA
This sequence comes from Camelina sativa, assembly GCF_030686135.1. Taxonomy (NCBI): domain Eukaryota; kingdom Viridiplantae; phylum Streptophyta; class Magnoliopsida; order Brassicales; family Brassicaceae; genus Camelina; species Camelina sativa. The sequence continues at coordinate 22,042,238 of NC_141889.1, read as the reverse complement.
CTCCGCAGTCAAGCGTGCTTGGGCGAGAGTAGTACTAGGATGGGTGACCTCCCGGGAAGTCCTCGTGTTGCATCCCTCCTTCTTTTTTTTTTTTTTTTTTTGGTTGTTGCGTAAGACTATATAGTACAAACATAACGCCGTAACTTTTACATCGTGAGGAACCACGCGACCCATAATACCATTTCGGAAAGCCCCAAGAGTGTTTCTGGCAAGGCAATGGGTCTTCGTACCATTGGACCATTCCGGAGGCCGAATTTTGACGTTTGAAGGTGTTTCGGATGTTTTTTGGTGATCGCGACACAATTAGCTACGAGTACAAAATTATGTTTGGATATGGTTATCTCTTGTTTTTCGCGGTTGGAAGCACGTCCAAGGTGAATAAACGGTCCACATATCAAGTGGGACCCACATTGAATGATCCCTAGAGTTTTTAAAACACGATATATGCGATTGAATGGTATATACTAACGGATGCGATCATACCAGCACTAATTCACCGGATCCCATCAGAACTCCGCAGTCAAGCGTGCTTGGGCGAGAGTAGTACTAGGATGGGTGACCTCCCGGGAAGTCCTCGTGTTGCATCCCTCCTTCTTTTTTTTTTTTTTTTTTTGGTTGTTGCGTAAGACTATATAGTACAAACATAACGCCGTAACTTTTACATCGTGAGGAACCACGCGACCCATAATACCATTTCGGAAAGCCCCAAGAGTGTTTCTGGCAAGGCAATGGGTCTTCGTACCATTGGACCATTCCGGAGGCCGAATTTTGACGTTTGAAGGTGTTTCGGATGTTTTTTGGTGATCGCGACACAATTAGCTACGAGTACAAAATTATGTTTGGATATGGTTATCTCTTGTTTTTCGCGGTTGGAAGCACGTCCAAGGTGAATAAACGGTCCACATATCAAGTGGGACCCACATTGAATGATCCCTAGAGTTTTTAAAACACGATATATGCGATTGAATGGTATATACTAACGGATGCGATCATACCAGCACTAATGCACCGGATCCCATCAGAACTCCGCAGTCAAGCGTGCTTGGGCGAGAGTAGTACTAGGATGGGTGACCTCCCGGGAAGTCCTCGTGTTGCATCCCTCCTTCTTTTTTTTTTTTTTTTTTTGGTTGTTGCGTAAGACTATATAGTACAAACATAACGCCGTAACTTTTACATCGTGAGGAACCACGCGACCCATAATACCATTTCGGAAAGCCCCAAGAGTGTTTCTGGCAAGGCAATGGGTCTTCGTACCATTGGACCATTCCGGAGGCCGAATTTTGACGTTTGAAGGTGTTTCGGATGTTTTTTGGTGATCGCGACACAATTAGCTACGAGTACAAAATTATGTTTGGATATGGTTATCTCTTGTTTTTCGCGGTTGGAAGCACGTCCAAGGTGAATAAACGGTCCACATATCAAGTGGGACCCACATTGAATGATCCCTAGAGTTTTTAAAACACGATATATGCGATTGAATGGTATATACTAACGGATGCGATCATACCAGCACTAATTCACCGGATCCCATCAGAACTCCGCAGTCAAGCGTGCTTGGGCGAGAGTAGTACTAGGATGGGTGACCTCCCGGGAAGTCCTCGTGTTGCATCCCTCCTTCTTTTTTTTTTTTTTTTTTTGGTTGTTGCGTAAGACTATATAGTACAAACATAACGCCGTAACTTTTACATCGTGAGGAACCACGCGACCCATAATACCATTTCGGAAAGCCCCAAGAGTGTTTCTGGCAAGGCAATGGGTCTTCGTACCATTGGACCATTCCGGAGGCCGAATTTTGACGTTTGAAGGTGTTTCGGATGTTTTTTGGTGATCGCGACACAATTAGCTACGAGTACAAAATTATGTTTGGATATGGTTATCTCTTGTTTTTCGCGGTTGGAAGCACGTCCAAGGTGAATAAACGGTCCACATATCAAGTGGGACCCACATTGAATGATCCCTAGAGTTTTTAAAACACGATATATGCGATTGAATGGTATATACTAACGGATGCGATCATACCAGCACTAATTCACCGGATCCCATCAGAACTCCGCAGTCAAGCGTGCTTGGGCGAGAGTAGTACTAGGATGGGTGACCTCCCGGGAAGTCCTCGTGTTGCATCCCTCCTTCTTTTTTTTTTTTTTTTTTTGGTTGTTGCGTAAGACTATATAGTACAAACATAACGCCGTAACTTTTACATCGTGAGGAACCACGCGACCCATAATACCATTTCGGAAAGCCCCAAGAGTGTTTCTGGCAAGGCAATGGGTCTTCGTACCATTGGACCATTCCGGAGGCCGAATTTTGACGTTTGAAGGTGTTTCGGATGTTTTTTGGTGATCGCGACACAATTAGCTACGAGTACAAAATTATGTTTGGATATGGTTATCTCTTGTTTTTCGCGGTTGGAAGCACGTCCAAGGTGAATAAACGGTCCACATATCAAGTGGGACCCACATTGAATGATCCCTAGAGTTTTTAAAACACGATATATGCGATTGAATGGTATATACTAACGGATGCGATCATACCAGCACTAATGCACCGGATCCCATCAGAACTCCGCAGTCAAGCGTGCTTGGGCGAGAGTAGTACTAGGATTGGTGACCTCCCGGGAAGTCCTCGTGTTGCATCCCTCCTTCTTTTTTTTTTTTTTTTTTTGGTTGTTGCGTAAGACTATATAGTACAAACATAACGCCGTAACTTTTACATCGTGAGGAACCACGCGACCCATAATACCATTTCGGAAAGCCCCAAGAGTGTTTCTGGCAAGGCAATGGGTCTTCGTACCATTGGACCATTCCGGAGGCCGAATTTTGACGTTTGAAGGTGTTTCGGATGTTTTTTGGTGATCGCGACACAATTAGCTACGAGTACAAAATTATGTTTGGATATGGTTATCTCTTGTTTTTCGCGGTTGGAAGCACGTCCAAGGTGAATAAACGGTCCACATATCAAGTGGGACCCACATTGAATGATCCCTAGAGTTTTTAAAACACGATATATGCGATTGAATGGTATATACTAACGGATGCGATCATACCAGCACTAATGCACCGGATCCCATCAGAACTCCGCAGTCAAGCGTGCTTGGGCGAGAGTAGTACTAGGATGGGTGACCTCCCGGGAAGTCCTCGTGTTGCATCCCTCCTTCTTTTTTTTTTTTTTTTTTTGGTTGTTGCGTAAGACTATATAGTACAAACATAACGCCGTAACTTTTACATCGTGAGGAACCACGCGACCCATAATACCATTTCGGAAAGCCCCAAGAGTGTTTCTGGCAAGGCAATGGGTCTTCGTACCATTGGACCATTCCGGAGGCCGAATTTTGACGTTTGAAGGTGTTTCGGATGTTTTTTGGTGATCGCGACACAATTAGCTACGAGTACAAAATTATGTTTGGATATGGTTATCTCTTGTTTTTCGCGGTTGGAAGCACGTCCAAGGTGAATAAACGGTCCACATATCAAGTGGGACCCACATTGAATGATCCCTAGAGTTTTTAAAACACGATATATGCGATTGAATGGTATATACTAACGGATGCGATCATACCAGCACTAATGCACCGGATCCCATCAGAACTCCGCAGTCAAGCGTGCTTGGGCGAGAGTAGTACTAGGATGGGTGACCTCCCGGGAAGTCCTCGTGTTGCATCCCTCCTTCTTTTTTTTTTTTTTTTTTTGGTTGTTGCGTAAGACTATATAGTACAAACATAACGCCGTAACTTTTACATCGTGAGGAACCACGCGACCCATAATACCATTTCGGAAAGCCCCAAGAGTGTTTCTGGCAAGGCAATGGGTCTTCGTACCATTGGACCATTCCGGAGGCCGAATTTTGACGTTTGAAGGTGTTTCGGATGTTTTTTGGTGATCGCGACACAATTAGCTACGAGTACAAAATTATGTTTGGATATGGTTATCTCTTGTTTTTCGCGGTTGGAAGCACGTCCAAGGTGAATAAACGGTCCACATATCAAGTGGGACCCACATTGAATGATCCCTAGAGTTTTTAAAACACGATATATGCGATTGAATGGTATATACTAACGGATGCGATCATACCAGCACTAATGCACCGGATCCCATCAGAACTCCGCAGTCAAGCGTGCTTGGGCGAGAGTAGTACTAGGATGGGTGACCTCCCGGGAAGTCCTCGTGTTGCATCCCTCCTTCTTTTTTTTTTTTTTTTTTTGGTTGTTGCGTAAGACTATATAGTACAAACATAACGCCGTAACTTTTACATCGTGAGGAACCACGCGACCCATAATACCATTTCGGAAAGCCCCAAGAGTGTTTCTGGCAAGGCAATGGGTCTTCGTACCATTGGACCATTCCGGAGGCCGAATTTTGACGTTTGAAGGTGTTTCGGATGTTTTTTGGTGATCGCGACACAATTAGCTACGAGTACAAAATTATGTTTGGATATGGTTATCTCTTGTTTTTCGCGGTTGGAAGCACGTCCAAGGTGAATAAACGGTCCACATATCAAGTGGGACCCACATTGAATGATCCCTAGAGTTTTTAAAACACGATATATGCGATTGAATGGTATATACTAACGGATGCGATCATACCAGCACTAATGCACCGGATCCCATCAGAACTCCGCAGTCAAGCGTGCTTGGGCGAGAGTAGTACTAGGATGGGTGACCTCCCGGGAAGTCCTCGTGTTGCATCCCTCCTTCTTTTTTTTTTTTTTTTTTTGGTTGTTGCGTAAGACTATATAGTACAAACATAACGCCGTAACTTTTACATCGTGAGGAACCACGCGACCCATAATACCATTTCGGAAAGCCCCAAGAGTGTTTCTGGCAAGGCAATGGGTCTTCGTACCATTGGACCATTCCGGAGGCCGAATTTTGACGTTTGAAGGTGTTTCGGATGTTTTTTGGTGATCGCGACACAATTAGCTACAAGTACAAAATTATGTTTGGATATGGTTATCTCTTGTTTTTCGCGGTTGGAAGCACGTCCAAGGTGAATAAACGGTCCACATATCAAGTGGGACCCACATTGAATGATCCCTAGAGTTTTTAAAACACGATATATGCGATTGAATGGTATATACTAACGGATGCGATCATACCAGCACTAATGCACCGGATCCCATCAGAACTCCGCAGTCAAGCGTGCTTGGGCGAGAGTAGTACTAGGATGGGTGACCTCCCGGGAAGTCCTCGTGTTGCATCCCTCCTTCTTTTTTTTTTTTTTTTTTTGGTTGTTGCGTAAGACTATATAGTACAAACATAACGCCGTAACTTTTACATCGTGAGGAACCACGCGACCCATAATACCATTTCGGAAAGCCCCAAGAGTGTTTCTGGCAAGGCAATGGGTCTTCGTACCATTGGACCATTCCGGAGGCCGAATTTTGACGTTTGAAGGTGTTTCGGATGTTTTTTGGTGATCGCGACACAATTAGCTACGAGTACAAAATTATGTTTGGATATGGTTATCTCTTGTTTTTCGCGGTTGGAAGCACGTCCAAGGTGAATAAACGGTCCACATATCAAGTGGGACCCACATTGAATGATCCCTAGAGTTTTTAAAACACGATATATGCGATTGAATGGTATATACTAACGGATGCGATCATACCAGCACTAATGCACCGGATCCCATCAGAACTCCGCAGTCAAGCGTGCTTGGGCGAGAGTAGTACTAGGATGGGTGACCTCCCGGGAAGTCCTCGTGTTGCATCCCTCCTTCTTTTTTTTTTTTTTTTTTTGGTTGTTGCGTAAGACTATATAGTACAAACATAACGCCGTAACTTTTACATCGTGAGGAACCACGCGACCCATAATACCATTTCGGAAAGCCCCAAGAGTGTTTCTGGCAAGGCAATGGGTCTTCGTACCATTGGACCATTCCGGAGGCCGAATTTTGACGTTTGAAGGTGTTTCGGATGTTTTTTGGTGATCGCGACACAATTAGCTACGAGTACAAAATTATGTTTGGATATGGTTATCTCTTGTTTTTCGCGGTTGGAAGCACGTCCAAGGTGAATAAACGGTCCACATATCAAGTGGGACCCACATTGAATGATCCCTAGAGTTTTTAAAACACGATATATGCGATTGAATGGTATATACTAACGGATGCGATCATACCAGCACTAATGCACCGGATCCCATCAGAACTCCGCAGTCAAGCGTGCTTGGGCGAGAGTAGTACTAGGATGGGTGACCTCCCGGGAAGTCCTCGTGTTGCATCCCTCCTTCTTTTTTTTTTTTTTTTTTTGGTTGTTGCGTAAGACTATATAGTACAAACATAACGCCGTAACTTTTACATCGTGAGGAACCACGCGACCCATAATACCATTTCGGAAAGCCCCAAGAGTGTTTCTGGCAAGGCAATGGGTCTTCGTACCATTGGACCATTCCAGAGGCCGAATTTTGACGTTTGAAGGTGTTTCGGATGTTTTTTGGTGATCGCGACACAATTAGCTACAAGTACAAAATTATGTTTGGATATGGTTATCTCTTGTTTTTCGCGGTTGGAAGCACGTCCAAGGTGAATAAACGGTCCACATATCAAGTGGGACCCACATTGAATGATCCCTAGAGTTTTTAAAACACGATATATGCGATTGAATGGTATATACTAACGGATGCGATCATACCAGCACTAATGCACCGGATCCCATCAGAACTCCGCAGTCAAGCGTGCTTGGGCGAGAGTAGTACTAGGATGGGTGACCTCCCGGGAAGTCCTCGTGTTGCATCCCTCCTTCTTTTTTTTTTTTTTTTTTTGGTTGTTGCGTAAGACTATATAGTACAAACATAACGCCGTAACTTTTACATCGTGAGGAACCACGCGACCCATAATACCATTTCGGAAAGCCCCAAGAGTGTTTCTGGCAAGGCAATGGGTCTTCGTACCATTGGACCATTCCGGAGGCCGAATTTTGACGTTTGAAGGTGTTTCGGATGTTTTTTGGTGATCGCGACACAATTAGCTACGAGTACAAAATTATGTTTGGATATGGTTATCTCTTGTTTTTCGCGGTTGGAAGCACGTCCAAGGTGAATAAACGGTCCACATATCAAGTGGGACCCACATTGAATGATCCCTAGAGTTTTTAAAACACGATATATGCGATTGAATGGTATATACTAACGGATGCGATCATACCAGCACTAATGCACCGGATCCCATCAGAACTCCGCAGTCAAGCGTGCTTGGGCGAGAGTAGTACTAGGATGGGTGACCTCCCGGGAAGTCCTCGTGTTGCATCCCTCCTTCTTTTTTTTTTTTTTTTTTTGGTTGTTGCGTAAGACTATATAGTACAAACATAACGCCGTAACTTTTACATCGTGAGGAACCACGCGACCCATAATACCATTTCGGAAAGCCCCAAGAGTGTTTCTGGCAAGGCAATGGGTCTTCGTACCATTGGACCATTCCGGAGGCCGAATTTTGACGTTTGAAGGTGTTTCGGATGTTTTTTGGTGATCGCGACACAATTAGCTACGAGTACAAAATTATGTTTGGATATGGTTATCTCTTGTTTTTCGCGGTTGGAAGCACGTCCAAGGTGAATAAACGGTCCACATATCAAGTGGGACCCACATTGAATGATCCCTAGAGTTTTTAAAACACGATATATGCGATTGAATGGTATATACTAACGGATGCGATCATACCAGCACTAATGCACCGGATCCCATCAGAACTCCGCAGTCAAGCGTGCTTGGGCGAGAGTAGTACTAGGATGGGTGACCTCCCGGGAAGTCCTCGTGTTGCATCCCTCCTTCTTTTTTTTTTTTTTTTTTTGGTTGTTGCGTAAGACTATATAGTACAAACATAACGCCGTAACTTTTACATCGTGAGGAACCACGCGACCCATAATACCATTTCGGAAAGCCCCAAGAGTGTTTCTGGCAAGGCAATGGGTCTTCGTACCATTGGACCATTCCGGAGGCCGAATTTTGACGTTTGAAGGTGTTTCGGATGTTTTTTGGTGATCGCGACACAATTAGCTACGAGTACAAAATTATGTTTGGATATGGTTATCTCTTGTTTTTCGCGGTTGGAAGCACGTCCAAGGTGAATAAACGGTCCACATATCAAGTGGGACCCACATTGAATGATCCCTAGAGTTTTTAAAACACGATATATGCGATTGAATGGTATATACTAACGGATGCGATCATACCAGCACTAATGCACCGGATCCCATCAGAACTCCGCAGTCAAGCGTGCTTGGGCGAGAGTAGTACTAGGATGGGTGACCTCCCGGGAAGTCCTCGTGTTGCATCCCTCCTTCTTTTTTTTTTTTTTTTTTTGGTTGTTGCGTAAGACTATATAGTACAAACATAACGCCGTAACTTTTACATCGTGAGGAACCACGCGACCCATAATACCATTTCGGAAAGCCCCAAGAGTGTTTCTGGCAAGGCAATGGGTCTTCGTACCATTGGACCATTCCGGAGGCCGAATTTTGACGTTTGAAGGTGTTTCGGATGTTTTTTGGTGATCGCGACACAATTAGCTACGAGTACAAAATTATGTTTGGATATGGTTATCTCTTGTTTTTCGCGGTTGGAAGCACGTCCAAGGTGAATAAACGGTCCACATATCAAGTGGGACCCACATTGAATGATCCCTAGAGTTTTTAAAACACGATATATGCGATTGAATGGTATATACTAACGGATGCGATCATACCAGCACTAATGCACCGGATCCCATCAGAACTCCGCAGTCAAGCGTGCTTGGGCGAGAGTAGTACTAGGATGGGTGACCTCCCGGGAAGTCCTCGTGTTGCATCCCTCCTTCTTTTTTTTTTTTTTTTTTTGGTTGTTGCGTAAGACTATATAGTACAAACATAACGCCGTAACTTTTACATCGTGAGGAACCACGCGACCCATAATACCATTTCGGAAAGCCCCAAGAGTGTTTCTGGCAAGGCAATGGGTCTTCGTACCATTGGACCATTCCGGAGGCCGAATTTTGACGTTTGAAGGTGTTTCGGATGTTTTTTGGTGATCGCGACACAATTAGCTACGAGTACAAAATTATGTTTGGATATGGTTATCTCTTGTTTTTCGCGGTTGGAAGCACGTCCAAGGTGAATAAACGGTCCACATATCAAGTGGGACCCACATTGAATGATCCCTAGAGTTTTTAAAACACGATATATGCGATTGAATGGTATATACTAACGGATGCGATCATACCAGCACTAATGCACCGGATCCCATCAGAACTCCGCAGTCAAGCGTGCTTGGGCGAGAGTAGTACTAGGATGGGTGACCTCCCGGGAAGTCCTCGTGTTGCATCCCTCCTTCTTTTTTTTTTTTTTTTTTTGGTTGTTGCGTAAGACTATATAGTACAAACATAACGCCGTAACTTTTACATCGTGAGGAACCACGCGACCCATAATACCATTTCGGAAAGCCCCAAGAGTGTTTCTGGCAAGGCAATGGGTCTTCGTACCATTGGACCATTCCGGAGGCCGAATTTTGACGTTTGAAGGTGTTTCGGATGTTTTTTGGTGATCGCGACACAATTAGCTACGAGTACAAAATTATGTTTGGATATGGTTATCTCTTGTTTTTCGCGGTTGGAAGCACGTCCAAGGTGAATAAACGGTCCACATATCAAGTGGGACCCACATTGAATGATCCCTAGAGTTTTTAAAACACGATATATGCGATTGAATGGTATATACTAACGGATGCGATCATACCAGCACTAATGCACCGGATCCCATCAGAACTCCGCAGTCAAGCGTGCTTGGGCGAGAGTAGTACTAGGATGGGTGACCTCCCGGGAAGTCCTCGTGTTGCATCCCTCCTTCTTTTTTTTTTTTTTTTTTTGGTTGTTGCGTAAGACTATATAGTACAAACATAACGCCGTAACTTTTACATCGTGAGGAACCACGCGACCCATAATACCATTTCGGAAAGCCCCAAGAGTGTTTCTGGCAAGGCAATGGGTCTTCGTACCATTGGACCATTCCGGAGGCCGAATTTTGACGTTTGAAGGTGTTTCGGATGTTTTTTGGTGATCGCGACACAATTAGCTACGAGTACAAAATTATGTTTGGATATGGTTATCTCTTGTTTTTCGCGGTTGGAAGCACGTCCAAGGTGAATAAACGGTCCACATATCAAGTGGGACCCACATTGAATGATCCCTAGAGTTTTTAAAACACGATATATGCGATTGAATGGTATATACTAACGGATGCGATCATACCAGCACTAATGCACCGGATCCCATCAGAACTCCGCAGTCAAGCGTGCTTGGGCGAGAGTAGTACTAGGATGGGTGACCTCCCGGGAAGTCCTCGTGTTGCATCCCTCCTTCTTTTTTTTTTTTTTTTTTTGGTTGTTGCGTAAGACTATATAGTACAAACATAACGCCGTAACTTTTACATCGTGAGGAACCACGCGACCCATAATACCATTTCGGAAAGCCCCAAGAGTGTTTCTGGCAAGGCAATGGGTCTTCGTACCATTGGACCATTCCGGAGGCCGAATTTTGACGTTTGAAGGTGTTTCGGATGTTTTTTGGTGATCGCGACACAATTAGCTACGAGTACAAAATTATGTTTGGATATGGTTATCTCTTGTTTTTCGCGGTTGGAAGCACGTCCAAGGTGAATAAACGGTCCACATATCAAGTGGGACCCACATTGAATGATCCCTAGAGTTTTTAAAACACGATATATGCGATTGAATGGTATATACTAACGGATGCGATCATACCAGCACTAATGCACCGGATCCCATCAGAACTCCGCAGTCAAGCGTGCTTGGGCGAGAGTAGTACTAGGATGGGTGACCTCCCGGGAAGTCCTCGTGTTGCATCCCTCCTTCTTTTTTTTTTTTTTTTTTTGGTTGTTGCGTAAGACTATATAGTACAAACATAACGCCGTAACTTTTACATCGTGAGGAACCACGCGACCCATAATACCATTTCGGAAAGCCCCAAGAGTGTTTCTGGCAAGGCAATGGGTCTTCGTACCATTGGACCATTCCGGAGGCCGAATTTTGACGTTTGAAGGTGTTTCGGATGTTTTTTGGTGATCGCGACACAATTAGCTACGAGTACAAAATTATGTTTGGATATGGTTATCTCTTGTTTTTCGCGGTTGGAAGCACGTCCAAGGTGAATAAACGGTCCACATATCAAGTGGGACCCACATTGAATGATCCCTAGAGTTTTTAAAACACGATATATGCGATTGAATGGTATATACTAACGGATGCGATCATACCAGCACTAATGCACCGGATCCCATCAGAACTCCGCAGTCAAGCGTGCTTGGGCGAGAGTAGTACTAGGATGGGTGACCTCCCGGGAAGTCCTCGTGTTGCATCCCTCCTTCTTTTTTTTTTTTTTTTTTTGGTTGTTGCGTAAGACTATATAGTACAAACATAACGCCGTAACTTTTACATCGTGAGGAACCACGCGACCCATAATACCATTTCGGAAAGCCCCAAGAGTGTTTCTGGCAAGGCAATGGGTCTTCGTACCATTGGACCATTCCGGAGGCCGAATTTTGACGTTTGAAGGTGTTTCGGATGTTTTTTGGTGATCGCGACACAATTAGCTACGAGTACAAAATTATGTTTGGATATGGTTATCTCTTGTTTTTCGCGGTTGGAAGCACGTCCAAGGTGAATAAACGGTCCACATATCAAGTGGGACCCACATTGAATGATCCCTAGAGTTTTTAAAACACGATATATGCGATTGAATGGTATATACTAACGGATGCGATCATACCAGCACTAATGCACCGGATCCCATCAGAACTCCGCAGTCAAGCGTGCTTGGGCGAGAGTAGTACTAGGATGGGTGACCTCCCGGGAAGTCCTCGTGTTGCATCCCTCCTTCTTTTTTTTTTTTTTTTTTTGGTTGTTGCGTAAGACTATATAGTACAAACATAACGCCGTAACTTTTACATCGTGAGGAACCACGCGACCCATAATACCATTTCGGAAAGCCCCAAGAGTGTTTCTGGCAAGGCAATGGGTCTTCGTACCATTGGACCATTCCGGAGGCCGAATTTTGACGTTTGAAGGTGTTTCGGATGTTTTTTGGTGATCGCGACACAATTAGCTACGAGTACAAAATTATGTTTGGATATGGTTATCTCTTGTTTTTCGCGGTTGGAAGCACGTCCAAGGTGAATAAACGGTCCACATATCAAGTGGGACCCACATTGAATGATCCCTAGAGTTTTTAAAACACGATATATGCGATTGAATGGTATATACTAACGGATGCGATCATACCAGCACTAATGCACCGGATCCCATCAGAACTCCGCAGTCAAGCGTGCTTGGGCGAGAGTAGTACTAGGATGGGTGACCTCCCGGGAAGTCCTCGTGTTGCATCCCTCCTTCTTTTTTTTTTTTTTTTTTTGGTTGTTGCGTAAGACTATATAGTACAAACATAACGCCGTAACTTTTACATCGTGAGGAACCACGCGACCCATAATACCATTTCGGAAAGCCCCAAGAGTGTTTCTGGCAAGGCAATGGGTCTTCGTACCATTGGACCATTCCGGAGGCCGAATTTTGACGTTTGAAGGTGTTTCGGATGTTTTTTGGTGATCGCGACACAATTAGCTACGAGTACAAAATTATGTTTGGATATGGTTATCTCTTGTTTTTCGCGGTTGGAAGCACGTCCAAGGTGAATAAACGGTCCACATATCAAGTGGGACCCACATTGAATGATCCCTAGAGTTTTTAAAACACGATATATGCGATTGAATGGTATATACTAACGGATGCGATCATACCAGCACTAATGCACCGGATCCCATCAGAACTCCGCAGTCAAGCGTGCTTGGGCGAGAGTAGTACTAGGATGGGTGACCTCCCGGGAAGTCCTCGTGTTGCATCCCTCCTTCTTTTTTTTTTTTTTTTTTTGGTTGTTGCGTAAGACTATATAGTACAAACATAACGCCGTAACTTTTACATCGTGAGGAACCACGCGACCCATAATACCATTTCGGAAAGCCCCAAGAGTGTTTCTGGCAAGGCAATGGGTCTTCGTACCATTGGACCATTCCGGAGGCCGAATTTTGACGTTTGAAGGTGTTTCGGATGTTTTTTGGTGATCGCGACACAATTAGCTACGAGTACAAAATTATGTTTGGATATGGTTATCTCTTGTTTTTCGCGGTTGGAAGCACGTCCAAGGTGAATAAACGGTCCACATATCAAGTGGGACCCACATTGAATGATCCCTAGAGTTTTTAAAACACGATATATGCGATTGAATGGTATATACTAACGGATGCGATCATACCAGCACTAATGCACCGGATCCCATCAGAACTCCGCAGTCAAGCGTGCTTGGGCGAGAGTAGTACTAGGATGGGTGACCTCCCGGGAAGTCCTCGTGTTGCATCCCTCCTTCTTTTTTTTTTTTTTTTTTTGGTTGTTGCGTAAGACTATATAGTACAAACATAACGCCGTAACTTTTACATCGTGAGGAACCACGCGACCCATAATACCATTTCGGAAAGCCCCAAGAGTGTTTCTGGCAAGGCAATGGGTCTTCGTACCATTGGACCATTCCGGAGGCCGAATTTTGACGTTTGAAGGTGTTTCGGATGTTTTTTGGTGATCGCGACACAATTAGCTACGAGTACAAAATTATGTTTGGATATGGTTATCTCTTGTTTTTCGCGGTTGGAAGCACGTCCAAGGTGAATAAACGGTCCACATATCAAGTGGGACCCACATTGAATGATCCCTAGAGTTTTTAAAACACGATATATGCGATTGAATGGTATATACTAACGGATGCGATCATACCAGCACTAATGCACCGGATCCCATCAGAACTCCGCAGTCAAGCGTGCTTGGGCGAGAGTAGTACTAGGATGGGTGACCTCCCGGGAAGTCCTCGTGTTGCATCCCTCCTTCTTTTTTTTTTTTTTTTTTTGGTTGTTGCGTAAGACTATATAGTACAAACATAACGCCGTAACTTTTACATCGTGAGGAACCACGCGACCCATAATACCATTTCGGAAAGCCCCAAGAGTGTTTCTGGCAAGGCAATGGGTCTTCGTACCATTGGACCATTCCGGAGGCCGAATTTTGACGTTTGAAGGTGTTTCGGATGTTTTTTGGTGATCGCGACACAATTAGCTACGAGTACAAAATTATGTTTGGATATGGTTATCTCTTGTTTTTCGCGGTTGGAAGCACGTCCAAGGTGAATAAACGGTCCACATATCAAGTGGGACCCACATTGAATGATCCCTAGAGTTTTTAAAACACGATATATGCGATTGAATGGTATATACTAACGGATGCGATCATACCAGCACTAATGCACCGGATCCCATCAGAACTCCGCAGTCAAGCGTGCTTGGGCGAGAGTAGTACTAGGATGGGTGACCTCCCGGGAAGTCCTCGTGTTGCATCCCTCCTTCTTTTTTTTTTTTTTTTTTTGGTTGTTGCGTAAGACTATATAGTACAAACATAACGCCGTAACTTTTACATCGTGAGGAACCACGCGACCCATAATACCATTTCGGAAAGCCCCAAGAGTGTTTCTGGCAAGGCAATGGGTCTTCGTACCATTGGACCATTCCGGAGGCCGAATTTTGACGTTTGAAGGTGTTTCGGATGTTTTTTGGTGATCGCGACACAATTAGCTACGAGTACAAAATTATGTTTGGATATGGTTATCTCTTGTTTTTCGCGGTTGGAAGCACGTCCAAGGTGAATAAACGGTCCACATATCAAGTGGGACCCACATTGAATGATCCCTAGAGTTTTTAAAACACGATATATGCGATTGAATGGTATATACTAACGGATGCGATCATACCAGCACTAATGCACCGGATCCCATCAGAACTCCGCAGTCAAGCGTGCTTGGGCGAGAGTAGTACTAGGATGGGTGACCTCCCGGGAAGTCCTCGTGTTGCATCCCTCCTTCTTTTTTTTTTTTTTTTTTTGGTTGTTGCGTAAGACTATATAGTACAAACATAACGCCGTAACTTTTACATCGTGAGGAACCACGCGACCCATAATACCATTTCGGAAAGCCCCAAGAGTGTTTCTGGCAAGGCAATGGGTCTTCGTACCATTGGACCATTCCGGAGGCCGAATTTTGACGTTTGAAGGTGTTTCGGATGTTTTTTGGTGATCGCGACACAATTAGCTACGAGTACAAAATTATGTTTGGATATGGTTATCTCTTGTTTTTCGCGGTTGGAAGCACGTCCAAGGTGAATAAACGGTCCACATATCAAGTGGGACCCACATTGAATGATCCCTAGAGTTTTTAAAACACGATATATGCGATTGAATGGTATATACTAACGGATGCGATCATACCAGCACTAATGCACCGGATCCCATCAGAACTCCGCAGTCAAGCGTGCTTGGGCGAGAGTAGTACTAGGATGGGTGACCTCCCGGGAAGTCCTCGTGTTGCATCCCTCCTTCTTTTTTTTTTTTTTTTTTTGGTTGTTGCGTAAGACTATATAGTACAAACATAACGCCGTAACTTTTACATCGTGAGGAACCACGCGACCCATAATACCATTTCGGAAAGCCCCAAGAGTGTTTCTGGCAAGGCAATGGGTCTTCGTACCATTGGACCATTCCGGAGGCCGAATTTTGACGTTTGAAGGTGTTTCGGATGTTTTTTGGTGATCGCGACACAATTAGCTACGAGTACAAAATTATGTTTGGATATGGTTATCTCTTGTTTTTCGCGGTTGGAAGCACGTCCAAGGTGAATAAACGGTCCACATATCAAGTGGGACCCACATTGAATGATCCCTAGAGTTTTTAAAACACGATATATGCGATTGAATGGTATATACTAACGGATGCGATCATACCAGCACTAATGCACCGGATCCCATCAGAACTCCGCAGTCAAGCGTGCTTGGGCGAGAGTAGTACTAGGATGGGTGACCTCCCGGGAAGTCCTCGTGTTGCATCCCTCCTTCTTTTTTTTTTTTTTTTTTTGGTTGTTGCGTAAGACTATATAGTACAAACATAACGCCGTAACTTTTACATCGTGAGGAACCACGCGACCCATAATACCATTTCGGAAAGCCCCAAGAGTGTTTCTGGCAAGGCAATGGGTCTTCGTACCATTGGACCATTCCGGAGGCCGAATTTTGACGTTTGAAGGTGTTTCGGATGTTTTTTGGTGATCGCGACACAATTAGCTACGAGTACAAAATTATGTTTGGATATGGTTATCTCTTGTTTTTCGCGGTTGGAAGCACGTCCAAGGTGAATAAACGGTCCACATATCAAGTGGGACCCACATTGAATGATCCCTAGAGTTTTTAAAACACGATATATGCGATTGAATGGTATATACTAACGGATGCGATCATACCAGCACTAATGCACCGGATCCCATCAGAACTCCGCAGTCAAGCGTGCTTGGGCGAGAGTAGTACTAGGATGGGTGACCTCCCGGGAAGTCCTCGTGTTGCATCCCTCCTTCTTTTTTTTTTTTTTTTTTTGGTTGTTGCGTAAGACTATATAGTACAAACATAACGCCGTAACTTTTACATCGTGAGGAACCACGCGACCCATAATACCATTTCGGAAAGCCCCAAGAGTGTTTCTGGCAAGGCAATGGGTCTTCGTACCATTGGACCATTCCGGAGGCCGAATTTTGACGTTTGAAGGTGTTTCGGATGTTTTTTGGTGATCGCGACACAATTAGCTACGAGTACAAAATTATGTTTGGATATGGTTATCTCTTGTTTTTCGCGGTTGGAAGCACGTCCAAGGTGAATAAACGGTCCACATATCAAGTGGGACCCACATTGAATGATCCCTAGAGTTTTTAAAACACGATATATGCGATTGAATGGTATATACTAACGGATGCGATCATACCAGCACTAATGCACCGGATCCCATCAGAACTCCGCAGTCAAGCGTGCTTGGGCGAGAGTAGTACTAGGATGGGTGACCTCCCGGGAAGTCCTCGTGTTGCATCCCTCCTTCTTTTTTTTTTTTTTTTTTTGGTTGTTGCGTAAGACTATATAGTACAAACATAACGCCGTAACTTTTACATCGTGAGGAACCACGCGACCCATAATACCATTTCGGAAAGCCCCAAGAGTGTTTCTGGCAAGGCAATGGGTCTTCGTACCATTGGACCATTCCGGAGGCCGAATTTTGACGTTTGAAGGTGTTTCGGATGTTTTTTGGTGATCGCGACACAATTAGCTACAAGTACAAAATTATGTTTGGATATGGTTATCTCTTGTTTTTCGCGGTTGGAAGCACGTCCAAGGTGAATAAACGGTCCACATATCAAGTGGGACCCACATTGAATGATCCCTAGAGTTTTTAAAACACGATATATGCGATTGAATGGTGTATACTAACGGATGCGATCATACCAGCACTAATTCACCGGATCCCATCAGAACTCCGCAGTCAAGCGTGCTTGGGCGAGAGTAGTACTAGGATGGGTGACCTCCCGGGAAGTCCTCGTGTTGCATCCCTCCTTCTTTTTTTTTTTTTTTTTTTGGTTGTTGCGTAAGACTATATAGTACAAACATAACGCCGTAACTTTTACATCGTGAGGAACCACGCGACCCATAATACCATTTCGGAAAGCCCCAAGAGTGTTTCTGGCAAGGCAATGGGTCTTCGTACCATTGGACCATTCCGGAGGCCGAATTTTGACGTTTGAAGGTGTTTCGGATGTTTTTTGGTGATCGCGACACAATTAGCTACGAGTACAAAATTATGTTTGGATATGGTTATCTCTTGTTTTTCGCGGTTGGAAGCACGTCCAAGGTGAATAAACGGTCCACATATCAAGTGGGACCCACATTGAATGATCCCTAGAGTTTTTAAAACACGATATATGCGATTGAATGGTATATACTAACGGATGCGATCATACCAGCACTAATTCACCGGATCCCATCAGAACTCCGCAGTCAAGCGTGCTTGGGCGAGAGTAGTACTAGGATGGGTGACCTCCCGGGAAGTCCTCGTGTTGCATCCCTCCTTCTTTTTTTTTTTTTTTTTTTGGTTGTTGCGTAAGACTATATAGTACAAACATAACGCCGTAACTTTTACATCGTGAGGAACCACGCGACCCATAATACCATTTCGGAAAGCCCCAAGAGTGTTTCTGGCAAGGCAATGGGTCTTCGTACCATTGGACCATTCCGGAGGCCGAATTTTGACGTTTGAAGGTGTTTCGGATGTTTTTTGGTGATCGCGACACAATTAGCTACGAGTACAAAATTATGTTTGGATATGGTTATCTCTTGTTTTTCGCGGTTGGAAGCACGTCCAAGGTGAATAAACGGTCCACATATCAAGTGGGACCCACATTGAATGATCCCTAGAGTTTTTAAAACACGATATATGCGATTGAATGGTATATACTAACGGATGCGATCATACCAGCACTAATTCACCGGATCCCATCAGAACTCCGCAGTCAAGCGTGCTTGGGCGAGAGTAGTACTAGGATGGGTGACCTCCCGGGAAGTCCTCGTGTTGCATCCCTCCTTCTTTTTTTTTTTTTTTTTTTGGTTGTTGCGTAAGACTATATAGTACAAACATAACGCCGTAACTTTTACATCGTGAGGAACCACGCGACCCATAATACCATTTCGGAAAGCCCCAAGAGTGTTTCTGGCAAGGCAATGGGTCTTCGTACCATTGGACCATTCCGGAGGCCGAATTTTGACGTTTGAAGGTGTTTCGGATGTTTTTTGGTGATCGCGACACAATTAGCTACGAGTACAAAATTATGTTTGGATATGGTTATCTCTTGTTTTTCGCGGTTGGAAGCACGTCCAAGGTGAATAAACGGTCCACATATCAAGTGGGACCCACATTGAATGATCCCTAGAGTTTTTAAAACACGATATATGCGATTGAATGGTATATACTAACGGATGCGATCATACCAGCACTAATTCACCGGATCCCATCAGAACTCCGCAGTCAAGCGTGCTTGGGCGAGAGTAGTACTAGGATGGGTGACCTCCCGGGAAGTCCTCGTGTTGCATCCCTCCTTCTTTTTTTTTTTTTTTTTTTGGTTGTTGCGTAAGACTATATAGTACAAACATAACGCCGTAACTTTTACATCGTGAGGAACCACGCGACCCATAATACCATTTCGGAAAGCCCCAAGAGTGTTTCTGGCAAGGCAATGGGTCTTCGTACCATTGGACCATTCCGGAGGCCGAATTTTGACGTTTGAAGGTGTTTCGGATAATTTTTGGTGATCGCGACACAATTAGCTACGAGTACAAAATTATGTTTGGATATGGTTATCTCTTGTTTTTCGCGGTTGGAAGCACGTCCAAGGTGAATAAACGGTCCACATATCAAGTGGGACCCACATTGAATGATCCCTAGAGTTTTTAAAACACGATATATGCGATTGAATGGTATATACTAACGGATGCGATCATACCAGCACTAATTCACCGGATCCCATCAGAACTCCGCAGTCAAGCGTGCTTGGGCGAGAGTAGTACTAGGATGGGTGACCTCCCGGGAAGTCCTCGTGTTGCATCCCTCCTTCTTTTTTTTTTTTTTTTTTTGGTTGTTGCGTAAGACTATATAGTACAAACATAACGCCGTAACTTTTACATCGTGAGGAACCACGCGACCCATAATACCATTTCGGAAAGCCCCAAGAGTGTTTCTGGCAAGGCAATGGGTCTTCGTACCATTGGACCATTCCGGAGGCCGAATTTTGACGTTTGAAGGTGTTTCGGATGTTTTTTGGTGATCGCGACACAATTAGCTACGAGTACAAAATTATGTTTGGATATGGTTATCTCTTGTTTTTCGCGGTTGGAAGCACGTCCAAGGTGAATAAACGGTCCACATATCAAGTGGGACCCACATTGAATGATCCCTAGAGTTTTTAAAACACGATATATGCGATTGAATGGTATATACTAACGGATGCGATCATACCAGCACTAATTCACCGGATCCCATCAGAACTCCGCAGTCAAGCGTGCTTGGGCGAGAGTAGTACTAGGATGGGTGACCTCCCGGGAAGTCCTCGTGTTGCATCCCTCCTTCTTTTTTTTTTTTTTTTTTTGGTTGTTGCGTAAGACTATATAGTACAAACATAACGCCGTAACTTTTACATCGTGAGGAACCACGCGACCCATAATACCATTTCGGAAAGCCCCAAGAGTGTTTCTGGCAAGGCAATGGGTCTTCGTACCATTGGACCATTCCGGAGGCCGAATTTTGACGTTTGAAGGTGTTTCGGATGTTTTTTGGTGATCGCGACACAATTAGCTACGAGTACAAAATTATGTTTGGATATGGTTATCTCTTGTTTTTCGCGGTTGGAAGCACGTCCAAGGTGAATAAACGGTCCACATATCAAGTGGGACCCACATTGAATGATCCCTAGAGTTTTTAAAACACGATATATGCGATTGAATGGTATATACTAACGGATGCGATCATACCAGCACTAATTCACCGGATCCCATCAGAACTCCGCAGTCAAGCGTGCTTGGGCGAGAGTAGTACTAGGATGGGTGACCTCCCGGGAAGTCCTCGTGTTGCATCCCTCCTTCTTTTTTTTTTTTTTTTTTTGGTTGTTGCGTAAGACTATATAGTACAAACATAACGCCGTAACTTTTACATCGTGAGGAACCACGCGACCCATAATACCATTTCGGAAAGCCCCAAGAGTGTTTCTGGCAAGGCAATGGGTCTTCGTACCATTGGACCATTCCGGAGGCCGAATTTTGACGTTTGAAGGTGTTTCGGATAATTTTTGGTGATCGCGACACAATTAGCTACGAGTACAAAATTATGTTTGGATATGGTTATCTCTTGTTTTTCGCGGTTGGAAGCACGTCCAAGGTGAATAAACGGTCCACATATCAAGTGGGACCCACATTGAATGATCCCTAGAGTTTTTAAAACACGATATATGCGATTGAATGGTATATACTAACGGATGCGATCATACCAGCACTAATTCACCGGATCCCATCAGAACTCCGCAGTCAAGCGTGCTTGGGCGAGAGTAGTACTAGGATGGGTGACCTCCCGGGAAGTCCTCGTGTTGCATCCCTCCTTCTTTTTTTTTTTTTTTTTTTGGTTGTTGCGTAAGACTATATAGTACAAACATAACGCCGTAACTTTTACATCGTGAGGAACCACGCGACCCATAATACCATTTCGGAAAGCCCCAAGAGTGTTTCTGGCAAGGCAATGGGTCTTCGTACCATTGGACCATTCCGGAGGCCGAATTTTGACGTTTGAAGGTGTTTCGGATGTTTTTTGGTGATCGCGACACAATTAGCTACGAGTACAAAATTATGTTTGGATATGGTTATCTCTTGTTTTTCGCGGTTGGAAGCACGTCCAAGGTGAATAAACGGTCCACATATCAAGTGGGACCCACATTGAATGATCCCTAGAGTTTTTAAAACACGATATATGCGATTGAATGGTATATACTAACGGATGCGATCATACCAGCACTAATTCACCGGATCCCATCAGAACTCCGCAGTCAAGCGTGCTTGGGCGAGAGTAGTACTAGGATGGGTGACCTCCCGGGAAGTCCTCGTGTTGCATCCCTCCTTCTTTTTTTTTTTTTTTTTTTGGTTGTTGCGTAAGACTATATAGTACAAACATAACGCCGTAACTTTTACATCGTGAGGAACCACGCGACCCATAATACCATTTCGGAAAGCCCCAAGAGTGTTTCTGGCAAGGCAATGGGTCTTCGTACCATTGGACCATTCCGGAGGCCGAATTTTGACGTTTGAAGGTGTTTCGGATGTTTTTTGGTGATCGCGACACAATTAGCTACGAGTACAAAATTATGTTTGGATATGGTTATCTCTTGTTTTTCGCGGTTGGAAGCACGTCCAAGGTGAATAAACGGTCCACATATCAAGTGGGACCCACATTGAATGATCCCTAGAGTTTTTAAAACACGATATATGCGATTGAATGGTATATACTAACGGATGCGATCATACCAGCACTAATTCACCGGATCCCATCAGAACTCCGCAGTCAAGCGTGCTTGGGCGAGAGTAGTACTAGGATGGGTGACCTCCCGGGAAGTCCTCGTGTTGCATCCCTCCTTCTTTTTTTTTTTTTTTTTTTGGTTGTTGCGTAAGACTATATAGTACAAACATAACGCCGTAACTTTTACATCGTGAGGAACCACGCGACCCATAATACCATTTCGGAAAGCCCCAAGAGTGTTTCTGGCAAGGCAATGGGTCTTCGTACCATTGGACCATTCCGGAGGCCGAATTTTGACGTTTGAAGGTGTTTCGGATAATTTTTGGTGATCGCGACACAATTAGCTACGAGTACAAAATTATGTTTGGATATGGTTATCTCTTGTTTTTCGCGGTTGGAAGCACGTCCAAGGTGAATAAACGGTCCACATATCAAGTGGGACCCACATTGAATGATCCCTAGAGTTTTTAAAACACGATATATGCGATTGAATGGTATATACTAACGGATGCGATCATACCAGCACTAATTCACCGGATCCCATCAGAACTCCGCAGTCAAGCGTGCTTGGGCGAGAGTAGTACTAGGATGGGTGACCTCCCGGGAAGTCCTCGTGTTGCATCCCTCCTTCTTTTTTTTTTTTTTTTTTTGGTTGTTGCGTAAGACTATATAGTACAAACATAACGCCGTAACTTTTACATCGTGAGGAACCACGCGACCCATAATACCATTTCGGAAAGCCCCAAGAGTGTTTCTGGCAAGGCAATGGGTCTTCGTACCATTGGACCATTCCGGAGGCCGAATTTTGACGTTTGAAGGTGTTTCGGATGTTTTTTGGTGATCGCGACACAATTAGCTACGAGTACAAAATTATGTTTGGATATGGTTATCTCTTGTTTTTCGCGGTTGGAAGCACGTCCAAGGTGAATAAACGGTCCACATATCAAGTGGGACCCACATTGAATGATCCCTAGAGTTTTTAAAACACGATATATGCGATTGAATGGTATATACTAACGGATGCGATCATACCAGCACTAATTCACCGGATCCCATCAGAACTCCGCAGTCAAGCGTGCTTGGGCGAGAGTAGTACTAGGATGGGTGACCTCCCGGGAAGTCCTCGTGTTGCATCCCTCCTTCTTTTTTTTTTTTTTTTTTTGGTTGTTGCGTAAGACTATATAGTACAAACATAACGCCGTAACTTTTACATCGTGAGGAACCACGCGACCCATAATACCATTTCGGAAAGCCCCAAGAGTGTTTCTGGCAAGGCAATGGGTCTTCGTACCATTGGACCATTCCGGAGGCCGAATTTTGACGTTTGAAGGTGTTTCGGATGTTTTTTGGTGATCGCGACACAATTAGCTACGAGTACAAAATTATGTTTGGATATGGTTATCTCTTGTTTTTCGCGGTTGGAAGCACGTCCAAGGTGAATAAACGGTCCACATATCAAGTGGGACCCACATTGAATGATCCCTAGAGTTTTTAAAACACGATATATGCGATTGAATGGTATATACTAACGGATGCGATCATACCAGCACTAATTCACCGGATCCCATCAGAACTCCGCAGTCAAGCGTGCTTGGGCGAGAGTAGTACTAGGATGGGTGACCTCCCGGGAAGTCCTCGTGTTGCATCCCTCCTTCTTTTTTTTTTTTTTTTTTTGGTTGTTGCGTAAGACTATATAGTACAAACATAACGCCGTAACTTTTACATCGTGAGGAACCACGCGACCCATAATACCATTTCGGAAAGCCCCAAGAGTGTTTCTGGCAAGGCAATGGGTCTTCGTACCATTGGACCATTCCGGAGGCCGAATTTTGACGTTTGAAGGTGTTTCGGATAATTTTTGGTGATCGCGACACAATTAGCTACGAGTACAAAATTATGTTTGGATATGGTTATCTCTTGTTTTTCGCGGTTGGAAGCACGTCCAAGGTGAATAAACGGTCCACATATCAAGTGGGACCCACATTGAATGATCCCTAGAGTTTTTAAAACACGATATATGCGATTGAATGGTATATACTAACGGATGCGATCATACCAGCACTAATTCACCGGATCCCATCAGAACTCCGCAGTCAAGCGTGCTTGGGCGAGAGTAGTACTAGGATGGGTGACCTCCCGGGAAGTCCTCGTGTTGCATCCCTCCTTCTTTTTTTTTTTTTTTTTTTGGTTGTTGCGTAAGACTATATAGTACAAACATAACGCCGTAACTTTTACATCGTGAGGAACCACGCGACCCATAATACCATTTCGGAAAGCCCCAAGAGTGTTTCTGGCAAGGCAATGGGTCTTCGTACCATTGGACCATTCCGGAGGCCGAATTTTGACGTTTGAAGGTGTTTCGGATGTTTTTTGGTGATCGCGACACAATTAGCTACGAGTACAAAATTATGTTTGGATATGGTTATCTCTTGTTTTTCGCGGTTGGAAGCACGTCCAAGGTGAATAAACGGTCCACATATCAAGTGGGACCCACATTGAATGATCCCTAGAGTTTTTAAAACACGATATATGCGATTGAATGGTATATACTAACGGATGCGATCATACCAGCACTAATTCACCGGATCCCATCAGAACTCCGCAGTCAAGCGTGCTTGGGCGAGAGTAGTACTAGGATGGGTGACCTCCCGGGAAGTCCTCGTGTTGCATCCCTCCTTCTTTTTTTTTTTTTTTTTTTGGTTGTTGCGTAAGACTATATAGTACAAACATAACGCCGTAACTTTTACATCGTGAGGAACCACGCGACCCATAATACCATTTCGGAAAGCCCCAAGAGTGTTTCTGGCAAGGCAATGGGTCTTCGTACCATTGGACCATTCCGGAGGCCGAATTTTGACGTTTGAAGGTGTTTCGGATGTTTTTTGGTGATCGCGACACAATTAGCTACGAGTACAAAATTATGTTTGGATATGGTTATCTCTTGTTTTTCGCGGTTGGAAGCACGTCCAAGGTGAATAAACGGTCCACATATCAAGTGGGACCCACATTGAATGATCCCTAGAGTTTTTAAAACACGATATATGCGATTGAATGGTATATACTAACGGATGCGATCATACCAGCACTAATTCACCGGATCCCATCAGAACTCCGCAGTCAAGCGTGCTTGGGCGAGAGTAGTACTAGGATGGGTGACCTCCCGGGAAGTCCTCGTGTTGCATCCCTCCTTCTTTTTTTTTTTTTTTTTTTTGGTTGTTGCGTAAGACTATATAGTACAAACATAACGCCGTAACTTTTACATCGTGAGGAACCACGCGACCCATAATACCATTTCGGAAAGCCCCAAGAGTGTTTCTGGCAAGGCAATGGGTCTTCGTACCATTGGACCATTCCGGAGGCCGAATTTTGACGTTTGAAGGTGTTTCGGATAATTTTTGGTGATCGCGACACAATTAGCTACGAGTACAAAATTATGTTTGGATATGGTTATCTCTTGTTTTTCGCGGTTGGAAGCACGTCCAAGGTGAATAAACGGTCCACATATCAAGTGGGACCCACATTGAATGATCCCTAGAGTTTTTAAAACACGATATATGCGATTGAATGGTATATACTAACGGATGCGATCATACCAGCACTAATTCACCGGATCCCATCAGAACTCCGCAGTCAAGCGTGCTTGGGCGAGAGTAGTACTAGGATGGGTGACCTCCCGGGAAGTCCTCGTGTTGCATCCCTCCTTCTTTTTTTTTTTTTTTTTTTGGTTGTTGCGTAAGACTATATAGTACAAACATAACGCCGTAACTTTTACATCGTGAGGAACCACGCGACCCATAATACCATTTCGGAAAGCCCCAAGAGTGTTTCTGGCAAGGCAATGGGTCTTCGTACCATTGGACCATTCCGGAGGCCGAATTTTGACGTTTGAAGGTGTTTCGGATGTTTTTTGGTGATCGCGACACAATTAGCTACGAGTACAAAATTATGTTTGGATATGGTTATCTCTTGTTTTTCGCGGTTGGAAGCACGTCCAAGGTGAATAAACGGTCCACATATCAAGTGGGACCCACATTGAATGATCCCTAGAGTTTTTAAAACACGATATATGCGATTGAATGGTATATACTAACGGATGCGATCATACCAGCACTAATTCACCGGATCCCATCAGAACTCCGCAGTCAAGCGTGCTTGGGCGAGAGTAGTACTAGGATGGGTGACCTCCCGGGAAGTCCTCGTGTTGCATCCCTCCTTCTTTTTTTTTTTTTTTTTTTGGTTGTTGCGTAAGACTATATAGTACAAACATAACGCCGTAACTTTTACATCGTGAGGAACCACGCGACCCATAATACCATTTCGGAAAGCCCCAAGAGTGTTTCTGGCAAGGCAATGGGTCTTCGTACCATTGGACCATTCCGGAGGCCGAATTTTGACGTTTGAAGGTGTTTCGGATGTTTTTTGGTGATCGCGACACAATTAGCTACAAGTACAAAATTATGTTTGGATATGGTTATCTCTTGTTTTTCGCGGTTGGAAGCACGTCCAAGGTGAATAAACGGTCCACATATCAAGTGGGACCCACATTGAATGATCCCTAGAGTTTTTAAAACACGATATATGCGATTGAATGGTATATACTAACGGATGCGATCATACCAGCACTAATTCACCGGATCCCATCAGAACTCCGCAGTCAAGCGTGCTTGGGCGAGAGTAGTACTAGGATGGGTGACCTCCCGGGAAGTCCTCGTGTTGCATCCCTCCTTCTTTTTTTTTTTTTTTTTTTGGTTGTTGCGTAAGACTATATAGTACAAACATAACGCCGTAACTTTTACATCGTGAGGAACCACGCGACCCATAATACCATTTCGGAAAGCCCCAAGAGTGTTTCTGGCAAGGCAATGGTTCTTCGTACCATTGGACCATTCCGGAGGCCGAATTTTGACGTTTGAAGGTGTTTCGGATGTTTTTTGGTGATCGCGACACAATTAGCTACGAGTACAAAATTATGTTTGGATATGGTTATCTCTTGTTTTTCGCGGTTGGAAGCACGTCCAAGGTGAATAAACGGTCCACATATCAAGTGGGACCCACATTGAATGATCCCTAGAGTTTTTAAAACACGATATATGCGATTGAATGGTGTATACTAACGGATGCGATCATACCAGCACTAATTCACCGGATCCCATCAGAACTCCGCAGTCAAGCGTGCTTGGGCGAGAGTAGTACTAGGATGGGTGACCTCCCGGGAAGTCCTCGTGTTGCATCCCTCCTTCTTTTTTTTTTTTTTTTTTTGGTTGTTGCGTAAGACTATATAGTACAAACATAACGCCGTAACTTTTACATCGTGAGGAACCACGCGACCCATAATACCATTTCGGAAAGCCCCAAGAGTGTTTCTGGCAAGGCAATGGGTCTTCGTACCATTGGACCATTCCGGAGGCCGAATTTTGACGTTTGAAGGTGTTTCGGATGTTTTTTGGTGATCGCGACACAATTAGCTACGAGTACAAAATTATGTTTGGATATGGTTATCTCTTGTTTTTCGCGGTTGGAAGCACGTCCAAGGTGAATAAACGGTCCACATATCAAGTGGGACCCACATTGAATGATCCCTAGAGTTTTTAAAACACGATATATGCGATTGAATGGTATATACTAACGGATGCGATCATACCAGCACTAATTCACCGGATCCCATCAGAACTCCGCAGTCAAGCGTGCTTGGGCGAGAGTAGTACTAGGATGGGTGACCTCCCGGGAAGTCCTCGTGTTGCATCCCTCCTTCTTTTTTTTTTTTTTTTTTTGGTTGTTGCGTAAGACTATATAGTACAAACATAACGCCGTAACTTTTACATCGTGAGGAACCACGCGACCCATAATACCATTTCGGAAAGCCCCAAGAGTGTTTCTGGCAAGGCAATGGGTCTTCGTACCATTGGACCATTCCGGAGGCCGAATTTTGACGTTTGAAGGTGTTTCGGATGTTTTTTGGTGATCGCGACACAATTAGCTACAAGTACAAAATTATGTTTGGATATGGTTATCTCTTGTTTTTCGCGGTTGGAAGCACGTCCAAGGTGAATAAACGGTCCACATATCAAGTGGGACCCACATTGAATGATCCCTAGAGTTTTTAAAACACGATATATGCGATTGAATGGTATATACTAACGGATGCGATCATACCAGCACTAATTCACCGGATCCCATCAGAACTCCGCAGTCAAGCGTGCTTGGGCGAGAGTAGTACTAGGATGGGTGACCTCCCGGGAAGTCCTCGTGTTGCATCCCTCCTTCTTTTTTTTTTTTTTTTTTTGGTTGTTGCGTAAGACTATATAGTACAAACATAACGCCGTAACTTTTACATCGTGAGGAACCACGCGACCCATAATACCATTTCGGAAAGCCCCAAGAGTGTTTCTGGCAAGGCAATGGTTCTTCGTACCATTGGACCATTCCGGAGGCCGAATTTTGACGTTTGAAGGTGTTTCGGATGTTTTTTGGTGATCGCGACACAATTAGCTACGAGTACAAAATTATGTTTGGATATGGTTATCTCTTGTTTTTCGCGGTTGGAAGCACGTCCAAGGTGAATAAACGGTCCACATATCAAGTGGGACCCACATTGAATGATCCCTAGAGTTTTTAAAACACGATATATGCGATTGAATGGTGTATACTAACGGATGCGATCATACCAGCACTAATTCACCGGATCCCATCAGAACTCCGCAGTCAAGCGTGCTTGGGCGAGAGTAGTACTAGGATGGGTGACCTCCCGGGAAGTCCTCGTGTTGCATCCCTCCTTCTTTTTTTTTTTTTTTTTTTGGTTGTTGCGTAAGACTATATAGTACAAACATAACGCCGTAACTTTTACATCGTGAGGAACCACGCGACCCATAATACCATTTCGGAAAGCCCCAAGAGTGTTTCTGGCAAGGCAATGGGTCTTCGTACCATTGGACCATTCCGGAGGCCGAATTTTGACGTTTGAAGGTGTTTCGGATGTTTTTTGGTGATCGCGACACAATTAGCTACGAGTACAAAATTATGTTTGGATATGGTTATCTCTTGTTTTTCGCGGTTGGAAGCACGTCCAAGGTGAATAAACGGTCCACATATCAAGTGGGACCCACATTGAATGATCCCTAGAGTTTTTAAAACACGATATATGCGATTGAATGGTATATACTAACGGATGCGATCATACCAGCACTAATTCACCGGATCCCATCAGAACTCCGCAGTCAAGCGTGCTTGGGCGAGAGTAGTACTAGGATGGGTGACCTCCCGGGAAGTCCTCGTGTTGCATCCCTCCTTCTTCTTTTTTTTTTTTTTTTGGTTGTTGCGTAAGACTATATAGTACAAACATAACGCCGTAACTTTTACATCGTGAGGAACCACGCGACCCATAATACCATTTCGGAAAGCCCCAAGAGTGTTTCTGGCAAGGCAATGGGTCTTCGTACCATTGGACCATTCCGGAGGCCGAATTTTGACGTTTGAAGGTGTTTCGGATGTTTTTTGGTGATCGCGACACAATTAGCTACGAGTACAAAATTATGTTTGGATATGGTTATCTCTTGTTTTTCGCGGTTGGAAGCACGTCCAAGGTGAATAAACGGTCCACATATCAAGTGGGACCCACATTGAATGATCCCTAGAGTTTTTAAAACACGATATATGCGATTGAATGGTATATACTAACGGATGCGATCATACCAGCACTAATTCACCGGATCCCATCAGAACTCCGCAGTCAAGCGTGCTTGGGCGAGAGTAGTACTAGGATGGGTGACCTCCCGGGAAGTCCTCGTGTTGCATCCCTCCTTCTTTTTTTTTTTTTTTTTTTGGTTGTTGCGTAAGACTATATAGTACAAACATAACGCCGTAACTTTTACATCGTGAGGAACCACGCGACCCATAATACCATTTCGGAAAGCCCCAAGAGTGTTTCTGGCAAGGCAATGGGTCTTCGTACCATTGGACCATTCCGGAGGCCGAATTTTGACGTTTGAAGGTGTTTCGGATAATTTTTGGTGATCGCGACACAATTAGCTACGAGTACAAAATTATGTTTGGATATGGTTATCTCTTGTTTTTCGCGGTTGGAAGCACGTCCAAGGTGAATAAACGGTCCACATATCAAGTGGGACCCACATTGAATGATCCCTAGAGTTTTTAAAACACGATATATGCGATTGAATGGTATATACTAACGGATGCGATCATACCAGCACTAATTCACCGGATCCCATCAGAACTCCGCAGTCAAGCGTGCTTGGGCGAGAGTAGTACTAGGATGGGTGACCTCCCGGGAAGTCCTCGTGTTGCATCCCTCCTTCTTTTTTTTTTTTTTTTTTTGGTTGTTGCGTAAGACTATATAGTACAAACATAACGCCGTAACTTTTACATCGTGAGGAACCACGCGACCCATAATACCATTTCGGAAAGCCCCAAGAGTGTTTCTGGCAAGGCAATGGGTCTTCGTACCATTGGACCATTCCGGAGGCCGAATTTTGACGTTTGAAGGTGTTTCGGATGTTTTTTGGTGATCGCGACACAATTAGCTACGAGTACAAAATTATGTTTGGATATGGTTATCTCTTGTTTTTCGCGGTTGGAAGCACGTCCAAGGTGAATAAACGGTCCACATATCAAGTGGGACCCACATTGAATGATCCCTAGAGTTTTTAAAACACGATATATGCGATTGAATGGTATATACTAACGGATGCGATCATACCAGCACTAATTCACCGGATCCCATCAGAACTCCGCAGTCAAGCGTGCTTGGGCGAGAGTAGTACTAGGATGGGTGACCTCCCGGGAAGTCCTCGTGTTGCATCCCTCCTTCTTTTTTTTTTTTTTTTTTTGGTTGTTGCGTAAGACTATATAGTACAAACATAACGCCGTAACTTTTACATCGTGAGGAACCACGCGACCCATAATACCATTTCGGAAAGCCCCAAGAGTGTTTCTGGCAAGGCAATGGGTCTTCGTACCATTGGACCATTCCGGAGGCCGAATTTTGACGTTTGAAGGTGTTTCGGATGTTTTTTGGTGATCGCGACACAATTAGCTACAAGTACAAAATTATGTTTGGATATGGTTATCTCTTGTTTTTCGCGGTTGGAAGCACGTCCAAGGTGAATAAACGGTCCACATATCAAGTGGGACCCACATTGAATGATCCCTAGAGTTTTTAAAACACGATATATGCGATTGAATGGTATATACTAACGGATGCGATCATACCAGCACTAATTCACCGGATCCCATCAGAACTCCGCAGTCAAGCGTGCTTGGGCGAGAGTAGTACTAGGATGGGTGACCTCCCGGGAAGTCCTCGTGTTGCATCCCTCCTTCTTTTTTTTTTTTTTTTTTTGGTTGTTGCGTAAGACTATATAGTACAAACATAACGCCGTAACTTTTACATCGTGAGGAACCACGCGACCCATAATACCATTTCGGAAAGCCCCAAGAGTGTTTCTGGCAAGGCAATGGTTCTTCGTACCATTGGACCATTCCGGAGGCCGAATTTTGACGTTTGAAGGTGTTTCGGATGTTTTTTGGTGATCGCGACACAATTAGCTACGAGTACAAAATTATGTTTGGATATGGTTATCTCTTGTTTTTCGCGGTTGGAAGCACGTCCAAGGTGAATAAACGGTCCACATATCAAGTGGGACCCACATTGAATGATCCCTAGAGTTTTTAAAACACGATATATGCGATTGAATGGTGTATACTAACGGATGCGATCATACCAGCACTAATTCACCGGATCCCATCAGAACTCCGCAGTCAAGCGTGCTTGGGCGAGAGTAGTACTAGGATGGGTGACCTCCCGGGAAGTCCTCGTGTTGCATCCCTCCTTCTTTTTTTTTTTTTTTTTTTGGTTGTTGCGTAAGACTATATAGTACAAACATAACGCCGTAACTTTTACATCGTGAGGAACCACGCGACCCATAATACCATTTCGGAAAGCCCCAAGAGTGTTTCTGGCAAGGCAATGGGTCTTCGTACCATTGGACCATTCCGGAGGCCGAATTTTGACGTTTGAAGGTGTTTCGGATGTTTTTTGGTGATCGCGACACAATTAGCTACGAGTACAAAATTATGTTTGGATATGGTTATCTCTTGTTTTTCGCGGTTGGAAGCACGTCCAAGGTGAATAAACGGTCCACATATCAAGTGGGACCCACATTGAATGATCCCTAGAGTTTTTAAAACACGATATATGCGATTGAATGGTATATACTAACGGATGCGATCATACCAGCACTAATTCACCGGATCCCATCAGAACTCCGCAGTCAAGCGTGCTTGGGCGAGAGTAGTACTAGGATGGGTGACCTCCCGGGAAGTCCTCGTGTTGCATCCCTCCTTCTTCTTTTTTTTTTTTTTTTGGTTGTTGCGTAAGACTATATAGTACAAACATAACGCCGTAACTTTTACATCGTGAGGAACCACGCGACCCATAATACCATTTCGGAAAGCCCCAAGAGTGTTTCTGGCAAGGCAATGGGTCTTCGTACCATTGGACCATTCCGGAGGCCGAATTTTGACGTTTGAAGGTGTTTCGGATGTTTTTTGGTGATCGCGACACAATTAGCTACGAGTACAAAATTATGTTTGGATATGGTTATCTCTTGTTTTTCGCGGTTGGAAGCACGTCCAAGGTGAATAAACGGTCCACATATCAAGTGGGACCCACATTGAATGATCCCTAGAGTTTTTAAAACACGATATATGCGATTGAATGGTATATACTAACGGATGCGATCATACCAGCACTAATTCACCGGATCCCATCAGAACTCCGCAGTCAAGCGTGCTTGGGCGAGAGTAGTACTAGGATGGGTGACCTCCCGGGAAGTCCTCGTGTTGCATCCCTCCTTCTTTTTTTTTTTTTTTTTTTGGTTGTTGCGTAAGACTATATAGTACAAACATAACGCCGTAACTTTTACATCGTGAGGAACCACGCGACCCATAATACCATTTCGGAAAGCCCCAAGAGTGTTTCTGGCAAGGCAATGGGTCTTCGTACCATTGGACCATTCCGGAGGCCGAATTTTGACGTTTGAAGGTGTTTCGGATGTTTTTTGGTGATCGCGACACAATTAGCTACGAGTACAAAATTATGTTTGGATATGGTTATCTCTTGTTTTTCGCGGTTGGAAGCACGTCCAAGGTGAATAAACGGTCCACATATCAAGTGGGACCCACATTGAATGATCCCTAGAGTTTTTAAAACACGATATATGCGATTGAATGGTATATACTAACGGATGCGATCATACCAGCACTAATTCACCGGATCCCATCAGAACTCCGCAGTCAAGCGTGCTTGGGCGAGAGTAGTACTAGGATGGGTGACCTCCCGGGAAGTCCTCGTGTTGCATCCCTCCTTCTTTTTTTTTTTTTTTTTTTGGTTGTTGCGTAAGACTATATAGTACAAACATAACGCCGTAACTTTTACATCGTGAGGAACCACGCGACCCATAATACCATTTCGGAAAGCCCCAAGAGTGTTTCTGGCAAGGCAA
Source organism: Camelina sativa (assembly GCF_030686135.1). NCBI lineage: Eukaryota > Viridiplantae > Streptophyta > Magnoliopsida > Brassicales > Brassicaceae > Camelina > Camelina sativa. The sequence goes on along the minus strand of NC_141889.1, from coordinate 22,008,740 downwards.
TGGTTCTTCGTACCATTGGACCATTCCGGAGGCCGAATTTTGACGTTTGAAGGTGTTTCGGATGTTTTTTGGTGATCGCGACACAATTAGCTACGAGTACAAAATTATGTTTGGATATGGTTATCTCTTGTTTTTCGCGGTTGGAAGCACGTCCAAGGTGAATAAACGGTCCACATATCAAGTGGGACCCACATTGAATGATCCCTAGAGTTTTTAAAACACGATATATGCGATTGAATGGTGTATACTAACGGATGCGATCATACCAGCACTAATTCACCGGATCCCATCAGAACTCCGCAGTCAAGCGTGCTTGGGCGAGAGTAGTACTAGGATGGGTGACCTCCCGGGAAGTCCTCGTGTTGCATCCCTCCTTCTTTTTTTTTTTTTTTTTTTGGTTGTTGCGTAAGACTATATAGTACAAACATAACGCCGTAACTTTTACATCGTGAGGAACCACGCGACCCATAATACCATTTCGGAAAGCCCCAAGAGTGTTTCTGGCAAGGCAATGGGTCTTCGTACCATTGGACCATTCCGGAGGCCGAATTTTGACGTTTGAAGGTGTTTCGGATGTTTTTTGGTGATCGCGACACAATTAGCTACGAGTACAAAATTATGTTTGGATATGGTTATCTCTTGTTTTTCGCGGTTGGAAGCACGTCCAAGGTGAATAAACGGTCCACATATCAAGTGGGACCCACATTGAATGATCCCTAGAGTTTTTAAAACACGATATATGCGATTGAATGGTATATACTAACGGATGCGATCATACCAGCACTAATTCACCGGATCCCATCAGAACTCCGCAGTCAAGCGTGCTTGGGCGAGAGTAGTACTAGGATGGGTGACCTCCCGGGAAGTCCTCGTGTTGCATCCCTCCTTCTTCTTTTTTTTTTTTTTTTGGTTGTTGCGTAAGACTATATAGTACAAACATAACGCCGTAACTTTTACATCGTGAGGAACCACGCGACCCATAATACCATTTCGGAAAGCCCCAAGAGTGTTTCTGGCAAGGCAATGGGTCTTCGTACCATTGGACCATTCCGGAGGCCGAATTTTGACGTTTGAAGGTGTTTCGGATGTTTTTTGGTGATCGCGACACAATTAGCTACGAGTACAAAATTATGTTTGGATATGGTTATCTCTTGTTTTTCGCGGTTGGAAGCACGTCCAAGGTGAATAAACGGTCCACATATCAAGTGGGACCCACATTGAATGATCCCTAGAGTTTTTAAAACACGATATATGCGATTGAATGGTATATACTAACGGATGCGATCATACCAGCACTAATTCACCGGATCCCATCAGAACTCCGCAGTCAAGCGTGCTTGGGCGAGAGTAGTACTAGGATGGGTGACCTCCCGGGAAGTCCTCGTGTTGCATCCCTCCTTCTTTTTTTTTTTTTTTTTTTGGTTGTTGCGTAAGACTATATAGTACAAACATAACGCCGTAACTTTTACATCGTGAGGAACCACGCGACCCATAATACCATTTCGGAAAGCCCCAAGAGTGTTTCTGGCAAGGCAATGGGTCTTCGTACCATTGGACCATTCCGGAGGCCGAATTTTGACGTTTGAAGGTGTTTCGGATGTTTTTTGGTGATCGCGACACAATTAGCTACGAGTACAAAATTATGTTTGGATATGGTTATCTCTTGTTTTTCGCGGTTGGAAGCACGTCCAAGGTGAATAAACGGTCCACATATCAAGTGGGACCCACATTGAATGATCCCTAGAGTTTTTAAAACACGATATATGCGATTGAATGGTATATACTAACGGATGCGATCATACCAGCACTAATTCACCGGATCCCATCAGAACTCCGCAGTCAAGCGTGCTTGGGCGAGAGTAGTACTAGGATGGGTGACCTCCCGGGAAGTCCTCGTGTTGCATCCCTCCTTCTTTTTTTTTTTTTTTTTTTGGTTGTTGCGTAAGACTATATAGTACAAACATAACGCCGTAACTTTTACATCGTGAGGAACCACGCGACCCATAATACCATTTCGGAAAGCCCCAAGAGTGTTTCTGGCAAGGCAATGGGTCTTCGTACCATTGGACCATTCCGGAGGCCGAATTTTGACGTTTGAAGGTGTTTCGGATGTTTTTTGGTGATCGCGACACAATTAGCTACGAGTACAAAATTATGTTTGGATATGGTTATCTCTTGTTTTTCGCGGTTGGAAGCACGTCCAAGGTGAATAAACGGTCCACATATCAAGTGGGACCCACATTGAATGATCCCTAGAGTTTTTAAAACACGATATATGCGATTGAATGGTATATACTAACGGATGCGATCATACCAGCACTAATTCACCGGATCCCATCAGAACTCCGCAGTCAAGCGTGCTTGGGCGAGAGTAGTACTAGGATGGGTGACCTCCCGGGAAGTCCTCGTGTTGCATCCCTCCTTCTTTTTTTTTTTTTTTTTTTGGTTGTTGCGTAAGACTATATAGTACAAACATAACGCCGTAACTTTTACATCGTGAGGAACCACGCGACCCATAATACCATTTCGGAAAGCCCCAAGAGTGTTTCTGGCAAGGCAATGGGTCTTCGTACCATTGGACCATTCCGGAGGCCGAATTTTGACGTTTGAAGGTGTTTCGGATGTTTTTTGGTGATCGCGACACAATTAGCTACGAGTACAAAATTATGTTTGGATATGGTTATCTCTTGTTTTTCGCGGTTGGAAGCACGTCCAAGGTGAATAAACGGTCCACATATCAAGTGGGACCCACATTGAATGATCCCTAGAGTTTTTAAAACACGATATATGCGATTGAATGGTATATACTAACGGATGCGATCATACCAGCACTAATTCACCGGATCCCATCAGAACTCCGCAGTCAAGCGTGCTTGGGCGAGAGTAGTACTAGGATGGGTGACCTCCCGGGAAGTCCTCGTGTTGCATCCCTCCTTCTTTTTTTTTTTTTTTTTTTGGTTGTTGCGTAAGACTATATAGTACAAACATAACGCCGTAACTTTTACATCGTGAGGAACCACGCGACCCATAATACCATTTCGGAAAGCCCCAAGAGTGTTTCTGGCAAGGCAATGGGTCTTCGTACCATTGGACCATTCCGGAGGCCGAATTTTGACGTTTGAAGGTGTTTCGGATGTTTTTTGGTGATCGCGACACAATTAGCTACGAGTACAAAATTATGTTTGGATATGGTTATCTCTTGTTTTTCGCGGTTGGAAGCACGTCCAAGGTGAATAAACGGTCCACATATCAAGTGGGACCCACATTGAATGATCCCTAGAGTTTTTAAAACACGATATATGCGATTGAATGGTATATACTAACGGATGCGATCATACCAGCACTAATTCACCGGATCCCATCAGAACTCCGCAGTCAAGCGTGCTTGGGCGAGAGTAGTACTAGGATGGGTGACCTCCCGGGAAGTCCTCGTGTTGCATCCCTCCTTCTTCTTTTTTTTTTTTTTTTGGTTGTTGCGTAAGACTATATAGTACAAACATAACGCCGTAACTTTTACATCGTGAGGAACCACGCGACCCATAATACCATTTCGGAAAGCCCCAAGAGTGTTTCTGGCAAGGCAATGGGTCTTCGTACCATTGGACCATTCCGGAGGCCGAATTTTGACGTTTGAAGGTGTTTCGGATGTTTTTTGGTGATCGCGACACAATTAGCTACGAGTACAAAATTATGTTTGGATATGGTTATCTCTTGTTTTTCGCGGTTGGAAGCACGTCCAAGGTGAATAAACGGTCCACATATCAAGTGGGACCCACATTGAATGATCCCTAGAGTTTTTAAAACACGATATATGCGATTGAATGGTATATACTAACGGATGCGATCATACCAGCACTAATTCACCGGATCCCATCAGAACTCCGCAGTCAAGCGTGCTTGGGCGAGAGTAGTACTAGGATGGGTGACCTCCCGGGAAGTCCTCGTGTTGCATCCCTCCTTCTTTTTTTTTTTTTTTTTTTGGTTGTTGCGTAAGACTATATAGTACAAACATAACGCCGTAACTTTTACATCGTGAGGAACCACGCGACCCATAATACCATTTCGGAAAGCCCCAAGAGTGTTTCTGGCAAGGCAATGGGTCTTCGTACCATTGGACCATTCCGGAGGCCGAATTTTGACGTTTGAAGGTGTTTCGGATGTTTTTTGGTGATCGCGACACAATTAGCTACGAGTACAAAATTATGTTTGGATATGGTTATCTCTTGTTTTTCGCGGTTGGAAGCACGTCCAAGGTGAATAAACGGTCCACATATCAAGTGGGACCCACATTGAATGATCCCTAGAGTTTTTAAAACACGATATATGCGATTGAATGGTATATACTAACGGATGCGATCATACCAGCACTAATTCACCGGATCCCATCAGAACTCCGCAGTCAAGCGTGCTTGGGCGAGAGTAGTACTAGGATGGGTGACCTCCCGGGAAGTCCTCGTGTTGCATCCCTCCTTCTTTTTTTTTTTTTTTTTTTGGTTGTTGCGTAAGACTATATAGTACAAACATAACGCCGTAACTTTTACATCGTGAGGAACCACGCGACCCATAATACCATTTCGGAAAGCCCCAAGAGTGTTTCTGGCAAGGCAATGGGTCTTCGTACCATTGGACCATTCCGGAGGCCGAATTTTGACGTTTGAAGGTGTTTCGGATGTTTTTTGGTGATCGCGACACAATTAGCTACGAGTACAAAATTATGTTTGGATATGGTTATCTCTTGTTTTTCGCGGTTGGAAGCACGTCCAAGGTGAATAAACGGTCCACATATCAAGTGGGACCCACATTGAATGATCCCTAGAGTTTTTAAAACACGATATATGCGATTGAATGGTATATACTAACGGATGCGATCATACCAGCACTAATTCACCGGATCCCATCAGAACTCCGCAGTCAAGCGTGCTTGGGCGAGAGTAGTACTAGGATGGGTGACCTCCCGGGAAGTCCTCGTGTTGCATCCCTCCTTCTTTTTTTTTTTTTTTTTTTGGTTGTTGCGTAAGACTATATAGTACAAACATAACGCCGTAACTTTTACATCGTGAGGAACCACGCGACCCATAATACCATTTCGGAAAGCCCCAAGAGTGTTTCTGGCAAGGCAATGGGTCTTCGTACCATTGGACCATTCCGGAGGCCGAATTTTGACGTTTGAAGGTGTTTCGGATGTTTTTTGGTGATCGCGACACAATTAGCTACGAGTACAAAATTATGTTTGGATATGGTTATCTCTTGTTTTTCGCGGTTGGAAGCACGTCCAAGGTGAATAAACGGTCCACATATCAAGTGGGACCCACATTGAATGATCCCTAGAGTTTTTAAAACACGATATATGCGATTGAATGGTATATACTAACGGATGCGATCATACCAGCACTAATTCACCGGATCCCATCAGAACTCCGCAGTCAAGCGTGCTTGGGCGAGAGTAGTACTAGGATGGGTGACCTCCCGGGAAGTCCTCGTGTTGCATCCCTCCTTCTTTTTTTTTTTTTTTTTTTGGTTGTTGCGTAAGACTATATAGTACAAACATAACGCCGTAACTTTTACATCGTGAGGAACCACGCGACCCATAATACCATTTCGGAAAGCCCCAAGAGTGTTTCTGGCAAGGCAATGGGTCTTCGTACCATTGGACCATTCCGGAGGCCGAATTTTGACGTTTGAAGGTGTTTCGGATGTTTTTTGGTGATCGCGACACAATTAGCTACGAGTACAAAATTATGTTTGGATATGGTTATCTCTTGTTTTTCGCGGTTGGAAGCACGTCCAAGGTGAATAAACGGTCCACATATCAAGTGGGACCCACATTGAATGATCCCTAGAGTTTTTAAAACACGATATATGCGATTGAATGGTATATACTAACGGATGCGATCATACCAGCACTAATTCACCGGATCCCATCAGAACTCCGCAGTCAAGCGTGCTTGGGCGAGAGTAGTACTAGGATGGGTGACCTCCCGGGAAGTCCTCGTGTTGCATCCCTCCTTCTTTTTTTTTTTTTTTTTTTGGTTGTTGCGTAAGACTATATAGTACAAACATAACGCCGTAACTTTTACATCGTGAGGATCCACGCGACCCATAATACCATTTCGGAAAGCCCCAAGAGTGTTTCTGGCAAGGCAATGGGTCTTCGTACCATTGGACCATTCCGGAGGCCGAATTTTGACGTTTGAAGGTGTTTCGGATGTTTTTTGGTGATCGCGACACAATTAGCTACGAGTACAAAATTATGTTTGGATATGGTTATCTCTTGTTTTTCGCGGTTGGAAGCACGTCCAAGGTGAATAAACGGTCCACATATCAAGTGGGACCCACATTGAATGATCCCTAGAGTTTTTAAAACACGATATATGCGATTGAATGGTATATACTAACGGATGCGATCATACCAGCACTAATTCACCGGATCCCATCAGAACTCCGCAGTCAAGCGTGCTTGGGCGAGAGTAGTACTAGGATGGGTGACCTGCCGGGAAGTCCTCGTGTTGCATCCCTCCTTCTTTTTTTTTTTTTTTTTTTGGTTGTTGCGTAAGACTATATAGTACAAACATAACGCCGTAACTTTTACATCGTGAGGAACCACGCGACCCATAATACCATTTCGGAAAGCCCCAAGAGTGTTTCTGGCAAGGCAATGGGTCTTCGTACCATTGGACCATTCCGGAGGCCGAATTTTGACGTTTGAAGGTGTTTCGGATGTTTTTTGGTGATCGCGACACAATTAGCTACGAGTACAAAATTATGTTTGGATATGGTTATCTCTTGTTTTTCGCGGTTGGAAGCACGTCCAAGGTGAATAAACGGTCCACATATCAAGTGGGACCCACATTGAATGATCCCTAGAGTTTTTAAAACACGATATATGCGATTGAATGGTATATACTAACGGATGCGATCATACCAGCACTAATTCACCGGATCCCATCAGAACTCCGCAGTCAAGCGTGCTTGGGCGAGAGTAGTACTAGGATGGGTGACCTCCCGGGAAGTCCTCGTGTTGCATCCCTCCTTCTTTTTTTTTTTTTTTTTTTGGTTGTTGCGTAAGACTATATAGTACAAACATAACGCCGTAACTTTTACATCGTGAGGAACCACGCGACCCATAATACCATTTCGGAAAGCCCCAAGAGTGTTTCTGGCAAGGCAATGGGTCTTCGTACCATTGGACCATTCCGGAGGCCGAATTTTGACGTTTGAAGGTGTTTCGGATGTTTTTTGGTGATCGCGACACAATTAGCTACGAGTACAAAATTATGTTTGGATATGGTTATCTCTTGTTTTTCGCGGTTGGAAGCACGTCCAAGGTGAATAAACGGTCCACATATCAAGTGGGACCCACATTGAATGATCCCTAGAGTTTTTAAAACACGATATATGCGATTGAATGGTATATACTAACGGATGCGATCATACCAGCACTAATTCACCGGATCCCATCAGAACTCCGCAGTCAAGCGTGCTTGGGCGAGAGTAGTACTAGGATGGGTGACCTCCCGGGAAGTCCTCGTGTTGCATCCCTCCTTCTTTTTTTTTTTTTTTTTTTGGTTGTTGCGTAAGACTATATAGTACAAACATAACGCCGTAACTTTTACATCGTGAGGAACCACGCGACCCATAATACCATTTCGGAAAGCCCCAAGAGTGTTTCTGGCAAGGCAATGGTTCTTCGTACCATTGGACCATTCCGGAGGCCGAATTTTGACGTTTGAAGGTGTTTCGGATGTTTTTTGGTGATCGCGACACAATTAGCTACGAGTACAAAATTATGTTTGGATATGGTTATCTCTTGTTTTTCGCGGTTGGAAGCACGTCCAAGGTGAATAAACGGTCCACATATCAAGTGGGACCCACATTGAATGATCCCTAGAGTTTTTAAAACACGATATATGCGATTGAATGGTATATACTAACGGATGCGATCATACCAGCACTAATTCACCGGATCCCATCAGAACTCCGCAGTCAAGCGTGCTTGGGCGAGAGTAGTACTAGGATGGGTGACCTCCCGGGAAGTCCTCGTGTTGCATCCCTCCTTCTTTTTTTTTTTTTTTTTTTGGTTGTTGCGTAAGACTATATAGTACAAACATAACGCCGTAACTTTTACATCGTGAGGAACCACGCGACCCATAATACCATTTCGGAAAGCCCCAAGAGTGTTTCTGGCAAGGCAATGGGTCTTCGTACCATTGGACCATTCCGGAGGCCGAATTTTGACGTTTGAAGGTGTTTCGGATGTTTTTTGGTGATCGCGACACAATTAGCTACGAGTACAAAATTATGTTTGGATATGGTTATCTCTTGTTTTTCGCGGTTGGAAGCACGTCCAAGGTGAATAAACGGTCCACATATCAAGTGGGACCCACATTGAATGATCCCTAGAGTTTTTAAAACACGATATATGCGATTGAATGGTATATACTAACGGATGCGATCATACCAGCACTAATTCACCGGATCCCATCAGAACTCCGCAGTCAAGCGTGCTTGGGCGAGAGTAGTACTAGGATGGGTGACCTCCCGGGAAGTCCTCGTGTTGCATCCCTCCTTCTTTTTTTTTTTTTTTTTTTGGTTGTTGCGTAAGACTATATAGTACAAACATAACGCCGTAACTTTTACATCGTGAGGAACCACGCGACCCATAATACCATTTCGGAAAGCCCCAAGAGTGTTTCTGGCAAGGCAATGGGTCTTCGTACCATTGGACCATTCCGGAGGCCGAATTTTGACGTTTGAAGGTGTTTCGGATGTTTTTTGGTGATCGCGACACAATTAGCTACGAGTACAAAATTATGTTTGGATATGGTTATCTCTTGTTTTTCGCGGTTGGAAGCACGTCCAAGGTGAATAAACGGTCCACATATCAAGTGGGACCCACATTGAATGATCCCTAGAGTTTTTAAAACACGATATATGCGATTGAATGGTATATACTAACGGATGCGATCATACCAGCACTAATTCACCGGATCCCATCAGAACTCCGCAGTCAAGCGTGCTTGGGCGAGAGTAGTACTAGGATGGGTGACCTCCCGGGAAGTCCTCGTGTTGCATCCCTCCTTCTTTTTTTTTTTTTTTTTTTGGTTGTTGCGTAAGACTATATAGTACAAACATAACGCCGTAACTTTTACATCGTGAGGAACCACGCGACCCATAATACCATTTCGGAAAGCCCCAAGAGTGTTTCTGGCAAGGCAATGGGTCTTCGTACCATTGGACCATTCCGGAGGCCGAATTTTGACGTTTGAAGGTGTTTCGGATGTTTTTTGGTGATCGCGACACAATTAGCTACAAGTACAAAATTATGTTTGGATATGGTTATCTCTTGTTTTTCGCGGTTGGAAGCACGTCCAAGGTGAATAAACGGTCCACATATCAAGTGGGACCCACATTGAATGATCCCTAGAGTTTTTAAAACACGATATATGCGATTGAATGGTATATACTAACGGATGCGATCATACCAGCACTAATTCACCGGATCCCATCAGAACTCCGCAGTCAAGCGTGCTTGGGCGAGAGTAGTACTAGGATGGGTGACCTCCCGGGAAGTCCTCGTGTTGCATCCCTCCTTCTTTTTTTTTTTTTTTTTTTGGTTGTTGCGTAAGACTATATAGTACAAACATAACGCCGTAACTTTTACATCGTGAGGAACCACGCGACCCATAATACCATTTCGGAAAGCCCCAAGAGTGTTTCTGGCAAGGCAATGGTTCTTCGTACCATTGGACCATTCCGGAGGCCGAATTTTGACGTTTGAAGGTGTTTCGGATGTTTTTTGGTGATCGCGACACAATTAGCTACGAGTACAAAATTATGTTTGGATATGGTTATCTCTTGTTTTTCGCGGTTGGAAGCACGTCCAAGGTGAATAAACGGTCCACATATCAAGTGGGACCCACATTGAATGATCCCTAGAGTTTTTAAAACACGATATATGCGATTGAATGGTATATACTAACGGATGCGATCATACCAGCACTAATTCACCGGATCCCATCAGAACTCCGCAGTCAAGCGTGCTTGGGCGAGAGTAGTACTAGGATGGGTGACCTCCCGGGAAGTCCTCGTGTTGCATCCCTCCTTCTTTTTTTTTTTTTTTTTTTGGTTGTTGCGTAAGACTATATAGTACAAACATAACGCCGTAACTTTTACATCGTGAGGAACCACGCGACCCATAATACCATTTCGGAAAGCCCCAAGAGTGTTTCTGGCAAGGCAATGGTTCTTCGTACCATTGGACCATTCCGGAGGCCGAATTTTGACGTTTGAAGGTGTTTCGGATGTTTTTTGGTGATCGCGACACAATTAGCTACGAGTACAAAATTATGTTTGGATATGGTTATCTCTTGTTTTTCGCGGTTGGAAGCACGTCCAAGGTGAATAAACGGTCCACATATCAAGTGGGACCCACATTGAATGATCCCTAGAGTTTTTAAAACACGATATATGCGATTGAATGGTATATACTAACGGATGCGATCATACCAGCACTAATTCACCGGATCCCATCAGAACTCCGCAGTCAAGCGTGCTTGGGCGAGAGTAGTACTAGGATGGGTGACCTCCCGGGAAGTCCTCGTGTTGCATCCCTCCTTCTTTTTTTTTTTTTTTTTTTGGTTGTTGCGTAAGACTATATAGTACAAACATAACGCCGTAACTTTTACATCGTGAGGAACCACGCGACCCATAATACCATTTCGGAAAGCCCCAAGAGTGTTTCTGGCAAGGCAATGGTTCTTCGTACCATTGGACCATTCCGGAGGCCGAATTTTGACGTTTGAAGGTGTTTCGGATGTTTTTTGGTGATCGCGACACAATTAGCTACGAGTACAAAATTATGTTTGGATATGGTTATCTCTTGTTTTTCGCGGTTGGAAGCACGTCCAAGGTGAATAAACGGTCCACATATCAAGTGGGACCCACATTGAATGATCCCTAGAGTTTTTAAAACACGATATATGCGATTGAATGGTATATACTAACGGATGCGATCATACCAGCACTAATTCACCGGATCCCATCAGAACTCCGCAGTCAAGCGTGCTTGGGCGAGAGTAGTACTAGGATGGGTGACCTCCCGGGAAGTCCTCGTGTTGCATCCCTCCTTCTTTTTTTTTTTTTTTTTTTGGTTGTTGCGTAAGACTATATAGTACAAACATAACGCCGTAACTTTTACATCGTGAGGAACCACGCGACCCATAATACCATTTCGGAAAGCCCCAAGAGTGTTTCTGGCAAGGCAATGGGTCTTCGTACCATTGGACCATTCCGGAGGCCGAATTTTGACGTTTGAAGGTGTTTCGGATGTTTTTTGGTGATCGCGACACAATTAGCTACGAGTACAAAATTATGTTTGGATATGGTTATCTCTTGTTTTTCGCGGTTGGAAGCACGTCCAAGGTGAATAAACGGTCCACATATCAAGTGGGACCCACATTGAATGATCCCTAGAGTTTTTAAAACACGATATATGCGATTGAATGGTATATACTAACGGATGCGATCATACCAGCACTAATTCACCGGATCCCATCAGAACTCCGCAGTCAAGCGTGCTTGGGCGAGAGTAGTACTAGGATGGGTGACCTCCCGGGAAGTCCTCGTGTTGCATCCCTCCTTCTTTTTTTTTTTTTTTTTTTGGTTGTTGCGTAAGACTATATAGTACAAACATAACGCCGTAACTTTTACATCGTGAGGAACCACGCGACCCATAATACCATTTCGGAAAGCCCCAAGAGTGTTTCTGGCAAGGCAATGGGTCTTCGTACCATTGGACCATTCCGGAGGCCGAATTTTGACGTTTGAAGGTGTTTCGGATGTTTTTTGGTGATCGCGACACAATTAGCTACGAGTACAAAATTATGTTTGGATATGGTTATCTCTTGTTTTTCGCGGTTGGAAGCACGTCCAAGGTGAATAAACGGTCCACATATCAAGTGGGACCCACATTGAATGATCCCTAGAGTTTTTAAAACACGATATATGCGATTGAATGGTATATACTAACGGATGCGATCATACCAGCACTAATTCACCGGATCCCATCAGAACTCCGCAGTCAAGCGTGCTTGGGCGAGAGTAGTACTAGGATGGGTGACCTCCCGGGAAGTCCTCGTGTTGCATCCCTCCTTCTTTTTTTTTTTTTTTTTTTGGTTGTTGCGTAAGACTATATAGTACAAACATAACGCCGTAACTTTTACATCGTGAGGAACCACGCGACCCATAATACCATTTCGGAAAGCCCCAAGAGTGTTTCTGGCAAGGCAATGGGTCTTCGTACCATTGGACCATTCCGGAGGCCGAATTTTGACGTTTGAAGGTGTTTCGGATGTTTTTTGGTGATCGCGACACAATTAGCTACGAGTACAAAATTATGTTTGGATATGGTTATCTCTTGTTTTTCGCGGTTGGAAGCACGTCCAAGGTGAATAAACGGTCCACATATCAAGTGGGACCCACATTGAATGATCCCTAGAGTTTTTAAAACACGATATATGCGATTGAATGGTATATACTAACGGATGCGATCATACCAGCACTAATTCACCGGATCCCATCAGAACTCCGCAGTCAAGCGTGCTTGGGCGAGAGTAGTACTAGGATGGGTGACCTCCCGGGAAGTCCTCGTGTTGCATCCCTCCTTCTTTTTTTTTTTTTTTTTTTGGTTGTTGCGTAAGACTATATAGTACAAACATAACGCCGTAACTTTTACATCGTGAGGAACCACGCGACCCATAATACCATTTCGGAAAGCCCCAAGAGTGTTTCTGGCAAGGCAATGGTTCTTCGTACCATTGGACCATTCCGGAGGCCGAATTTTGACGTTTGAAGGTGTTTCGGATGTTTTTTGGTGATCGCGACACAATTAGCTACGAGTACAAAATTATGTTTGGATATGGTTATCTCTTGTTTTTCGCGGTTGGAAGCACGTCCAAGGTGAATAAACGGTCCACATATCAAGTGGGACCCACATTGAATGATCCCTAGAGTTTTTAAAACACGATATATGCGATTGAATGGTATATACTAACGGATGCGATCATACCAGCACTAATTCACCGGATCCCATCAGAACTCCGCAGTCAAGCGTGCTTGGGCGAGAGTAGTACTAGGATGGGTGACCTCCCGGGAAGTCCTCGTGTTGCATCCCTCCTTCTTTTTTTTTTTTTTTTTTTGGTTGTTGCGTAAGACTATATAGTACAAACATAACGCCGTAACTTTTACATCGTGAGGAACCACGCGACCCATAATACCATTTCGGAAAGCCCCAAGAGTGTTTCTGGCAAGGCAATGGGTCTTCGTACCATTGGACCATTCCGGAGGCCGAATTTTGACGTTTGAAGGTGTTTCGGATGTTTTTTGGTGATCGCGACACAATTAGCTACAAGTACAAAATTATGTTTGGATATGGTTATCTCTTGTTTTTCGCGGTTGGAAGCACGTCCAAGGTGAATAAACGGTCCACATATCAAGTGGGACCCACATTGAATGATCCCTAGAGTTTTTAAAACACGATATATGCGATTGAATGGTATATACTAACGGATGCGATCATACCAGCACTAATTCACCGGATCCCATCAGAACTCCGCAGTCAAGCGTGCTTGGGCGAGAGTAGTACTAGGATGGGTGACCTCCCGGGAAGTCCTCGTGTTGCATCCCTCCTTCTTTTTTTTTTTTTTTTTTTGGTTGTTGCGTAAGACTATATAGTACAAACATAACGCCGTAACTTTTACATCGTGAGGAACCACGCGACCCATAATACCATTTCGGAAAGCCCCAAGAGTGTTTCTGGCAAGGCAATGGTTCTTCGTACCATTGGACCATTCCGGAGGCCGAATTTTGACGTTTGAAGGTGTTTCGGATGTTTTTTGGTGATCGCGACACAATTAGCTACGAGTACAAAATTATGTTTGGATATGGTTATCTCTTGTTTTTCGCGGTTGGAAGCACGTCCAAGGTGAATAAACGGTCCACATATCAAGTGGGACCCACATTGAATGATCCCTAGAGTTTTTAAAACACGATATATGCGATTGAATGGTATATACTAACGGATGCGATCATACCAGCACTAATTCACCGGATCCCATCAGAACTCCGCAGTCAAGCGTGCTTGGGCGAGAGTAGTACTAGGATGGGTGACCTCCCGGGAAGTCCTCGTGTTGCATCCCTCCTTCTTTTTTTTTTTTTTTTTTTGGTTGTTGCGTAAGACTATATAGTACAAACATAACGCCGTAACTTTTACATCGTGAGGAACCACGCGACCCATAATACCATTTCGGAAAGCCCCAAGAGTGTTTCTGGCAAGGCAATGGGTCTTCGTACCATTGGACCATTCCGGAGGCCGAATTTTGACGTTTGAAGGTGTTTCGGATGTTTTTTGGTGATCGCGACACAATTAGCTACGAGTACAAAATTATGTTTGGATATGGTTATCTCTTGTTTTTCGCGGTTGGAAGCACGTCCAAGGTGAATAAACGGTCCACATATCAAGTGGGACCCACATTGAATGATCCCTAGAGTTTTTAAAACACGATATATGCGATTGAATGGTATATACTAACGGATGCGATCATACCAGCACTAATTCACCGGATCCCATCAGAACTCCGCAGTCAAGCGTGCTTGGGCGAGAGTAGTACTAGGATGGGTGACCTCCCGGGAAGTCCTCGTGTTGCATCCCTCCTTCTTTTTTTTTTTTTTTTTTTGGTTGTTGCGTAAGACTATATAGTACAAACATAACGCCGTAACTTTTACATCGTGAGGAACCACGCGACCCATAATACCATTTCGGAAAGCCCCAAGAGTGTTTCTGGCAAGGCAATGGGTCTTCGTACCATTGGACCATTCCGGAGGCCGAATTTTGACGTTTGAAGGTGTTTCGGATGTTTTTTGGTGATCGCGACACAATTAGCTACGAGTACAAAATTATGTTTGGATATGGTTATCTCTTGTTTTTCGCGGTTGGAAGCACGTCCAAGGTGAATAAACGGTCCACATATCAAGTGGGACCCACATTGAATGATCCCTAGAGTTTTTAAAACACGATATATGCGATTGAATGGTATATACTAACGGATGCGATCATACCAGCACTAATTCACCGGATCCCATCAGAACTCCGCAGTCAAGCGTGCTTGGGCGAGAGTAGTACTAGGATGGGTGACCTCCCGGGAAGTCCTCGTGTTGCATCCCTCCTTCTTTTTTTTTTTTTTTTTTTGGTTGTTGCGTAAGACTATATAGTACAAACATAACGCCGTAACTTTTACATCGTGAGGAACCACGCGACCCATAATACCTTTTCGGAAAGCCCCAAGAGTGTTTCTGGCAAGGCAATGGTTCTTCGTACCATTGGACCATTCCGGAGGCCGAATTTTGACGTTTGAAGGTGTTTCGGATGTTTTTTGGTGATCGCGACACAATTAGCTACGAGTACAAAATTATGTTTGGATATGGTTATCTCTTGTTTTTCGCGGTTGGAAGCACGTCCAAGGTGAATAAACGGTCCACATATCAAGTGGGACCCACATTGAATGATCCCTAGAGTTTTTAAAACACGATATATGCGATTGAATGGTATATACTAACGGATGCGATCATACCAGCACTAATTCACCGGATCCCATCAGAACTCCGCAGTCAAGCGTGCTTGGGCGAGAGTAGTACTAGGATGGGTGACCTCCCGGGAAGTCCTCGTGTTGCATCCCTCCTTCTTTTTTTTTTTTTTTTTTTGGTTGTTGCGTAAGACTATATAGTACAAACATAACGCCGTAACTTTTACATCGTGAGGAACCACGCGACCCATAATACCATTTCGGAAAGCCCCAAGAGTGTTTCTGGCAAGGCAATGGGTCTTCGTACCATTGGACCATTCCGGAGGCCGAATTTTGACGTTTGAAGGTGTTTCGGATGTTTTTTGGTGATCGCGACACAATTAGCTACGAGTACAAAATTATGTTTGGATATGGTTATCTCTTGTTTTTCGCGGTTGGAAGCACGTCCAAGGTGAATAAACGGTCCACATATCAAGTGGGACCCACATTGAATGATCCCTAGAGTTTTTAAAACACGATATATGCGATTGAATGGTATATACTAACGGATGCGATCATACCAGCACTAATTCACCGGATCCCATCAGAACTCCGCAGTCAAGCGTGCTTGGGCGAGAGTAGTACTAGGATGGGTGACCTCCCGGGAAGTCCTCGTGTTGCATCCCTCCTTCTTTTTTTTTTTTTTTTTTTGGTTGTTGCGTAAGACTATATAGTACAAACATAACGCCGTAACTTTTACATCGTGAGGAACCACGCGACCCATAATACCATTTCGGAAAGCCCCAAGAGTGTTTCTGGCAAGGCAATGGGTCTTCGTACCATTGGACCATTCCGGAGGCCGAATTTTGACGTTTGAAGGTGTTTCGGATGTTTTTTGGTGATCGCGACACAATTAGCTACGAGTACAAAATTATGTTTGGATATGGTTATCTCTTGTTTTTCGCGGTTGGAAGCACGTCCAAGGTGAATAAACGGTCCACATATCAAGTGGGACCCACATTGAATGATCCCTAGAGTTTTTAAAACACGATATATGCGATTGAATGGTATATACTAACGGATGCGATCATACCAGCACTAATTCACCGGATCCCATCAGAACTCCGCAGTCAAGCGTGCTTGGGCGAGAGTAGTACTAGGATGGGTGACCTCCCGGGAAGTCCTCGTGTTGCATCCCTCCTTCTTTTTTTTTTTTTTTTTTTGGTTGTTGCGTAAGACTATATAGTACAAACATAACGCCGTAACTTTTACATCGTGAGGAACCACGCGACCCATAATACCATTTCGGAAAGCCCCAAGAGTGTTTCTGGCAAGGCAATGGGTCTTCGTACCATTGGACCATTCCGGAGGCCGAATTTTGACGTTTGAAGGTGTTTCGGATGTTTTTTGGTGATCGCGACACAATTAGCTACGAGTACAAAATTATGTTTGGATATGGTTATCTCTTGTTTTTCGCGGTTGGAAGCACGTCCAAGGTGAATAAACGGTCCACATATCAAGTGGGACCCACATTGAATGATCCCTAGAGTTTTTAAAACACGATATATGCGATTGAATGGTATATACTAACGGATGCGATCATACCAGCACTAATTCACCGGATCCCATCAGAACTCCGCAGTCAAGCGTGCTTGGGCGAGAGTAGTACTAGGATGGGTGACCTCCCGGGAAGTCCTCGTGTTGCATCCCTCCTTCTTTTTTTTTTTTTTTTTTTGGTTGTTGCGTAAGACTATATAGTACAAACATAACGCCGTAACTTTTACATCGTGAGGAACCACGCGACCCATAATACCATTTCGGAAAGCCCCAAGAGTGTTTCTGGCAAGGCAATGGGTCTTCGTACCATTGGACCATTCCGGAGGCCGAATTTTGACGTTTGAAGGTGTTTCGGATGTTTTTTGGTGATCGCGACACAATTAGCTACAAGTACAAAATTATGTTTGGATATGGTTATCTCTTGTTTTTCGCGGTTGGAAGCACGTCCAAGGTGAATAAACGGTCCACATATCAAGTGGGACCCACATTGAATGATCCCTAGAGTTTTTAAAACACGATATATGCGATTGAATGGTATATACTAACGGATGCGATCATACCAGCACTAATTCACCGGATCCCATCAGAACTCCGCAGTCAAGCGTGCTTGGGCGAGAGTAGTACTAGGATGGGTGACCTCCCGGGAAGTCCTCGTGTTGCATCCCTCCTTCTTTTTTTTTTTTTTTTTTTGGTTGTTGCGTAAGACTATATAGTACAAACATAACGCCGTAACTTTTACATCGTGAGGAACCACGCGACCCATAATACCATTTCGGAAAGCCCCAAGAGTGTTTCTGGCAAGGCAATGGGTCTTCGTACCATTGGACCATTCCGGAGGCCGAATTTTGACGTTTGAAGGTGTTTCGGATGTTTTTTGGTGAT
Source organism: Camelina sativa (assembly GCF_030686135.1). NCBI lineage: Eukaryota > Viridiplantae > Streptophyta > Magnoliopsida > Brassicales > Brassicaceae > Camelina > Camelina sativa. The sequence goes on along the minus strand of NC_141889.1, from coordinate 21,990,744 downwards.
CGCGACACAATTAGCTACAAGTACAAAATTATGTTTGGATATGGTTATCTCTTGTTTTTCGCGGTTGGAAGCACGTCCAAGGTGAATAAACGGTCCACATATCAAGTGGGACCCACATTGAATGATCCCTAGAGTTTTTAAAACACGATATATGCGATTGAATGGTATATACTAACGGATGCGATCATACCAGCACTAATGCACCGGATCCCATCAGAACTCCGCAGTCAAGCGTGCTTGGGCGAGAGTAGTACTAGGATGGGTGACCTCCCGGGAAGTCCTCGTGTTGCATCCCTCCTTCTTTTTTTTTTTTTTTTTTTGGTTGTTGCGTAAGACTATATAGTACAAACATAACGCCGTAACTTTTACATCGTGAGGAACCACGCGACCCATAATACCTTTTCGGAAAGCCCCAAGAGTGTTTCTGGCAAGGCAATGGGTCTTCGTACCATTGGACCATTCCGGAGGCCGAATTTTGACGTTTGAAGGTGTTTCGGATGTTTTTTGGTGATCGCGACACAATTAGCTACGAGTACAAAATTATGTTTGGATATGGTTATCTCTTGTTTTTCGCGGTTGGAAGCACGTCCAAGGTGAATAAACGGTCCACATATCAAGTGGGACCCACATTGAATGATCCCTAGAGTTTTTAAAACACGATATATGCGATTGAATGGTATATACTAACGGATGCGATCATACCAGCACTAATTCACCGGATCCCATCAGAACTCCGCAGTCAAGCGTGCTTGGGCGAGAGTAGTACTAGGATGGGTGACCTCCCGGGAAGTCCTCGTGTTGCATCCCTCCTTCTTTTTTTTTTTTTTTTTTTGGTTGTTGCGTAAGACTATATAGTACAAACATAACGCCGTAACTTTTACATCGTGAGGAACCACGCGACCCATAATACCATTTCGGAAAGCCCCAAGAGTGTTTCTGGCAAGGCAATGGGTCTTCGTACCATTGGACCATTCCGGAGGCCGAATTTTGACGTTTGAAGGTGTTTCGGATGTTTTTTGGTGATCGCGACACAATTAGCTACAAGTACAAAATTATGTTTGGATATGGTTATCTCTTGTTTTTCGCGGTTGGAAGCACGTCCAAGGTGAATAAACGGTCCACATATCAAGTGGGACCCACATTGAATGATCCCTAGAGTTTTTAAAACACGATATATGCGATTGAATGGTATATACTAACGGATGCGATCATACCAGCACTAATGCACCGGATCCCATCAGAACTCCGCAGTCAAGCGTGCTTGGGCGAGAGTAGTACTAGGATGGGTGACCTCCCGGGAAGTCCTCGTGTTGCATCCCTCCTTCTTTTTTTTTTTTTTTTTTTGGTTGTTGCGTAAGACTATATAGTACAAACATAACGCCGTAACTTTTACATCGTGAGGAACCACGCGACCCATAATACCTTTTCGGAAAGCCCCAAGAGTGTTTCTGGCAAGGCAATGGGTCTTCGTACCATTGGACCATTCCGGAGGCCGAATTTTGACGTTTGAAGGTGTTTCGGATGTTTTTTGGTGATCGCGACACAATTAGCTACGAGTACAAAATTATGTTTGGATATGGTTATCTCTTGTTTTTCGCGGTTGGAAGCACGTCCAAGGTGAATAAACGGTCCACATATCAAGTGGGACCCACATTGAATGATCCCTAGAGTTTTTAAAACACGATATATGCGATTGAATGGTATATACTAACGGATGCGATCATACCAGCACTAATTCACCGGATCCCATCAGAACTCCGCAGTCAAGCGTGCTTGGGCGAGAGTAGTACTAGGATGGGTGACCTCCCGGGAAGTCCTCGTGTTGCATCCCTCCTTCTTTTTTTTTTTTTTTTTTGGTTGTTGCGTAAGACTATATAGTACAAACATAACGCCGTAACTTTTACATCGTGAGGAACCACGCGACCCATAATACCATTTCGGAAAGCCCCAAGAGTGTTTCTGGCAAGGCAATGGGTCTTCGTACCATTGGACCATTCCGGAGGCCGAATTTTGACGTTTGAAGGTGTTTCGGATGTTTTTTGGTGATCGCGACACAATTAGCTACGAGTACAAAATTATGTTTGGATATGGTTATCTCTTGTTTTTCGCGGTTGGAAGCACGTCCAAGGTGAATAAACGGTCCACATATCAAGTGGGACCCACATTGAATGATCCCTAGAGTTTTTAAAACACGATATATGCGATTGAATGGTATATACTAACGGATGCGATCATACCAGCACTAATTCACCGGATCCCATCAGAACTCCGCAGTCAAGCGTGCTTGGGCGAGAGTAGTACTAGGATGGGTGACCTCCCGGGAAGTCCTCGTGTTGCATCCCTCCTTCTTTTTTTTTTTTTTTTTTTGGTTGTTGCGTAAGACTATATAGTACAAACATAACGCCGTAACTTTTACATCGTGAGGAACCACGCGACCCATAATACCTTTTCGGAAAGCCCCAAGAGTGTTTCTGGCAAGGCAATGGGTCTTCGTACCATTGGACCATTCCGGAGGCCGAATTTTGACGTTTGAAGGTGTTTCGGATGTTTTTTGGTGATCGCGACACAATTAGCTACGAGTACAAAATTATGTTTGGATATGGTTATCTCTTGTTTTTCGCGGTTGGAAGCACGTCCAAGGTGAATAAACGGTCCACATATCAAGTGGGACCCACATTGAATGATCCCTAGAGTTTTTAAAACACGATATATGCGATTGAATGGTATATACTAACGGATGCGATCATACCAGCACTAATGCACCGGATCCCATCAGAACTCCGCAGTCAAGCGTGCTTGGGCGAGAGTAGTACTAGGATGGGTGACCTCCCGGGAAGTCCTCGTGTTGCATCCCTCCTTCTTTTTTTTTTTTTTTTTTTGGTTGTTGCGTAAGACTATATAGTACAAACATAACGCCGTAACTTTTACATCGTGAGGAACCACGCGACCCATAATACCTTTTCGGAAAGCCCCAAGAGTGTTTCTGGCAAGGCAATGGGTCTTCGTACCATTGGACCATTCCGGAGGCCGAATTTTGACGTTTGAAGGTGTTTCGGATGTTTTTTGGTGATCGCGACACAATTAGCTACGAGTACAAAATTATGTTTGGATATGGTTATCTCTTGTTTTTCGCGGTTGGAAGCACGTCCAAGGTGAATAAACGGTCCACATATCAAGTGGGACCCACATTGAATGATCCCTAGAGTTTTTAAAACACGATATATGCGATTGAATGGTATATACTAACGGATGCGATCATACCAGCACTAATTCACCGGATCCCATCAGAACTCCGCAGTCAAGCGTGCTTGGGCGAGAGTAGTACTAGGATGGGTGACCTCCCGGGAAGTCCTCGTGTTGCATCCCTCCTTCTTTTTTTTTTTTTTTTTTGGTTGTTGCGTAAGACTATATAGTACAAACATAACGCCGTAACTTTTACATCGTGAGGAACCACGCGACCCATAATACCATTTCGGAAAGCCCCAAGAGTGTTTCTGGCAAGGCAATGGGTCTTCGTACCATTGGACCATTCCGGAGGCCGAATTTTGACGTTTGAAGGTGTTTCGGATGTTTTTTGGTGATCGCGACACAATTAGCTACGAGTACAAAATTATGTTTGGATATGGTTATCTCTTGTTTTTCGCGGTTGGAAGCACGTCCAAGGTGAATAAACGGTCCACATATCAAGTGGGACCCACATTGAATGATCCCTAGAGTTTTTAAAACACGATATATGCGATTGAATGGTATATACTAACGGATGCGATCATACCAGCACTAATTCACCGGATCCCATCAGAACTCCGCAGTCAAGCGTGCTTGGGCGAGAGTAGTACTAGGATGGGTGACCTCCCGGGAAGTCCTCGTGTTGCATCCCTCCTTCTTTTTTTTTTTTTTTTTTTGGTTGTTGCGTAAGACTATATAGTACAAACATAACGCCGTAACTTTTACATCGTGAGGAACCACGCGACCCATAATACCTTTTCGGAAAGCCCCAAGAGTGTTTCTGGCAAGGCAATGGGTCTTCGTACCATTGGACCATTCCGGAGGCCGAATTTTGACGTTTGAAGGTGTTTCGGATGTTTTTTGGTGATCGCGACACAATTAGCTACGAGTACAAAATTATGTTTGGATATGGTTATCTCTTGTTTTTCGCGGTTGGAAGCACGTCCAAGGTGAATAAACGGTCCACATATCAAGTGGGACCCACATTGAATGATCCCTAGAGTTTTTAAAACACGATATATGCGATTGAATGGTATATACTAACGGATGCGATCATACCAGCACTAATTCACCGGATCCCATCAGAACTCCGCAGTCAAGCGTGCTTGGGCGAGAGTAGTACTAGGATGGGTGACCTCCCGGGAAGTCCTCGTGTTGCATCCCTCCTTCTTTTTTTTTTTTTTTTTTTGGTTGTTGCGTAAGACTATATAGTACAAACATAACGCCGTAACTTTTACATCGTGAGGAACCACGCGACCCATAATACCATTTCGGAAAGCCCCAAGAGTGTTTCTGGCAAGGCAATGGGTCTTCGTACCATTGGACCATTCCGGAGGCCGAATTTTGACGTTTGAAGGTGTTTCGGATGTTTTTTGGTGATCGCGACACAATTAGCTACAAGTACAAAATTATGTTTGGATATGGTTATCTCTTGTTTTTCGCGGTTGGAAGCACGTCCAAGGTGAATAAACGGTCCACATATCAAGTGGGACCCACATTGAATGATCCCTAGAGTTTTTAAAACACGATATATGCGATTGAATGGTATATACTAACGGATGCGATCATACCAGCACTAATGCACCGGATCCCATCAGAACTCCGCAGTCAAGCGTGCTTGGGCGAGAGTAGTACTAGGATGGGTGACCTCCCGGGAAGTCCTCGTGTTGCATCCCTCCTTCTTTTTTTTTTTTTTTTTTTGGTTGTTGCGTAAGACTATATAGTACAAACATAACGCCGTAACTTTTACATCGTGAGGAACCACGCGACCCATAATACCTTTTCGGAAAGCCCCAAGAGTGTTTCTGGCAAGGCAATGGGTCTTCGTACCATTGGACCATTCCGGAGGCCGAATTTTGACGTTTGAAGGTGTTTCGGATGTTTTTTGGTGATCGCGACACAATTAGCTACGAGTACAAAATTATGTTTGGATATGGTTATCTCTTGTTTTTCGCGGTTGGAAGCACGTCCAAGGTGAATAAACGGTCCACATATCAAGTGGGACCCACATTGAATGATCCCTAGAGTTTTTAAAACACGATATATGCGATTGAATGGTATATACTAACGGATGCGATCATACCAGCACTAATTCACCGGATCCCATCAGAACTCCGCAGTCAAGCGTGCTTGGGCGAGAGTAGTACTAGGATGGGTGACCTCCCGGGAAGTCCTCGTGTTGCATCCCTCCTTCTTTTTTTTTTTTTTTTTTGGTTGTTGCGTAAGACTATATAGTACAAACATAACGCCGTAACTTTTACATCGTGAGGAACCACGCGACCCATAATACCATTTCGGAAAGCCCCAAGAGTGTTTCTGGCAAGGCAATGGGTCTTCGTACCATTGGACCATTCCGGAGGCCGAATTTTGACGTTTGAAGGTGTTTCGGATGTTTTTTGGTGATCGCGACACAATTAGCTACGAGTACAAAATTATGTTTGGATATGGTTATCTCTTGTTTTTCGCGGTTGGAAGCACGTCCAAGGTGAATAAACGGTCCACATATCAAGTGGGACCCACATTGAATGATCCCTAGAGTTTTTAAAACACGATATATGCGATTGAATGGTATATACTAACGGATGCGATCATACCAGCACTAATTCACCGGATCCCATCAGAACTCCGCAGTCAAGCGTGCTTGGGCGAGAGTAGTACTAGGATGGGTGACCTCCCGGGAAGTCCTCGTGTTGCATCCCTCCTTCTTTTTTTTTTTTTTTTTTTGGTTGTTGCGTAAGACTATATAGTACAAACATAACGCCGTAACTTTTACATCGTGAGGAACCACGCGACCCATAATACCTTTTCGGAAAGCCCCAAGAGTGTTTCTGGCAAGGCAATGGGTCTTCGTACCATTGGACCATTCCGGAGGCCGAATTTTGACGTTTGAAGGTGTTTCGGATGTTTTTTGGTGATCGCGACACAATTAGCTACGAGTACAAAATTATGTTTGGATATGGTTATCTCTTGTTTTTCGCGGTTGGAAGCACGTCCAAGGTGAATAAACGGTCCACATATCAAGTGGGACCCACATTGAATGATCCCTAGAGTTTTTAAAACACGATATATGCGATTGAATGGTATATACTAACGGATGCGATCATACCAGCACTAATGCACCGGATCCCATCAGAACTCCGCAGTCAAGCGTGCTTGGGCGAGAGTAGTACTAGGATGGGTGACCTCCCGGGAAGTCCTCGTGTTGCATCCCTCCTTCTTTTTTTTTTTTTTTTTTTGGTTGTTGCGTAAGACTATATAGTACAAACATAACGCCGTAACTTTTACATCGTGAGGAACCACGCGACCCATAATACCTTTTCGGAAAGCCCCAAGAGTGTTTCTGGCAAGGCAATGGGTCTTCGTACCATTGGACCATTCCGGAGGCCGAATTTTGACGTTTGAAGGTGTTTCGGATGTTTTTTGGTGATCGCGACACAATTAGCTACGAGTACAAAATTATGTTTGGATATGGTTATCTCTTGTTTTTCGCGGTTGGAAGCACGTCCAAGGTGAATAAACGGTCCACATATCAAGTGGGACCCACATTGAATGATCCCTAGAGTTTTTAAAACACGATATATGCGATTGAATGGTATATACTAACGGATGCGATCATACCAGCACTAATTCACCGGATCCCATCAGAACTCCGCAGTCAAGCGTGCTTGGGCGAGAGTAGTACTAGGATGGGTGACCTCCCGGGAAGTCCTCGTGTTGCATCCCTCCTTCTTTTTTTTTTTTTTTTTTTGGTTGTTGCGTAAGACTATATAGTACAAACATAACGCCGTAACTTTTACATCGTGAGGAACCACGCGACCCATAATACCATTTCGGAAAGCCCCAAGAGTGTTTCTGGCAAGGCAATGGGTCTTCGTACCATTGGACCATTCCGGAGGCCGAATTTTGACGTTTGAAGGTGTTTCGGATGTTTTTTGGTGATCGCGACACAATTAGCTACAAGTACAAAATTATGTTTGGATATGGTTATCTCTTGTTTTTCGCGGTTGGAAGCACGTCCAAGGTGAATAAACGGTCCACATATCAAGTGGGACCCACATTGAATGATCCCTAGAGTTTTTAAAACACGATATATGCGATTGAATGGTATATACTAACGGATGCGATCATACCAGCACTAATTCACCGGATCCCATCAGAACTCCGCAGTCAAGCGTGCTTGGGCGAGAGTAGTACTAGGATGGGTGACCTCCCGGGAAGTCCTCGTGTTGCATCCCTCCATCTTTTTTTTTTTTTTTTTTTGGTTGTTGCGTAAGACTATATAGTACAAACATAACGCCGTAACTTTTACATCGTGAGGAACCACGCGACCCATAATACCATTTCGGAAAGCCCCAAGAGTGTTTCTGGCAAGGCAATGGGTCTTCGTACCATTGGACCATTCCGGAGGCCGAATTTTGACGTTTGAAGGTGTTTCGGATGTTTTTTGGTGATCGCGACACAATTAGCTACGAGTACAAAATTATGTTTGGATATGGTTATCTCTTGTTTTTCGCGGTTGGAAGCACGTCCAAGGTGAATAAACGGTCCACATATCAAGTGGGACCCACATTGAATGATCCCTAGAGTTTTTAAAACACGATATATGCGATTGAATGGTATATACTAACGGATGCGATCATACCAGCACTAATTCACCGGATCCCATCAGAACTCCGCAGTCAAGCGTGCTTGGGCGAGAGTAGTACTAGGATGGGTGACCTCCCGGGAAGTCCTCGTGTTGCATCCCTCCATCTTTTTTTTTTTTTTTTTTTGGTTGTTGCGTAAGACTATATAGTACAAACATAACGCCGTAACTTTTACATCGTGAGGAACCACGCGACCCATAATACCATTTCGGAAAGCCCCAAGAGTGTTTCTGGCAAGGCAATGGGTCTTCGTACCATTGGACCATTCCGGAGGCCGAATTTTGACGTTTGAAGGTGTTTCGGATGTTTTTTGGTGATCGCGACACAATTAGCTACGAGTACAAAATTATGTTTGGATATGGTTATCTCTTGTTTTTCGCGGTTGGAAGCACGTCCAAGGTGAATAAACGGTCCACATATCAAGTGGGACCCACATTGAATGATCCCTAGAGTTTTTAAAACACGATATATGCGATTGAATGGTATATACTAACGGATGCGATCATACCAGCACTAATTCACCGGATCCCATCAGAACTCCGCAGTCAAGCGTGCTTGGGCGAGAGTAGTACTAGGATGGGTGACCTCCCGGGAAGTCCTCGTGTTGCATCCCTCCTTCTTTTTTTTTTTTTTTTTTTGGTCGTTGCGTAAGACTATATAGTACAAACATAACGCCGTAACTTTTACATCGTGAGGAACCACGCGACCCATAATACCATTTCGGAAAGCCCCAAGAGTGTTTCTGGCAAGGCAATGGGTCTTCGTACCATTGGACCATTCCGGAGGCCGAATTTTGACGTTTGAAGGTGTTTCGGATGTTTTTTGGTGATCGCGACACAATTAGCTACAAGTACAAAATTATGTTTGGATATGGTTATCTCTTGTTTTTCGCGGTTGGAAGCACGTCCAAGGTGAATAAACGGTCCACATATCAAGTGGGACCCACATTGAATGATCCCTAGAGTTTTTAAAACACGATATATGCGATTGAATGGTATATACTAACGGATGCGATCATACCAGCACTAATTCACCGGATCCCATCAGAACTCCGCAGTCAAGCGTGCTTGGGCGAGAGTAGTACTAGGATGGGTGACCTCCCGGGAAGTCCTCGTGTTGCATCCCTCCATCTTTTTTTTTTTTTTTTTTTGGTTGTTGCGTAAGACTATATAGTACAAACATAACGCCGTAACTTTTACATCGTGAGGAACCACGCGACCCATAATACCATTTCGGAAAGCCCCAAGAGTGTTTCTGGCAAGGCAATGGGTCTTCGTACCATTGGACCATTCCGGAGGCCGAATTTTGACGTTTGAAGGTGTTTCGGATGTTTTTTGGTGATCGCGACACAATTAGCTACGAGTACAAAATTATGTTTGGATATGGTTATCTCTTGTTTTTCGCGGTTGGAAGCACGTCCAAGGTGAATAAACGGTCCACATATCAAGTGGGACCCACATTGAATGATCCCTAGAGTTTTTAAAACACGATATATGCGATTGAATGGTATATACTAACGGATGCGATCATACCAGCACTAATGCACCGGATCCCATCAGAACTCCGCAGTCAAGCGTGCTTGGGCGAGAGTAGTACTAGGATGGGTGACCTCCCGGGAAGTCCTCGTGTTGCATCCCTCCTTCTTTTTTTTTTTTTTTTTTTGGTTGTTGCGTAAGACTATATAGTACAAACATAACGCCGTAACTTTTACATCGTGAGGAACCACGCGACCCATAATACCATTTCGGAAAGCCCCAAGAGTGTTTCTGGCAAGGCAATGGGTCTTCGTACCATTGGACCATTCCGGAGGCCGAATTTTGACGTTTGAAGGTGTTTCGGATGTTTTTTGGTGATCGCGACACAATTAGCTACGAGTACAAAATTATGTTTGGATATGGTTATCTCTTGTTTTTCGCGGTTGGAAGCACGTCCAAGGTGAATAAACGGTCCACATATCAAGTGGGACCCACATTGAATGATCCCTAGAGTTTTTAAAACACGATATATGCGATTGAATGGTATATACTAACGGATGCGATCATACCAGCACTAATTCACCGGATCCCATCAGAACTCCGCAGTCAAGCGTGCTTGGGCGAGAGTAGTACTAGGATGGGTGACCTCCCGGGAAGTCCTCGTGTTGCATCCCTCCTTCTTTTTTTTTTTTTTTTTTTGGTTGTTGCGTAAGACTATATAGTACATACATAACGCCGTAACTTTTACATCGTGAGGAACCACGCGACCCATAATACCATTTCGGAAAGCCCCAAGAGTGTTTCTGGCAAGGCAATGGGTCTTCGTACCATTGGACCATTCCGGAGGCCGAATTTTGACGTTTGAAGGTGTTTCGGATGTTTTTTGGTGATCGCGACACAATTAGCTACAAGTACAAAATTATGTTTGGATATGGTTATCTCTTGTTTTTCGCGGTTGGAAGCACGTCCAAGGTGAATAAACGGTCCACATATCAAGTGGGACCCACATTGAATGATCCCTAGAGTTTTTAAAACACGATATATGCGATTGAATGGTATATACTAACGGATGCGATCATACCAGCACTAATGCACCGGATCCCATCAGAACTCCGCAGTCAAGCGTGCTTGGGCGAGAGTAGTACTAGGATGGGTGACCTCCCGGGAAGTCCTCGTGTTGCATCCCTCCTTCTTTTTTTTTTTTTTTTTTTGGTTGTTGCGTAAGACTATATAGTACAAACATAACGCCGTAACTTTTACATCGTGAGGAACCACGCGACCCATAATACCTTTTCGGAAAGCCCCAAGAGTGTTTCTGGCAAGGCAATGGGTCTTCGTACCATTGGACCATTCCGGAGGCCGAATTTTGACGTTTGAAGGTGTTTCGGATGTTTTTTGGTGATCGCGACACAATTAGCTACGAGTACAAAATTATGTTTGGATATGGTTATCTCTTGTTTTTCGCGGTTGGAAGCACGTCCAAGGTGAATAAACGGTCCACATATCAAGTGGGACCCACATTGAATGATCCCTAGAGTTTTTAAAACACGATATATGCGATTGAATGGTATATACTAACGGATGCGATCATACCAGCACTAATTCACCGGATCCCATCAGAACTCCGCAGTCAAGCGTGCTTGGGCGAGAGTAGTACTAGGATGGGTGACCTCCCGGGAAGTCCTCGTGTTGCATCCCTCCTTCTTTTTTTTTTTTTTTTTTTGGTCGTTGCGTAAGACTATATAGTACAAACATAACGCCGTAACTTTTACATCGTGAGGAACCACGCGACCCATAATACCATTTCGGAAAGCCCCAAGAGTGTTTCTGGCAAGGCAATGGGTCTTCGTACCATTGGACCATTCCGGAGGCCGAATTTTGACGTTTGAAGGTGTTTCGGATGTTTTTTGGTGATCGCGACACAATTAGCTACGAGTACAAAATTATGTTTGGATATGGTTATCTCTTGTTTTTCGCGGTTGGAAGCACGTCCAAGGTGAATAAACGGTCCACATATCAAGTGGGACCCACATTGAATGATCCCTAGAGTTTTTAAAACACGATATATGCGATTGAATGGTATATACTAACGGATGCGATCATACCAGCACTAATTCACCGGATCCCATCAGAACTCCGCAGTCAAGCGTGCTTGGGCGAGAGTAGTACTAGGATGGGTGACCTCCCGGGAAGTCCTCGTGTTGCATCCCTCCATCTTTTTTTTTTTTTTTTTTTGGTTGTTGCGTAAGACTATATAGTACAAACATAACGTCGTAACTTTTACATCGTGAGGAACCACGCGACCCATAATACCATTTCGGAAAGCCCCAAGAGTGTTTCTGGCAAGGCAATGGGTCTTCGTACCATTGGACCATTCCGGAGGCCGAATTTTGACGTTTGAAGGTGTTTCGGATGTTTTTTGGTGATCGCGACACAATTAGCTACGAGTACAAAATTATGTTTGGATATGGTTATCTCTTGTTTTTCGCGGTTGGAAGCACGTCCAAGGTGAATAAACGGTCCACATATCAAGTGGGACCCACATTGAATGATCCCTAGAGTTTTTAAAACACGATATATGCGATTGAATGGTATATACTAACGGATGCGATCATACCAGCACTAATTCACCGGATCCCATCAGAACTCCGCAGTCAAGCGTGCTTGGGCGAGAGTAGTACTAGGATGGGTGACCTCCCGGGAAGTCCTCGTGTTGCATCCCTCCTTCTTTTTTTTTTTTTTTTTTTGGTTGTTGCGTAAGACTATATAGTACAAACATAACGCCGTAACTTTTACATCGTGAGGAACCACGCGACCCATAATACCATTTCGGAAAGCCCCAAGAGTGTTTCTGGCAAGGCAATGGTTCTTCGTACCATTGGACCATTCCGGAGGCCGAATTTTGACGTTTGAAGGTGTTTCGGATGTTTTTTGGTGATCGCGACACAATTAGCTACGAGTACAAAATTATGTTTGGATATGGTTATCTCTTGTTTTTCGCGGTTGGAAGCACGTCCAAGGTGAATAAACGGTCCACATATCAAGTGGGACCCACATTGAATGATCCCTAGAGTTTTTAAAACACGATATATGCGATTGAATGGTATATACTAACGGATGCGATCATACCAGCACTAATTCACCGGATCCCATCAGAACTCCGCAGTCAAGCGTGCTTGGGCGAGAGTAGTACTAGGATGGGTGACCTCCCGGGAAGTCCTCGTGTTGCATCCCTCCTTCTTTTTTTTTTTTTTTTTTTGGTTGTTGCGTAAGACTATATAGTACAAACATAACGCCGTAACTTTTACATCGTGAGGAACCACGCGACCCATAATACCATTTCGGAAAGCCCCAAGAGTGTTTCTGGCAAGGCAATGGGTCTTCGTACCATTGGACCATTCCGGAGGCCGAATTTTGACGTTTGAAGGTGTTTCGGATGTTTTTTGGTGATCGCGACACAATTAGCTACGAGTACAAAATTATGTTTGGATATGGTTATCTCTTGTTTTTCGCGGTTGGAAGCACGTCCAAGGTGAATAAACGGTCCACATATCAAGTGGGACCCACATTGAATGATCCCTAGAGTTTTTAAAACACGATATATGCGATTGAATGGTATATACTAACGGATGCGATCATACCAGCACTAATTCACCGGATCCCATCAGAACTCCGCAGTCAAGCGTGCTTGGGCGAGAGTAGTACTAGGATGGGTGACCTCCCGGGAAGTCCTCGTGTTGCATCCCTCCTTCTTTTTTTTTTTTTTTTTTTGGTTGTTGCGTAAGACTATATAGTACAAACATAACGCCGTAACTTTTACATCGTGAGGAACCACGCGACCCATAATACCATTTCGGAAAGCCCCAAGAGTGTTTCTGGCAAGGCAATGGGTCTTCGTACCATTGGACCATTCCGGAGGCCGAATTTTGACGTTTGAAGGTGTTTCGGATGTTTTTTGGTGATCGCGACACAATTAGCTACGAGTACAAAATTATGTTTGGATATGGTTATCTCTTGTTTTTCGCGGTTGGAAGCACGTCCAAGGTGAATAAACGGTCCACATATCAAGTGGGACCCACATTGAATGATCCCTAGAGTTTTTAAAACACGATATATGCGATTGAATGGTATATACTAACGGATGCGATCATACCAGCACTAATTCACCGGATCCCATCAGAACTCCGCAGTCAAGCGTGCTTGGGCGAGAGTAGTACTAGGATGGGTGACCTCCCGGGAAGTCCTCGTGTTGCATCCCTCCTTCTTTTTTTTTTTTTTTTTTGGTTGTTGCGTAAGACTATATAGTACAAACATAACGCCGTAACTTTTACATCGTGAGGAACCACGCGACCCATAATACCATTTCGGAAAGCCCCAAGAGTGTTTCTGGCAAGGCAATGGGTCTTCGTACCATTGGACCATTCCGGAGGCCGAATTTTGACGTTTGAAGGTGTTTCGGATGTTTTTTGGTGATCGCGACACAATTAGCTACAAGTACAAAATTATGTTTGGATATGGTTATCTCTTGTTTTTCGCGGTTGGAAGCACGTCCAAGGTGAATAAACGGTCCACATATCAAGTGGGACCCACATTGAATGATCCCTAGAGTTTTTAAAACACGATATATGCGATTGAATGGTATATACTAACGGATGCGATCATACCAGCACTAATGCACCGGATCCCATCAGAACTCCGCAGTCAAGCGTGCTTGGGCGAGAGTAGTACTAGGATGGGTGACCTCCCGGGAAGTCCTCGTGTTGCATCCCTCCTTCTTTTTTTTTTTTTTTTTTTGGTTGTTGCGTAAGACTATATAGTACAAACATAACGCCGTAACTTTTACATCGTGAGGAACCACGCGACCCATAATACCTTTTCGGAAAGCCCCAAGAGTGTTTCTGGCAAGGCAATGGGTCTTCGTACCATTGGACCATTCCGGAGGCCGAATTTTGACGTTTGAAGGTGTTTCGGATGTTTTTTGGTGATCGCGACACAATTAGCTACGAGTACAAAATTATGTTTGGATATGGTTATCTCTTGTTTTTCGCGGTTGGAAGCACGTCCAAGGTGAATAAACGGTCCACATATCAAGTGGGACCCACATTGAATGATCCCTAGAGTTTTTAAAACACGATATATGCGATTGAATGGTATATACTAACGGATGCGATCATACCAGCACTAATTCACCGGATCCCATCAGAACTCCGCAGTCAAGCGTGCTTGGGCGAGAGTAGTACTAGGATGGGTGACCTCCCGGGAAGTCCTCGTGTTGCATCCCTCCTTCTTTTTTTTTTTTTTTTTTGGTTGTTGCGTAAGACTATATAGTACAAACATAACGCCGTAACTTTTACATCGTGAGGAACCACGCGACCCATAATACCATTTCGGAAAGCCCCAAGAGTGTTTCTGGCAAGGCAATGGGTCTTCGTACCATTGGACCATTCCGGAGGCCGAATTTTGACGTTTGAAGGTGTTTCGGATGTTTTTTGGTGATCGCGACACAATTAGCTACGAGTACAAAATTATGTTTGGATATGGTTATCTCTTGTTTTTCGCGGTTGGAAGCACGTCCAAGGTGAATAAACGGTCCACATATCAAGTGGGACCCACATTGAATGATCCCTAGAGTTTTTAAAACACGATATATGCGATTGAATGGTATATACTAACGGATGCGATCATACCAGCACTAATTCACCGGATCCCATCAGAACTCCGCAGTCAAGCGTGCTTGGGCGAGAGTAGTACTAGGATGGGTGACCTCCCGGGAAGTCCTCGTGTTGCATCCCTCCTTCTTTTTTTTTTTTTTTTTTTGGTTGTTGCGTAAGACTATATAGTACAAACATAACGCCGTAACTTTTACATCGTGAGGAACCACGCGACCCATAATACCATTTCGGAAAGCCCCAAGAGTGTTTCTGGCAAGGCAATGGTTCTTCGTACCATTGGACCATTCCGGAGGCCGAATTTTGACGTTTGAAGGTGTTTCGGATGTTTTTTGGTGATCGCGACACAATTAGCTACGAGTACAAAATTATGTTTGGATATGGTTATCTCTTGTTTTTCGCGGTTGGAAGCACGTCCAAGGTGAATAAACGGTCCACATATCAAGTGGGACCCACATTGAATGATCCCTAGAGTTTTTAAAACACGATATATGCGATTGAATGGTATATACTAACGGATGCGATCATACCAGCACTAATTCACCGGATCCCATCAGAACTCCGCAGTCAAGCGTGCTTGGGCGAGAGTAGTACTAGGATGGGTGACCTCCCGGGAAGTCCTCGTGTTGCATCCCTCCTTCTTTTTTTTTTTTTTTTTTTGGTTGTTGCGTAAGACTATATAGTACAAACATAACGCCGTAACTTTTACATCGTGAGGAACCACGCGACCCATAATACCATTTCGGAAAGCCCCAAGAGTGTTTCTGGCAAGGCAATGGGTCTTCGTACCATTGGACCATTCCGGAGGCCGAATTTTGACGTTTGAAGGTGTTTCGGATGTTTTTTGGTGATCGCGACACAATTAGCTACGAGTACAAAATTATGTTTGGATATGGTTATCTCTTGTTTTTCGCGGTTGGAAGCACGTCCAAGGTGAATAAACGGTCCACATATCAAGTGGGACCCACATTGAATGATCCCTAGAGTTTTTAAAACACGATATATGCGATTGAATGGTATATACTAACGGATGCGATCATACCAGCACTAATTCACCGGATCCCATCAGAACTCCGCAGTCAAGCGTGCTTGGGCGAGAGTAGTACTAGGATGGGTGACCTCCCGGGAAGTCCTCGTGTTGCATCCCTCCTTCTTTTTTTTTTTTTTTTTTTGGTTGTTGCGTAAGACTATATAGTACAAACATAACGCCGTAACTTTTACATCGTGAGGAACCACGCGACCCATAATACCATTTCGGAAAGCCCCAAGAGTGTTTCTGGCAAGGCAATGGGTCTTCGTACCATTGGACCATTCCGGAGGCCGAATTTTGACGTTTGAAGGTGTTTCGGATGTTTTTTGGTGATCGCGACACAATTAGCTACGAGTACAAAATTATGTTTGGATATGGTTATCTCTTGTTTTTCGCGGTTGGAAGCACGTCCAAGGTGAATAAACGGTCCACATATCAAGTGGGACCCACATTGAATGATCCCTAGAGTTTTTAAAACACGATATATGCGATTGAATGGTATATACTAACGGATGCGATCATACCAGCACTAATTCACCGGATCCCATCAGAACTCCGCAGTCAAGCGTGCTTGGGCGAGAGTAGTACTAGGATGGGTGACCTCCCGGGAAGTCCTCGTGTTGCATCCCTCCTTCTTTTTTTTTTTTTTTTTTTGGTTGTTGCGTAAGACTATATAGTACAAACATAACGCCGTAACTTTTACATCGTGAGGAACCACGCGACCCATAATACCTTTTCGGAAAGCCCCAAGAGTGTTTCTGGCAAGGCAATGGTTCTTCGTACCATTGGACCATTCCGGAGGCCGAATTTTGACGTTTGAAGGTGTTTCGGATGTTTTTTGGTGATCGCGACACAATTAGCTACGAGTACAAAATTATGTTTGGATATGGTTATCTCTTGTTTTTCGCGGTTGGAAGCACGTCCAAGGTGAATAAACGGTCCACATATCAAGTGGGACCCACATTGAATGATCCCTAGAGTTTTTAAAACACGATATATGCGATTGAATGGTATATACTAACGGATGCGATCATACCAGCACTAATTCACCGGATCCCATCAGAACTCCGCAGTCAAGCGTGCTTGGGCGAGAGTAGTACTAGGATGGGTGACCTCCCGGGAAGTCCTCGTGTTGCATCCCTCCTTCTTTTTTTTTTTTTTTTTTTGGTTGTTGCGTAAGACTATATAGTACAAACATAACGCCGTAACTTTTACATCGTGAGGAACCACGCGACCCATAATACCATTTCGGAAAGCCCCAAGAGTGTTTCTGGCAAGGCAATGGGTCTTCGTACCATTGGACCATTCCGGAGGCCGAATTTTGACGTTTGAAGGTGTTTCGGATGTTTTTTGGTGATCGCGACACAATTAGCTACGAGTACAAAATTATGTTTGGATATGGTTATCTCTTGTTTTTCGCGGTTGGAAGCACGTCCAAGGTGAATAAACGGTCCACATATCAAGTGGGACCCACATTGAATGATCCCTAGAGTTTTTAAAACACGATATATGCGATTGAATGGTATATACTAACGGATGCGATCATACCAGCACTAATTCACCGGATCCCATCAGAACTCCGCAGTCAAGCGTGCTTGGGCGAGAGTAGTACTAGGATGGGTGACCTCCCGGGAAGTCCTCGTGTTGCATCCCTCCTTCTTTTTTTTTTTTTTTTTTTGGTTGTTGCGTAAGACTATATAGTACAAACATAACGCCGTAACTTTTACATCGTGAGGAACCACGCGACCCATAATACCATTTCGGAAAGCCCCAAGAGTGTTTCTGGCAAGGCAATGGGTCTTCGTACCATTGGACCATTCCGGAGGCCGAATTTTGACGTTTGAAGGTGTTTCGGATGTTTTTTGGTGATCGCGACACAATTAGCTACAAGTACAAAATTATGTTTGGATATGGTTATCTCTTGTTTTTCGCGGTTGGAAGCACGTCCAAGGTGAATAAACGGTCCACATATCAAGTGGGACCCACATTGAATGATCCCTAGAGTTTTTAAAACACGATATATGCGATTGAATGGTATATACTAACGGATGCGATCATACCAGCACTAATGCACCGGATCCCATCAGAACTCCGCAGTCAAGCGTGCTTGGGCGAGAGTAGTACTAGGATGGGTGACCTCCCGGGAAGTCCTCGTGTTGCATCCCTCCTTCTTTTTTTTTTTTTTTTTTTGGTTGTTGCGTAAGACTATATAGTACAAACATAACGCCGTAACTTTTACATCGTGAGGAACCACGCGACCCATAATACCTTTTCGGAAAGCCCCAAGAGTGTTTCTGGCAAGGCAATGGGTCTTCGTACCATTGGACCATTCCGGAGGCCGAATTTTGACGTTTGAAGGTGTTTCGGATGTTTTTTGGTGATCGCGACACAATTAGCTACGAGTACAAAATTATGTTTGGATATGGTTATCTCTTGTTTTTCGCGGTTGGAAGCACGTCCAAGGTGAATAAACGGTCCACATATCAAGTGGGACCCACATTGAATGATCCCTAGAGTTTTTAAAACACGATATATGCGATTGAATGGTATATACTAACGGATGCGATCATACCAGCACTAATTCACCGGATCCCATCAGAACTCCGCAGTCAAGCGTGCTTGGGCGAGAGTAGTACTAGGATGGGTGACCTCCCGGGAAGTCCTCGTGTTGCATCCCTCCTTCTTTTTTTTTTTTTTTTTTTGGTTGTTGCGTAAGACTATATAGTACAAACATAACGCCGTAACTTTTACATCGTGAGGAACCACGCGACCCATAATACCATTTCGGAAAGCCCCAAGAGTGTTTCTGGCAAGGCAATGGGTCTTCGTACCATTGGACCATTCCGGAGGCCGAATTTTGACGTTTGAAGGTGTTTCGGATGTTTTTTGGTGATCGCGACACAATTAGCTACAAGTACAAAATTATGTTTGGATATGGTTATCTCTTGTTTTTCGCGGTTGGAAGCACGTCCAAGGTGAATAAACGGTCCACATATCAAGTGGGACCCACATTGAATGATCCCTAGAGTTTTTAAAACACGATATATGCGATTGAATGGTATATACTAACGGATGCGATCATACCAGCACTAATGCACCGGATCCCATCAGAACTCCGCAGTCAAGCGTGCTTGGGCGAGAGTAGTACTAGGATGGGTGACCTCCCGGGAAGTCCTCGTGTTGCATCCCTCCTTCTTTTTTTTTTTTTTTTTTTGGTTGTTGCGTAAGACTATATAGTACAAACATAACGCCGTAACTTTTACATCGTGAGGAACCACGCGACCCATAATACCTTTTCGGAAAGCCCCAAGAGTGTTTCTGGCAAGGCAATGGGTCTTCGTACCATTGGACCATTCCGGAGGCCGAATTTTGACGTTTGAAGGTGTTTCGGATGTTTTTTGGTGATCGCGACACAATTAGCTACGAGTACAAAATTATGTTTGGATATGGTTATCTCTTGTTTTTCGCGGTTGGAAGCACGTCCAAGGTGAATAAACGGTCCACATATCAAGTGGGACCCACATTGAATGATCCCTAGAGTTTTTAAAACACGATATATGCGATTGAATGGTATATACTAACGGATGCGATCATACCAGCACTAATTCACCGGATCCCATCAGAACTCCGCAGTCAAGCGTGCTTGGGCGAGAGTAGTACTAGGATGGGTGACCTCCCGGGAAGTCCTCGTGTTGCATCCCTCCTTCTTTTTTTTTTTTTTTTTTGGTTGTTGCGTAAGACTATATAGTACAAACATAACGCCGTAACTTTTACATCGTGAGGAACCACGCGACCCATAATACCATTTCGGAAAGCCCCAAGAGTGTTTCTGGCAAGGCAATGGGTCTTCGTACCATTGGACCATTCCGGAGGCCGAATTTTGACGTTTGAAGGTGTTTCGGATGTTTTTTGGTGATCGCGACACAATTAGCTACGAGTACAAAATTATGTTTGGATATGGTTATCTCTTGTTTTTCGCGGTTGGAAGCACGTCCAAGGTGAATAAACGGTCCACATATCAAGTGGGACCCACATTGAATGATCCCTAGAGTTTTTAAAACACGATATATGCGATTGAATGGTATATACTAACGGATGCGATCATACCAGCACTAATTCACCGGATCCCATCAGAACTCCGCAGTCAAGCGTGCTTGGGCGAGAGTAGTACTAGGATGGGTGACCTCCCGGGAAGTCCTCGTGTTGCATCCCTCCTTCTTTTTTTTTTTTTTTTTTTGGTTGTTGCGTAAGACTATATAGTACAAACATAACGCCGTAACTTTTACATCGTGAGGAACCACGCGACCCATAATACCTTTTCGGAAAGCCCCAAGAGTGTTTCTGGCAAGGCAATGGGTCTTCGTGCCATTGGACCATTCCGGAGGCCGAATTTTGACGTTTGAAGGTGTTTCGGATGTTTTTTGGTGATCGCGACACAATTAGCTACGAGTACAAAATTATGTTTGGATATGGTTATCTCTTGTTTTTCGCGGTTGGAAGCACGTCCAAGGTGAATAAACGGTCCACATATCAAGTGGGACCCACATTGAATGATCCCTAGAGTTTTTAAAACACGATATATGCGATTGAATGGTATATACTAACGGATGCGATCATACCAGCACTAATGCACCGGATCCCATCAGAACTCCGCAGTCAAGCGTGCTTGGGCGAGAGTAGTACTAGGATGGGTGACCTCCCGGGAAGTCCTCGTGTTGCATCCCTCCTTCTTTTTTTTTTTTTTTTTTTGGTTGTTGCGTAAGACTATATAGTACAAACATAACGCCGTAACTTTTACATCGTGAGGAACCACGCGACCCATAATACCTTTTCGGAAAGCCCCAAGAGTGTTTCTGGCAAGGCAATGGGTCTTCGTACCATTGGACCATTCCGGAGGCCGAATTTTGACGTTTGAAGGTGTTTCGGATGTTTTTTGGTGATCGCGACACAATTAGCTACGAGTACAAAATTATGTTTGGATATGGTTATCTCTTGTTTTTCGCGGTTGGAAGCACGTCCAAGGTGAATAAACGGTCCACATATCAAGTGGGACCCACATTGAATGATCCCTAGAGTTTTTAAAACACGATATATGCGATTGAATGGTATATACTAACGGATGCGATCATACCAGCACTAATTCACCGGATCCCATCAGAACTCCGCAGTCAAGCGTGCTTGGGCGAGAGTAGTACTAGGATGGGTGACCTCCCGGGAAGTCCTCGTGTTGCATCCCTCCTTCTTTTTTTTTTTTTTTTTTTGGTTGTTGCGTAAGACTATATAGTACAAACATAACGCCGTAACTTTTACATCGTGAGGAACCACGCGACCCATAATACCTTTTCGGAAAGCCCCAAGAGTGTTTCTGGCAAGGCAATGGGTCTTCGTACCATTGGACCATTCCGGAGGCCGAATTTTGACGTTTGAAGGTGTTTCGGATGTTTTTTGGTGATCGCGACACAATTAGCTACGAGTACAAAATTATGTTTGGATATGGTTATCTCTTGTTTTTCGCGGTTGGAAGCACGTCCAAGGTGAATAAACGGTCCACATATCAAGTGGGACCCACATTGAATGATCCCTAGAGTTTTTAAAACACGATATATGCGATTGAATGGTATATACTAACGGATGCGATCATACCAGCACTAATTCACCGGATCCCATCAGAACTCCGCAGTCAAGCGTGCTTGGGCGAGAGTAGTACTAGGATGGGTGACCTCCCGGGAAGTCCTCGTGTTGCATCCCTCCTTCTTTTTTTTTTTTTTTTTTTGGTCGTTGCGTAAGACTATATAGTACAAACATAACGCCGTAACTTTTACATCGTGAGGAACCACGCGACCCATAATACCATTTCGGAAAGCCCCAAGAGTGTTTCTGGCAAGGCAATGGGTCTTCGTACCATTGGACCATTCCGGAGGCCGAATTTTGACGTTTGAAGGTGTTTCGGATGTTTTTTGGTGATCGCGACACAATTAGCTACGAGTACAAAATTATGTTTGGATATGGTTATCTCTTGTTTTTCGCGGTTGGAAGCACGTCCAAGGTGAATAAACGGTCCACATATCAAGTGGGACCCACATTGAATGATCCCTAGAGTTTTTAAAACACGATATATGCGATTGAATGGTATATACTAACGGATGCGATCATACCAGCACTAATTCACCGGATCCCATCAGAACTCCGCAGTCAAGCGTGCTTGGGCGAGAGTAGTACTAGGATGGGTGACCTCCCGGGAAGTCCTCGTGTTGCATCCCTCCATCTTTTTTTTTTTTTTTTTTTGGTTGTTGCGTAAGACTATATAGTACAAACATAACGTCGTAACTTTTACATCGTGAGGAACCACGCGACCCATAATACCATTTCGGAAAGCCCCAAGAGTGTTTCTGGCAAGGCAATGGGTCTTCGTACCATTGGACCATTCCGGAGGCCGAATTTTGACGTTTGAAGGTGTTTCGGATGTTTTTTGGTGATCGCGACACAATTAGCTACGAGTACAAAATTATGTTTGGATATGGTTATCTCTTGTTTTTCGCGGTTGGAAGCACGTCCAAGGTGAATAAACGGTCCACATATCAAGTGGGACCCACATTGAATGATCCCTAGAGTTTTTAAAACACGATATATGCGATTGAATGGTATATACTAACGGATGCGATCATACCAGCACTAATGCACCGGATCCCATCAGAACTCCGCAGTCAAGCGTGCTTGGGCGAGAGTAGTACTAGGATGGGTGACCTCCCGGGAAGTCCTCGTGTTGCATCCCTCCTTCTTTTTTTTTTTTTTTTTTTGGTTGTTGCGTAAGACTATATAGTACAAACATAACGCCGTAACTTTTACATCGTGAGGAACCACGCGACCCATAATACCATTTCGGAAAGCCCCAAGAGTGTTTCTGGCAAGGCAATGGGTCTTCGTACCATTGGACCATTCCGGAGGCCGAATTTTGACGTTTGAAGGTGTTTCGGATGTTTTTTGGTGATCGCGACACAATTAGCTACGAGTACAAAATTATGTTTGGATATGGTTATCTCTTGTTTTTCGCGGTTGGAAGCACGTCCAAGGTGAATAAACGGTCCACATATCAAGTGGGACCCACATTGAATGATCCCTAGAGTTTTTAAAACACGATATATGCGATTGAATGGTATATACTAACGGATGCGATCATACCAGCACTAATGCACCGGATCCCATCAGAACTCCGCAGTCAAGCGTGCTTGGGCAAGAGTAGTACTAGGATGGGTGACCTCCCGGGAAGTCCTCGTGTTGCATCCCTCCTTCTTTTTTTTTTTTTTTTTTTTGGTTGTTGCGTAAGACTATATAGTACAAACATAACGCCGTAACTTTTACATCGTGAGGAACCACGCGACCCATAATACCTTTTCGGAAAGCCCCAAGAGTGTTTCTGGCAAGGCAATGGGTCTTCGTACCATTGGACCATTCCGGAGGCCGAATTTTGACGTTTGAAGGTGTTTCGGATGTTTTTTGGTGATCGCGACACAATTAGCTACGAGTACAAAATTATGTTTGGATATGGTTATCTCTTGTTTTTCGCGGTTGGAAGCACGTCCAAGGTGAATAAACGGTCCACATATCAAGTGGGACCCACATTGAATGATCCCTAGAGTTTTTAAAACACGATATATGCGATTGAATGGTATATACTAACGGATGCGATCATACCAGCACTAATGCACCGGATCCCATCAGAACTCCGCAGTCAAGCGTGCTTGGGCGAGAGTAGTACTAGGATGGGTGACCTCCCGGGAAGTCCTCGTGTTGCATCCCTCCTTCTTTTTTTTTTTTTTTTTTTGGTTGTTGCGTAAGACTATATAGTACAAACATAACGCCGTAACTTTTACATCGTGAGGAACCACGCGACCCATAATACCTTTTCGGAAAGCCCCAAGAGTGTTTCTGGCAAGGCAATGGGTCTTCGTACAATTGGACCATTCCGGAGGCCGAATTTTGACGTTTGAAGGTGTTTCGGATGTTTTTTGGTGATCGCGACACAATTAGCTACGAGTACAAAATTATGTTTGGATATGGTTATCTCTTGTTTTTCGCGGTTGGAAGCACGTCCAAGGTGAATAAACGGTCCACATATCAAGTGGGACCCACATTGAATGATCCCTAGAGTTTTTAAAACACGATATATGCGATTGAATGGTATATACTAACGGATGCGATCATACCAGCACTAATTCACCGGATCCCATCAGAACTCCGCAGTCAAGCGTGCTTGGGCGAGAGTAGTACTAGGATGGGTGACCTCCCGGGAAGTCCTCGTGTTGCATCCCTCCATCTTTTTTTTTTTTTTTTTTTGGTTGTTGCGTAAGACTATATAGTACAAACATAACGCCGTAACTTTTACATCGTGAGGAACCACGCGACCCATAATACCATTTCGGAAAGCCCCAAGAGTGTTTCTGGCAAGGCAATGGGTCTTCGTACCATTGGACCATTCCGGAGGCCGAATTTTGACGTTTGAAGGTGTTTCGGATGTTTTTTGGTGATCGCGACACAATTAGCTACGAGTACAAAATTATGTTTGGATATGGTTATCTCTTGTTTTTCGCGGTTGGAAGCACGTCCAAGGTGAATAAACGGTCCACATATCAAGTGGGACCCACATTGAATGATCCCTAGAGTTTTTAAAACACGATATATGCGATTGAATGGTATATACTAACGGATGCGATCATACCAGCACTAATTCACCGGATCCCATCAGAACTCCGCAGTCAAGCGTGCTTGGGCGAGAGTAGTACTAGGATGGGTGACCTCCCGGGAAGTCCTCGTGTTGCATCCCTCCATCTTTTTTTTTTTTTTTTTTTGGTTGTTGCGTAAGACTATATAGTACAAACATAACGCCGTAACTTTTACATCGTGAGGAACCACGCGACCCATAATACCATTTCGGAAAGCCCCAAGAGTGTTTCTGGCAAGGCAATGGGTCTTCGTACCATTGGACCATTCCGGAGGCCGAATTTTGACGTTTGAAGGTGTTTCGGATGTTTTTTGGTGATCGCGACACAATTAGCTACGAGTACAAAATTATGTTTGGATATGGTTATCTCTTGTTTTTCGCGGTTGGAAGCACGTCCAAGGTGAATAAACGGTCCACATATCAAGTGGGACCCACATTGAATGATCCCTAGAGTTTTTAAAACACGATATATGCGATTGAATGGTATATACTAACGGATGCGATCATACCAGCACTAATGCACCGGATCCCATCAGAACTCCGCAGTCAAGCGTGCTTGGGCAAGAGTAGTACTAGGATGGGTGACCTCCCGGGAAGTCCTCGTGTTGCATCCCTCCTTCTTTTTTTTTTTTTTTTTTTTGGTTGTTGCGTAAGACTATATAGTACAAACATAACGCCGTAACTTTTACATCGTGAGGAACCACGCGACCCATAATACCTTTTCGGAAAGCCCCAAGAGTGTTTCTGGCAAGGCAATGGGTCTTCGTACCATTGGACCATTCCGGAGGCCGAATTTTGACGTTTGAAGGTGTTTCGGATGTTTTTTGGTGATCGCGACACAATTAGCTACGAGTACAAAATTATGTTTGGATATGGTTATCTCTTGTTTTTCGCGGTTGGAAGCACGTCCAAGGTGAATAAACGGTCCACATATCAAGTGGGACCCACATTGAATGATCCCTAGAGTTTTTAAAACACGATATATGCGATTGAATGGTATATACTAACGGATGCGATCATACCAGCACTAATGCACCGGATCCCATCAGAACTCCGCAGTCAAGCGTGCTTGGGCGAGAGTAGTACTAGGATGGGTGACCTCCCGGGAAGTCCTCGTGTTGCATCCCTCCTTCTTTTTTTTTTTTTTTTTTTGGTTGTTGCGTAAGACTATATAGTACAAACATAACGCCGTAACTTTTACATCGTGAGGAACCACGCGACCCATAATACCTTTTCGGAAAGCCCCAAGAGTGTTTCTGGCAAGGCAATGGGTCTTCGTACAATTGGACCATTCCGGAGGCCGAATTTTGACGTTTGAAGGTGTTTCGGATGTTTTTTGGTGATCGCGACACAATTAGCTACGAGTACAAAATTATGTTTGGATATGGTTATCTCTTGTTTTTCGCGGTTGGAAGCACGTCCAAGGTGAATAAACGGTCCACATATCAAGTGGGACCCACATTGAATGATCCCTAGAGTTTTTAAAACACGATATATGCGATTGAATGGTATATACTAACGGATGCGATCATACCAGCACTAATTCACCGGATCCCATCAGAACTCCGCAGTCAAGCGTGCTTGGGCGAGAGTAGTACTAGGATGGGTGACCTCCCGGGAAGTCCTCGTGTTGCATCCCTCCTTCTTTTTTTTTTTTTTTTTTTGGTCGTTGCGTAAGACTATATAGTACAAACATAACGCCGTAACTTTTACATCGTGAGGAACCACGCGACCCATAATACCATTTCGGAAAGCCCCAAGAGTGTTTCTGGCAAGGCAATGGGTCTTCGTACCATTGGACCATTCCGGAGGCCGAATTTTGACGTTTGAAGGTGTTTCGGATGTTTTTTGGTGATCGCGACACAATTAGCTACGAGTACAAAATTATGTTTGGATATGGTTATCTCTTGTTTTTCGCGGTTGGAAGCACGTCCAAGGTGAATAAACGGTCCACATATCAAGTGGGACCCACATTGAATGATCCCTAGAGTTTTTAAAACACGATATATGCGATTGAATGGTATATACTAACGGATGCGATCATACCAGCACTAATGCACCGGATCCCATCAGAACTCCGCAGTCAAGCGTGCTTGGGCGAGAGTAGTACTAGGATGGGTGACCTCCCGGGAAGTCCTCGTGTTGCATCCCTCCTTCTTTTTTTTTTTTTTTTTTTGGTCGTTGCTTAAGACTATATAGTACAAACATAACGCCGTAACTTTTACATCGTGAGGAACCACGCGACCCATAATACCATTTCGGAAAGCCCCAAGAGTGTTTCTGGCAAGGCAATGGGTCTTCGTACCATTGGACCATTCCGGAGGCCGAATTTTGACGTTTGAAGGTGTTTCGGATGTTTTTTGGTGATCGCGACACAATTAGCTACAAGTACAAAATTATGTTTGGATATGGTTATCTCTTGTTTTTCGCGGTTGGAAGCACGTCCAAGGTGAATAAACGGTCCACATATCAAGTGGGACCCACATTGAATGATCCCTAGAGTTTTTAAAACACGATATATGCGATTGAATGGTATATACTAACGGATGCGATCATACCAGCACTAATTCACCGGATCCCATCAGAACTCCGCAGTCAAGCGTGCTTGGGCGAGAGTAGTACTAGGATGGGTGACCTCCCGGGAAGTCCTCGTGTTGCATCCCTCCATCTTTTTTTTTTTTTTTTTTTGGTTGTTGCGTAAGACTATATAGTACAAACATAACGCCGTAACTTTTACATCGTGAGGAACCACGCGACCCATAATACCATTTCGGAAAGCCCCAAGAGTGTTTCTGGCAAGGCAATGGGTCTTCGTACCATTGGACCATTCCGGAGGCCGAATTTTGACGTTTGAAGGTGTTTCGGATGTTTTTTGGTGATCGCGACACAATTAGCTACAAGTACAAAATTATGTTTGGATATGGTTATCTCTTGTTTTTCGCGGTTGGAAGCACGTCCAAGGTGAATAAACGGTCCACATATCAAGTGGGACCCACATTGAATGATCCCTAGAGTTTTTAAAACACGATATATGCGATTGAATGGTATATACTAACGGATGCGATCATACCAGCACTAA
Source organism: Camelina sativa (assembly GCF_030686135.1). Taxonomy (NCBI): domain Eukaryota; kingdom Viridiplantae; phylum Streptophyta; class Magnoliopsida; order Brassicales; family Brassicaceae; genus Camelina; species Camelina sativa. The sequence goes on along the minus strand of NC_141889.1, from coordinate 21,962,901 downwards.
TTCACCGGATCCCATCAGAACTCCGCAGTCAAGCGTGCTTGGGCGAGAGTAGTACTAGGATGGGTGACCTCCCGGGAAGTCCTCGTGTTGCATCCCTCCATCTTTTTTTTTTTTTTTTTTTGGTTGTTGCGTAAGACTATATAGTACAAACATAACGCCGTAACTTTTACATCGTGAGGAACCACGCGACCCATAATACCATTTCGGAAAGCCCCAAGAGTGTTTCTGGCAAGGCAATGGGTCTTCGTACCATTGGACCATTCCGGAGGCCGAATTTTGACGTTTGAAGGTGTTTCGGATGTTTTTTGGTGATCGCGACACAATTAGCTACGAGTACAAAATTATGTTTGGATATGGTTATCTCTTGTTTTTCGCGGTTGGAAGCACGTCCAAGGTGAATAAACGGTCCACATATCAAGTGGGACCCACATTGAATGATCCCTAGAGTTTTTAAAACACGATATATGCGATTGAATGGTATATACTAACGGATGCGATCATACCAGCACTAATGCACCGGATCCCATCAGAACTCCGCAGTCAAGCGTGCTTGGGCGAGAGTAGTACTAGGATGGGTGACCTCCCGGGAAGTCCTCGTGTTGCATCCCTCCTTCTTTTTTTTTTTTTTTTTTTGGTTGTTGCGTAAGACTATATAGTACAAACATAACGCCGTAACTTTTACATCGTGAGGAACCACGCGACCCATAATACCATTTCGGAAAGCCCCAAGAGTGTTTCTGGCAAGGCAATGGGTCTTCGTACCATTGGACCATTCCGGAGGCCGAATTTTGACGTTTGAAGGTGTTTCGGATGTTTTTTGGTGATCGCGACACAATTAGCTACGAGTACAAAATTATGTTTGGATATGGTTATCTCTTGTTTTTCGCGGTTGGAAGCACGTCCAAGGTGAATAAACGGTCCACATATCAAGTGGGACCCACATTGAATGATCCCTAGAGTTTTTAAAACACGATATATGCGATTGAATGGTATATACTAACGGATGCGATCATACCAGCACTAATGCACCGGATCCCATCAGAACTCCGCAGTCAAGCGTGCTTGGGCGAGAGTAGTACTAGGATGGGTGACCTCCCGGGAAGTCCTCGTGTTGCATCCCTCCTTCTTTTTTTTTTTTTTTTTTTGGTCGTTGCTTAAGACTATATAGTACAAACATAACGCCGTAACTTTTACATCGTGAGGAACCACGCGACCCATAATACCATTTCGGAAAGCCCCAAGAGTGTTTCTGGCAAGGCAATGGGTCTTCGTACCATTGGACCATTCCGGAGGCCGAATTTTGACGTTTGAAGGTGTTTCGGATGTTTTTTGGTGATCGCGACACAATTAGCTACGAGTACAAAATTATGTTTGGATATGGTTATCTCTTGTTTTTGCGGTTGGAAGCACGTCCAAGGTGAATAAACGGTCCACATATCAAGTGGGACCCACATTGAATGATCCCTAGAGTTTTTAAAACACGATATATGCGATTGAATGGTATATACTAACGGATGCGATCATACCAGCACTAATTCACCGGATCCCATCAGAACTCCGCAGTCAAGCGTGCTTGGGCGAGAGTAGTACTAGGATGGGTGACCTCCCGGGAAGTCCTCGTGTTGCATCCCTCCTTCTTTTTTTTTTTTTTTTTTTGGTTGTTGCGTAAGACTATATAGTACAAACATAACGCCGTAACTTTTACATCGTGAGGAACCACGCGACCCATAATACCATTTCGGAAAGCCCCAAGAGTGTTTCTGGCAAGGCAATGGGTCTTCGTACCATTGGACCATTCCGGAGGCCGAATTTTGACGTTTGAAGGTGTTTCGGATGTTTTTTGGTGATCGCGACACAATTAGCTACAAGTACAAAATTATGTTTGGATATGGTTATCTCTTGTTTTTCGCGGTTGGAAGCACGTCCAAGGTGAATAAACGGTCCACATATCAAGTGGGACCCACATTGAATGATCCCTAGAGTTTTTAAAACACGATATATGCGATTGAATGGTATATACTAACGGATGCGATCATACCAGCACTAATTCACCGGATCCCATCAGAACTCCGCAGTCAAGCGTGCTTGGGCGAGAGTAGTACTAGGATGGGTGACCTCCCGGGAAGTCCTCGTGTTGCATCCCTCCATCTTTTTTTTTTTTTTTTTTTGGTTGTTGCGTAAGACTATATAGTACAAACATAACGCCGTAACTTTTACATCGTGAGGAACCACGCGACCCATAATACCATTTCGGAAAGCCCCAAGAGTGTTTCTGGCAAGGCAATGGGTCTTCGTACCATTGGACCATTCCGGAGGCCGAATTTTGACGTTTGAAGGTGTTTCGGATGTTTTTTGGTGATCGCGACACAATTAGCTACGAGTACAAAATTATGTTTGGATATGGTTATCTCTTGTTTTTCGCGGTTGGAAGCACGTCCAAGGTGAATAAACGGTCCACATATCAAGTGGGACCCACATTGAATGATCCCTAGAGTTTTTAAAACACGATATATGCGATTGAATGGTATATACTAACGGATGCGATCATACCAGCACTAATGCACCGGATCCCATCAGAACTCCGCAGTCAAGCGTGCTTGGGCGAGAGTAGTACTAGGATGGGTGACCTCCCGGGAAGTCCTCGTGTTGCATCCCTCCTTCTTTTTTTTTTTTTTTTTTTGGTTGTTGCGTAAGACTATATAGTACAAACATAACGCCGTAACTTTTACATCGTGAGGAACCACGCGACCCATAATACCATTTCGGAAAGCCCCAAGAGTGTTTCTGGCAAGGCAATGGGTCTTCGTACCATTGGACCATTCCGGAGGCCGAATTTTGACGTTTGAAGGTGTTTCGGATGTTTTTTGGTGATCGCGACACAATTAGCTACGAGTACAAAATTATGTTTGGATATGGTTATCTCTTGTTTTTGCGGTTGGAAGCACGTCCAAGGTGAATAAACGGTCCACATATCAAGTGGGACCCACATTGAATGATCCCTAGAGTTTTTAAAACACGATATATGCGATTGAATGGTATATACTAACGGATGCGATCATACCAGCACTAATGCACCGGATCCCATCAGAACTCCGCAGTCAAGCGTGCTTGGGCGAGAGTAGTACTAGGATGGGTGACCTCCCGGGAAGTCCTCGTGTTGCATCCCTCCTTCTTTTTTTTTTTTTTTTTTTGGTTGTTGCGTAAGACTATATAGTACAAACATAACGCCGTAACTTTTACATCGTGAGGAACCACGCGACCCATAATACCATTTCGGAAAGCCCCAAGAGTGTTTCTGGCAAGGCAATGGGTCTTCGTTCCATTGGACCATTCCGGAGGCCGAATTTTGACGTTTGAAGGTGTTTCGGATGTTTTTTGGTGATCGCGACACAATTAGCTACGAGTACAAAATTATGTTTGGATATGGTTATCTCTTGTTTTTCGCGGTTGGAAGCACGTCCAAGGTGAATAAACGGTCCACATATCAAGTGGGACCCACATTGAATGATCCCTAGAGTTTTTAAAACACGATATATGCGATTGAATGGTATATACTAACGGATGCGATCATACCAGCACTAATGCACCGGATCCCATCAGAACTCCGCAGTCAAGCGTGCTTGGGCGAGAGTAGTACTAGGATGGGTGACCTCCCGGGAAGTCCTCGTGTTGCATCCCTCCTTCTTTTTTTTTTTTTTTTTTTGGTTGTTGCGTAAGACTATATAGTACAAACATAACGCCGTAACTTTTACATCGTGAGGAACCACGCGACCCATAATACCATTTCGGAAAGCCCCAAGAGTGTTTCTGGCAAGGCAATGGGTCTTCGTACCATTGGACCATTCCGGAGGCCGAATTTTGACGTTTGAAGGTGTTTCGGATGTTTTTTGGTGATCGCGACACAATTAGCTACGAGTACAAAATTATGTTTGGATATGGTTATCTCTTGTTTTTCGCGGTTGGAAGCACGTCCAAGGTGAATAAACGGTCCACATATCAAGTGGGACCCACATTGAATGATCCCTAGAGTTTTTAAAACACGATATATGCGATTGAATGGTATATACTAACGGATGCGATCATACCAGCACTAATGCACCGGATCCCATCAGAACTCCGCAGTCAAGCGTGCTTGGGCGAGAGTAGTACTAGGATGGGTGACCTCCCGGGAAGTCCTCGTGTTGCATCCCTCCTTCTTTTTTTTTTTTTTTTTTTGGTTGTTGCGTAAGACTATATAGTACAAACATAACGCCGTAACTTTTACATCGTGAGGAACCACGCGACCCATAATACCTTTTCGGAAAGCCCCAAGAGTGTTTCTGGCAAGGCAATGGGTCTTCGTACCATTGGACCATTCCGGAGGCCGAATTTTGACGTTTGAAGGTGTTTCGGATGTTTTTTGGTGATCGCGACACAATTAGCTACGAGTACAAAATTATGTTTGGATATGGTTATCTCTTGTTTTTCGCGGTTGGAAGCACGTCCAAGGTGAATAAACGGTCCACATATCAAGTGGGACCCACATTGAATGATCCCTAGAGTTTTTAAAACACGATATATGCGATTGAATGGTATATACTAACGGATGCGATCATACCAGCACTAATTCACCGGATCCCATCAGAACTCCGCAGTCAAGCGTGCTTGGGCGAGAGTAGTACTAGGATGGGTGACCTCCCGGGAAGTCCTCGTGTTGCATCCCTCCTTCTTTTTTTTTTTTTTTTTTTGGTTGTTGCGTAAGACTATATAGTACAAACATAACGCCGTAACTTTTACATCGTGAGGAACCACGCGACCCATAATACCATTTCGGAAAGCCCCAAGAGTGTTTCTGGCAAGGCAATGGGTCTTCGTACCATTGGACCATTCCGGAGGCCGAATTTTGACGTTTGAAGGTGTTTCGGATGTTTTTTGGTGATCGCGACACAATTAGCTACGAGTACAAAATTATGTTTGGATATGGTTATCTCTTGTTTTTGCGGTTGGAAGCACGTCCAAGGTGAATAAACGGTCCACATATCAAGTGGGACCCACATTGAATGATCCCTAGAGTTTTTAAAACACGATATATGCGATTGAATGGTATATACTAACGGATGCGATCATACCAGCACTAATGCACCGGATCCCATCAGAACTCCGCAGTCAAGCGTGCTTGGGCAAGAGTAGTACTAGGATGGGTGACCTCCCGGGAAGTCCTCGTGTTGCATCCCTCCTTCTTTTTTTTTTTTTTTTTTTGGTTGTTGCGTAAGACTATATAGTACAAACATAACGCCGTAACTTTTACATCGTGAGGAACCACGCGACCCATAATACCTTTTCGGAAAGCCCCAAGAGTGTTTCTGGCAAGGCAATGGGTCTTCGTACCATTGGACCATTCCGGAGGCCGAATTTTGACGTTTGAAGGTGTTTCGGATGTTTTTTGGTGATCGCGACACAATTAGCTACGAGTACAAAATTATGTTTGGATATGGTTATCTCTTGTTTTTCGCGGTTGGAAGCACGTCCAAGGTGAATAAACGGTCCACATATCAAGTGGGACCCACATTGAATGATCCCTAGAGTTTTTAAAACACGATATATGCGATTGAATGGTATATACTAACGGATGCGATCATACCAGCACTAATGCACCGGATCCCATCAGAACTCCGCAGTCAAGCGTGCTTGGGCGAGAGTAGTACTAGGATGGGTGACCTCCCGGGAAGTCCTCGTGTTGCATCCCTCCTTCTTTTTTTTTTTTTTTTTTTGGTTGTTGCGTAAGACTATATAGTACAAACATAACGCCGTAACTTTTACATCGTGAGGAACCACGCGACCCATAATACCATTTCGGAAAGCCCCAAGAGTGTTTCTGGCAAGGCAATGGGTCTTCGTTCCATTGGACCATTCCGGAGGCCGAATTTTGACGTTTGAAGGTGTTTCGGATGTTTTTTGGTGATCGCGACACAATTAGCTACGAGTACAAAATTATGTTTGGATATGGTTATCTCTTGTTTTTCGCGGTTGGAAGCACGTCCAAGGTGAATAAACGGTCCACATATCAAGTGGGACCCACATTGAATGATCCCTAGAGTTTTTAAAACACGATATATGCGATTGAATGGTATATACTAACGGATGCGATCATACCAGCACTAATGCACCGGATCCCATCAGAACTCCGCAGTCAAGCGTGCTTGGGCGAGAGTAGTACTAGGATGGGTGACCTCCCGGGAAGTCCTCGTGTTGCATCCCTCCTTCTTTTTTTTTTTTTTTTTTTGGTTGTTGCGTAAGACTATATAGTACAAACATAACGCCGTAACTTTTACATCGTGAGGAACCACGCGACCCATAATACCATTTCGGAAAGCCCCAAGAGTGTTTCTGGCAAGGCAATGGGTCTTCGTACCATTGGACCATTCCGGAGGCCGAATTTTGACGTTTGAAGGTGTTTCGGATGTTTTTTGGTGATCGCGACACAATTAGCTACGAGTACAAAATTATGTTTGGATATGGTTATCTCTTGTTTTTCGCGGTTGGAAGCACGTCCAAGGTGAATAAACGGTCCACATATCAAGTGGGACCCACATTGAATGATCCCTAGAGTTTTTAAAACACGATATATGCGATTGAATGGTATATACTAACGGATGCGATCATACCAGCACTAATGCACCGGATCCCATCAGAACTCCGCAGTCAAGCGTGCTTGGGCGAGAGTAGTACTAGGATGGGTGACCTCCCGGGAAGTCCTCGTGTTGCATCCCTCCTTCTTTTTTTTTTTTTTTTTTTGGTTGTTGCGTAAGACTATATAGTACAAACATAACGCCGTAACTTTTACATCGTGAGGAACCACGCGACCCATAATACCTTTTCGGAAAGCCCCAAGAGTGTTTCTGGCAAGGCAATGGGTCTTCGTACCATTGGACCATTCCGGAGGCCGAATTTTGACGTTTGAAGGTGTTTCGGATGTTTTTTGGTGATCGCGACACAATTAGCTACGAGTACAAAATTATGTTTGGATATGGTTATCTCTTGTTTTTCGCGGTTGGAAGCACGTCCAAGGTGAATAAACGGTCCACATATCAAGTGGGACCCACATTGAATGATCCCTAGAGTTTTTAAAACACGATATATGCGATTGAATGGTATATACTAACGGATGCGATCATACCAGCACTAATTCACCGGATCCCATCAGAACTCCGCAGTCAAGCGTGCTTGGGCGAGAGTAGTACTAGGATGGGTGACCTCCCGGGAAGTCCTCGTGTTGCATCCCTCCTTCTTTTTTTTTTTTTTTTTTTGGTTGTTGCGTAAGACTATATAGTACAAACATAACGCCGTAACTTTTACATCGTGAGGAACCACGCGACCCATAATACCATTTCGGAAAGCCCCAAGAGTGTTTCTGGCAAGGCAATGGGTCTTCGTACCATTGGACCATTCCGGAGGCCGAATTTTGACGTTTGAAGGTGTTTCGGATGTTTTTTGGTGATCGCGACACAATTAGCTACAAGTACAAAATTATGTTTGGATATGGTTATCTCTTGTTTTTCGCGGTTGGAAGCACGTCCAAGGTGAATAAACGGTCCACATATCAAGTGGGACCCACATTGAATGATCCCTAGAGTTTTTAAAACACGATATATGCGATTGAATGGTATATACTAACGGATGCGATCATACCAGCACTAATTCACCGGATCCCATCAGAACTCCGCAGTCAAGCGTGCTTGGGCGAGAGTAGTACTAGGATGGGTGACCTCCCGGGAAGTCCTCGTGTTGCATCCCTCCATCTTTTTTTTTTTTTTTTTTTGGTTGTTGCGTAAGACTATATAGTACAAACATAACGCCGTAACTTTTACATCGTGAGGAACCACGCGACCCATAATACCATTTCGGAAAGCCCCAAGAGTGTTTCTGGCAAGGCAATGGGTCTTCGTACCATTGGACCATTCCGGAGGCCGAATTTTGACGTTTGAAGGTGTTTCGGATGTTTTTTGGTGATCGCGACACAATTAGCTACGAGTACAAAATTATGTTTGGATATGGTTATCTCTTGTTTTTCGCGGTTGGAAGCACGTCCAAGGTGAATAAACGGTCCACATATCAAGTGGGACCCACATTGAATGATCCCTAGAGTTTTTAAAACACGATATATGCGATTGAATGGTATATACTAACGGATGCGATCATACCAGCACTAATGCACCGGATCCCATCAGAACTCCGCAGTCAAGCGTGCTTGGGCGAGAGTAGTACTAGGATGGGTGACCTCCCGGGAAGTCCTCGTGTTGCATCCCTCCTTCTTTTTTTTTTTTTTTTTTTGGTTGTTGCGTAAGACTATATAGTACAAACATAACGCCGTAACTTTTACATCGTGAGGAACCACGCGACCCATAATACCATTTCGGAAAGCCCCAAGAGTGTTTCTGGCAAGGCAATGGGTCTTCGTACCATTGGACCATTCCGGAGGCCGAATTTTGACGTTTGAAGGTGTTTCGGATGTTTTTTGGTGATCGCGACACAATTAGCTACGAGTACAAAATTATGTTTGGATATGGTTATCTCTTGTTTTTGCGGTTGGAAGCACGTCCAAGGTGAATAAACGGTCCACATATCAAGTGGGACCCACATTGAATGATCCCTAGAGTTTTTAAAACACGATATATGCGATTGAATGGTATATACTAACGGATGCGATCATACCAGCACTAATGCACCGGATCCCATCAGAACTCCGCAGTCAAGCGTGCTTGGGCGAGAGTAGTACTAGGATGGGTGACCTCCCGGGAAGTCCTCGTGTTGCATCCCTCCTTCTTTTTTTTTTTTTTTTTTTGGTTGTTGCGTAAGACTATATAGTACAAACATAACGCCGTAACTTTTACATCGTGAGGAACCACGCGACCCATAATACCTTTTCGGAAAGCCCCAAGAGTGTTTCTGGCAAGGCAATGGGTCTTCGTACCATTGGACCATTCCGGAGGCCGAATTTTGACGTTTGAAGGTGTTTCGGATGTTTTTTGGTGATCGCGACACAATTAGCTACGAGTACAAAATTATGTTTGGATATGGTTATCTCTTGTTTTTCGCGGTTGGAAGCACGTCCAAGGTGAATAAACGGTCCACATATCAAGTGGGACCCACATTGAATGATCCCTAGAGTTTTTAAAACACGATATATGCGATTGAATGGTATATACTAACGGATGCGATCATACCAGCACTAATTCACCGGATCCCATCAGAACTCCGCAGTCAAGCGTGCTTGGGCGAGAGTAGTACTAGGATGGGTGACCTCCCGGGAAGTCCTCGTGTTGCATCCCTCCTTCTTTTTTTTTTTTTTTTTTTGGTTGTTGCGTAAGACTATATAGTACAAACATAACGCCGTAACTTTTACATCGTGAGGAACCACGCGACCCATAATACCATTTCGGAAAGCCCCAAGAGTGTTTCTGGCAAGGCAATGGGTCTTCGTACCATTGGACCATTCCGGAGGCCGAATTTTGACGTTTGAAGGTGTTTCGGATGTTTTTTGGTGATCGCGACACAATTAGCTACGAGTACAAAATTATGTTTGGATATGGTTATCTCTTGTTTTTCGCGGTTGGAAGCACGTCCAAGGTGAATAAACGGTCCACATATCAAGTGGGACCCACATTGAATGATCCCTAGAGTTTTTAAAACACGATATATGCGATTGAATGGTATATACTAACGGATGCGATCATACCAGCACTAATGCACCGGATCCCATCAGAACTCCGCAGTCAAGCGTGCTTGGGCGAGAGTAGTACTAGGATGGGTGACCTCCCGGGAAGTCCTCGTGTTGCATCCCTCCTTCTTTTTTTTTTTTTTTTTTTGGTTGTTGCGTAAGACTATATAGTACAAACATAACGCCGTAACTTTTACATCGTGAGGAACCACGCGACCCATAATACCATTTCGGAAAGCCCCAAGAGTGTTTCTGGCAAGGCAATGGGTCTTCGTACCATTGGACCATTCCGGAGGCCGAATTTTGACGTTTGAAGGTGTTTCGGATGTTTTTTGGTGATCGCGACACAATTAGCTACGAGTACAAAATTATGTTTGGATATGGTTATCTCTTGTTTTTCGCGGTTGGAAGCACGTCCAAGGTGAATAAACGGTCCACATATCAAGTGGGACCCACATTGAATGATCCCTAGAGTTTTTAAAACACGATATATGCGATTGAATGGTATATACTAACGGATGCGATCATACCAGCACTAATGCACCGGATCCCATCAGAACTCCGCAGTCAAGCGTGCTTGGGCGAGAGTAGTACTAGGATGGGTGACCTCCCGGGAAGTCCTCGTGTTGCATCCCTCCTTCTTTTTTTTTTTTTTTTTTTGGTTGTTGCGTAAGACTATATAGTACAAACATAACGCCGTAACTTTTACATCGTGAGGAACCACGCGACCCATAATACCATTTCGGAAAGCCCCAAGAGTGTTTCTGGCAAGGCAATGGGTCTTCGTACCATTGGACCATTCCGGAGGCCGAATTTTGACGTTTGAAGGTGTTTCGGATGTTTTTTGGTGATCGCGACACAATTAGCTACGAGTACAAAATTATGTTTGGATATGGTTATCTCTTGTTTTTCGCGGTTGGAAGCACGTCCAAGGTGAATAAACGGTCCACATATCAAGTGGGACCCACATTGAATGATCCCTAGAGTTTTTAAAACACGATATATGCGATTGAATGGTATATACTAACGGATGCGATCATACCAGCACTAATGCACCGGATCCCATCAGAACTCCGCAGTCAAGCGTGCTTGGGCGAGAGTAGTACTAGGATGGGTGACCTCCCGGGAAGTCCTCGTGTTGCATCCCTCCTTCTTTTTTTTTTTTTTTTTTTGGTTGTTGCGTAAGACTATATAGTACAAACATAACGCCGTAACTTTTACATCGTGAGGAACCACGCGACCCATAATACCTTTTCGGAAAGCCCCAAGAGTGTTTCTGGCAAGGCAATGGGTCTTCGTACCATTGGACCATTCCGGAGGCCGAATTTTGACGTTTGAAGGTGTTTCGGATGTTTTTTGGTGATCGCGACACAATTAGCTACGAGTACAAAATTATGTTTGGATATGGTTATCTCTTGTTTTTCGCGGTTGGAAGCACGTCCAAGGTGAATAAACGGTCCACATATCAAGTGGGACCCACATTGAATGATCCCTAGAGTTTTTAAAACACGATATATGCGATTGAATGGTATATACTAACGGATGCGATCATACCAGCACTAATGCACCGGATCCCATCAGAACTCCGCAGTCAAGCGTGCTTGGGCGAGAGTAGTACTAGGATGGGTGACCTCCCGGGAAGTCCTCGTGTTGCATCCCTCCTTCTTTTTTTTTTTTTTTTTTTGGTTGTTGCGTAAGACTATATAGTACAAACATAACGCCGTAACTTTTACATCGTGAGGAACCACGCGACCCATAATACCATTTCGGAAAGCCCCAAGAGTGTTTCTGGCAAGGCAATGGGTCTTCGTACCATTGGACCATTCCGGAGGCCGAATTTTGACGTTTGAAGGTGTTTCGGATGTTTTTTGGTGATCGCGACACAATTAGCTACGAGTACAAAATTATGTTTGGATATGGTTATCTCTTGTTTTTCGCGGTTGGAAGCACGTCCAAGGTGAATAAACGGTCCACATATCAAGTGGGACCCACATTGAATGATCCCTAGAGTTTTTAAAACACGATATATGCGATTGAATGGTATATACTAACGGATGCGATCATACCAGCACTAATGCACCGGATCCCATCAGAACTCCGCAGTCAAGCGTGCTTGGGCGAGAGTAGTACTAGGATGGGTGACCTCCCGGGAAGTCCTCGTGTTGCATCCCTCCTTCTTTTTTTTTTTTTTTTTTTGGTTGTTGCGTAAGACTATATAGTACAAACATAACGCCGTAACTTTTACATCGTGAGGAACCACGCGACCCATAATACCTTTTCGGAAAGCCCCAAGAGTGTTTCTGGCAAGGCAATGGGTCTTCGTACCATTGGACCATTCCGGAGGCCGAATTTTGACGTTTGAAGGTGTTTCGGATGTTTTTTGGTGATCGCGACACAATTAGCTACGAGTACAAAATTATGTTTGGATATGGTTATCTCTTGTTTTTCGCGGTTGGAAGCACGTCCAAGGTGAATAAACGGTCCACATATCAAGTGGGACCCACATTGAATGATCCCTAGAGTTTTTAAAACACGATATATGCGATTGAATGGTATATACTAACGGATGCGATCATACCAGCACTAATGCACCGGATCCCATCAGAACTCCGCAGTCAAGCGTGCTTGGGCGAGAGTAGTACTAGGATGGGTGACCTCCCGGGAAGTCCTCGTGTTGCATCCCTCCTTCTTTTTTTTTTTTTTTTTTTGGTTGTTGCGTAAGACTATATAGTACAAACATAACGCCGTAACTTTTACATCGTGAGGAACCACGCGACCCATAATACCTTTTCGGAAAGCCCCAAGAGTGTTTCTGGCAAGGCAATGGGTCTTCGTACCATTGGACCATTCCGGAGGCCGAATTTTGACGTTTGAAGGTGTTTCGGATGTTTTTTGGTGATCGCGACACAATTAGCTACGAGTACAAAATTATGTTTGGATATGGTTATCTCTTGTTTTTCGCGGTTGGAAGCACGTCCAAGGTGAATAAACGGTCCACATATCAAGTGGGACCCACATTGAATGATCCCTAGAGTTTTTAAAACACGATATATGCGATTGAATGGTATATACTAACGGATGCGATCATACCAGCACTAATGCACCGGATCCCATCAGAACTCCGCAGTCAAGCGTGCTTGGGCGAGAGTAGTACTAGGATGGGTGACCTCCCGGGAAGTCCTCGTGTTGCATCCCTCCTTCTTTTTTTTTTTTTTTTTTTGGTTGTTGCGTAAGACTATATAGTACAAACATAACGCCGTAACTTTTACATCGTGAGGAACCACGCGACCCATAATACCTTTTCGGAAAGCCCCAAGAGTGTTTCTGGCAAGGCAATGGGTCTTCGTACCATTGGACCATTCCGGAGGCCGAATTTTGACGTTTGAAGGTGTTTCGGATGTTTTTTGGTGATCGCGACACAATTAGCTACGAGTACAAAATTATGTTTGGATATGGTTATCTCTTGTTTTTCGCGGTTGGAAGCACGTCCAAGGTGAATAAACGGTCCACATATCAAGTGGGACCCACATTGAATGATCCCTAGAGTTTTTAAAACACGATATATGCGATTGAATGGTATATACTAACGGATGCGATCATACCAGCACTAATGCACCGGATCCCATCAGAACTCCGCAGTCAAGCGTGCTTGGGCGAGAGTAGTACTAGGATGGGTGACCTCCCGGGAAGTCCTCGTGTTGCATCCCTCCTTCTTTTTTTTTTTTTTTTTTTGGTTGTTGCGTAAGACTATATAGTACAAACATAACGCCGTAACTTTTACATCGTGAGGAACCACGCGACCCATAATACCTTTTCGGAAAGCCCCAAGAGTGTTTCTGGCAAGGCAATGGGTCTTCGTGCCATTGGACCATTCCGGAGGCCGAATTTTGACGTTTGAAGGTGTTTCGGATGTTTTTTGGTGATCGCGACACAATTAGCTACGAGTACAAAATTATGTTTGGATATGGTTATCTCTTGTTTTTCGCGGTTGGAAGCACGTCCAAGGTGAATAAACGGTCCACATATCAAGTGGGACCCACATTGAATGATCCCTAGAGTTTTTAAAACACGATATATGCGATTGAATGGTATATACTAACGGATGCGATCATACCAGCACTAATGCACCGGATCCCATCAGAACTCCGCAGTCAAGCGTGCTTGGGCGAGAGTAGTACTAGGATGGGTGACCTCCCGGGAAGTCCTCGTGTTGCATCCCTCCTTCTTTTTTTTTTTTTTTTTTTGGTTGTTGCGTAAGACTATATAGTACAAACATAACGCCGTAACTTTTACATCGTGAGGAACCACGCGACCCATAATACCTTTTCGGAAAGCCCCAAGAGTGTTTCTGGCAAGGCAATGGGTCTTCGTACCATTGGACCATTCCGGAGGCCGAATTTTGACGTTTGAAGGTGTTTCGGATGTTTTTTGGTGATCGCGACACAATTAGCTACGAGTACAAAATTATGTTTGGATATGGTTATCTCTTGTTTTTCGCGGTTGGAAGCACGTCCAAGGTGAATAAACGGTCCACATATCAAGTGGGACCCACATTGAATGATCCCTAGAGTTTTTAAAACACGATATATGCGATTGAATGGTATATACTAACGGATGCGATCATACCAGCACTAATGCACCGGATCCCATCAGAACTCCGCAGTCAAGCGTGCTTGGGCGAGAGTAGTACTAGGATGGGTGACCTCCCGGGAAGTCCTCGTGTTGCATCCCTCCTTCTTTTTTTTTTTTTTTTTTTGGTTGTTGCGTAAGACTATATAGTACAAACATAACGCCGTAACTTTTACATCGTGAGGAACCACGCGACCCATAATACCTTTTCGGAAAGCCCCAAGAGTGTTTCTGGCAAGGCAATGGGTCTTCGTACCATTGGACCATTCCGGAGGCCGAATTTTGACGTTTGAAGGTGTTTCGGATGTTTTTTGGTGATCGCGACACAATTAGCTACGAGTACAAAATTATGTTTGGATATGGTTATCTCTTGTTTTTCGCGGTTGGAAGCACGTCCAAGGTGAATAAACGGTCCACATATCAAGTGGGACCCACATTGAATGATCCCTAGAGTTTTTAAAACACGATATATGCGATTGAATGGTATATACTAACGGATGCGATCATACCAGCACTAATGCACCGGATCCCATCAGAACTCCGCAGTCAAGCGTGCTTGGGCGAGAGTAGTACTAGGATGGGTGACCTCCCGGGAAGTCCTCGTGTTGCATCCCTCCTTCTTTTTTTTTTTTTTTTTTTGGTTGTTGCGTAAGACTATATAGTACAAACATAACGCCGTAACTTTTACATCGTGAGGAACCACGCGACCCATAATACCTTTTCGGAAAGCCCCAAGAGTGTTTCTGGCAAGGCAATGGGTCTTCGTACCATTGGACCATTCCGGAGGCCGAATTTTGACGTTTGAAGGTGTTTCGGATGTTTTTTGGTGATCGCGACACAATTAGCTACGAGTACAAAATTATGTTTGGATATGGTTATCTCTTGTTTTTCGCGGTTGGAAGCACGTCCAAGGTGAATAAACGGTCCACATATCAAGTGGGACCCACATTGAATGATCCCTAGAGTTTTTAAAACACGATATATGCGATTGAATGGTATATACTAACGGATGCGATCATACCAGCACTAATGCACCGGATCCCATCAGAACTCCGCAGTCAAGCGTGCTTGGGCGAGAGTAGTACTAGGATGGGTGACCTCCCGGGAAGTCCTCGTGTTGCATCCCTCCTTCTTTTTTTTTTTTTTTTTTTGGTTGTTGCGTAAGACTATATAGTACAAACATAACGCCGTAACTTTTACATCGTGAGGAACCACGCGACCCATAATACCTTTTCGGAAAGCCCCAAGAGTGTTTCTGGCAAGGCAATGGGTCTTCGTACCATTGGACCATTCCGGAGGCCGAATTTTGACGTTTGAAGGTGTTTCGGATGTTTTTTGGTGATCGCGACACAATTAGCTACGAGTACAAAATTATGTTTGGATATGGTTATCTCTTGTTTTTCGCGGTTGGAAGCACGTCCAAGGTGAATAAACGGTCCACATATCAAGTGGGACCCACATTGAATGATCCCTAGAGTTTTTAAAACACGATATATGCGATTGAATGGTATATACTAACGGATGCGATCATACCAGCACTAATGCACCGGATCCCATCAGAACTCCGCAGTCAAGCGTGCTTGGGCGAGAGTAGTACTAGGATGGGTGACCTCCCGGGAAGTCCTCGTGTTGCATCCCTCCTTCTTTTTTTTTTTTTTTTTTTGGTTGTTGCGTAAGACTATATAGTACAAACATAACGCCGTAACTTTTACATCGTGAGGAACCACGCGACCCATAATACCTTTTCGGAAAGCCCCAAGAGTGTTTCTGGCAAGGCAATGGGTCTTCGTGCCATTGGACCATTCCGGAGGCCGAATTTTGACGTTTGAAGGTGTTTCGGATGTTTTTTGGTGATCGCGACACAATTAGCTACGAGTACAAAATTATGTTTGGATATGGTTATCTCTTGTTTTTCGCGGTTGGAAGCACGTCCAAGGTGAATAAACGGTCCACATATCAAGTGGGACCCACATTGAATGATCCCTAGAGTTTTTAAAACACGATATATGCGATTGAATGGTATATACTAACGGATGCGATCATACCAGCACTAATGCACCGGATCCCATCAGAACTCCGCAGTCAAGCGTGCTTGGGCGAGAGTAGTACTAGGATGGGTGACCTCCCGGGAAGTCCTCGTGTTGCATCCCTCCTTCTTTTTTTTTTTTTTTTTTTGGTTGTTGCGTAAGACTATATAGTACAAACATAACGCCGTAACTTTTACATCGTGAGGAACCACGCGACCCATAATACCTTTTCGGAAAGCCCCAAGAGTGTTTCTGGCAAGGCAATGGGTCTTCGTACCATTGGACCATTCCGGAGGCCGAATTTTGACGTTTGAAGGTGTTTCGGATGTTTTTTGGTGATCGCGACACAATTAGCTACGAGTACAAAATTATGTTTGGATATGGTTATCTCTTGTTTTTCGCGGTTGGAAGCACGTCCAAGGTGAATAAACGGTCCACATATCAAGTGGGACCCACATTGAATGATCCCTAGAGTTTTTAAAACACGATATATGCGATTGAATGGTATATACTAACGGATGCGATCATACCAGCACTAATGCACCGGATCCCATCAGAACTCCGCAGTCAAGCGTGCTTGGGCGAGAGTAGTACTAGGATGGGTGACCTCCCGGGAAGTCCTCGTGTTGCATCCCTCCTTCTTTTTTTTTTTTTTTTTTTGGTTGTTGCGTAAGACTATATAGTACAAACATAACGCCGTAACTTTTACATCGTGAGGAACCACGCGACCCATAATACCTTTTCGGAAAGCCCCAAGAGTGTTTCTGGCAAGGCAATGGGTCTTCGTACCATTGGACCATTCCGGAGGCCGAATTTTGACGTTTGAAGGTGTTTCGGATGTTTTTTGGTGATCGCGACACAATTAGCTACGAGTACAAAATTATGTTTGGATATGGTTATCTCTTGTTTTTCGCGGTTGGAAGCACGTCCAAGGTGAATAAACGGTCCACATATCAAGTGGGACCCACATTGAATGATCCCTAGAGTTTTTAAAACACGATATATGCGATTGAATGGTATATACTAACGGATGCGATCATACCAGCACTAATGCACCGGATCCCATCAGAACTCCGCAGTCAAGCGTGCTTGGGCGAGAGTAGTACTAGGATGGGTGACCTCCCGGGAAGTCCTCGTGTTGCATCCCTCCTTCTTTTTTTTTTTTTTTTTTTGGTTGTTGCGTAAGACTATATAGTACAAACATAACGCCGTAACTTTTACATCGTGAGGAACCACGCGACCCATAATACCTTTTCGGAAAGCCCCAAGAGTGTTTCTGGCAAGGCAATGGGTCTTCGTACCATTGGACCATTCCGGAGGCCGAATTTTGACGTTTGAAGGTGTTTCGGATGTTTTTTGGTGATCGCGACACAATTAGCTACGAGTACAAAATTATGTTTGGATATGGTTATCTCTTGTTTTTCGCGGTTGGAAGCACGTCCAAGGTGAATAAACGGTCCACATATCAAGTGGGACCCACATTGAATGATCCCTAGAGTTTTTAAAACACGATATATGCGATTGAATGGTATATACTAACGGATGCGATCATACCAGCACTAATGCACCGGATCCCATCAGAACTCCGCAGTCAAGCGTGCTTGGGCGAGAGTAGTACTAGGATGGGTGACCTCCCGGGAAGTCCTCGTGTTGCATCCCTCCTTCTTTTTTTTTTTTTTTTTTTGGTTGTTGCGTAAGACTATATAGTACAAACATAACGCCGTAACTTTTACATCGTGAGGAACCACGCGACCCATAATACCTTTTCGGAAAGCCCCAAGAGTGTTTCTGGCAAGGCAATGGGTCTTCGTGCCATTGGACCATTCCGGAGGCCGAATTTTGACGTTTGAAGGTGTTTCGGATGTTTTTTGGTGATCGCGACACAATTAGCTACGAGTACAAAATTATGTTTGGATATGGTTATCTCTTGTTTTTCGCGGTTGGAAGCACGTCCAAGGTGAATAAACGGTCCACATATCAAGTGGGACCCACATTGAATGATCCCTAGAGTTTTTAAAACACGATATATGCGATTGAATGGTATATACTAACGGATGCGATCATACCAGCACTAATGCACCGGATCCCATCAGAACTCCGCAGTCAAGCGTGCTTGGGCGAGAGTAGTACTAGGATGGGTGACCTCCCGGGAAGTCCTCGTGTTGCATCCCTCCTTCTTTTTTTTTTTTTTTTTTTGGTTGTTGCGTAAGACTATATAGTACAAACATAACGCCGTAACTTTTACATCGTGAGGAACCACGCGACCCATAATACCTTTTCGGAAAGCCCCAAGAGTGTTTCTGGCAAGGCAATGGGTCTTCGTACCATTGGACCATTCCGGAGGCCGAATTTTGACGTTTGAAGGTGTTTCGGATGTTTTTTGGTGATCGCGACACAATTAGCTACGAGTACAAAATTATGTTTGGATATGGTTATCTCTTGTTTTTCGCGGTTGGAAGCACGTCCAAGGTGAATAAACGGTCCACATATCAAGTGGGACCCACATTGAATGATCCCTAGAGTTTTTAAAACACGATATATGCGATTGAATGGTATATACTAACGGATGCGATCATACCAGCACTAATGCACCGGATCCCATCAGAACTCCGCAGTCAAGCGTGCTTGGGCGAGAGTAGTACTAGGATGGGTGACCTCCCGGGAAGTCCTCGTGTTGCATCCCTCCTTCTTTTTTTTTTTTTTTTTTTGGTTGTTGCGTAAGACTATATAGTACAAACATAACGCCGTAACTTTTACATCGTGAGGAACCACGCGACCCATAATACCTTTTCGGAAAGCCCCAAGAGTGTTTCTGGCAAGGCAATGGGTCTTCGTACCATTGGACCATTCCGGAGGCCGAATTTTGACGTTTGAAGGTGTTTCGGATGTTTTTTGGTGATCGCGACACAATTAGCTACGAGTACAAAATTATGTTTGGATATGGTTATCTCTTGTTTTTCGCGGTTGGAAGCACGTCCAAGGTGAATAAACGGTCCACATATCAAGTGGGACCCACATTGAATGATCCCTAGAGTTTTTAAAACACGATATATGCGATTGAATGGTATATACTAACGGATGCGATCATACCAGCACTAATGCACCGGATCCCATCAGAACTCCGCAGTCAAGCGTGCTTGGGCGAGAGTAGTACTAGGATGGGTGACCTCCCGGGAAGTCCTCGTGTTGCATCCCTCCTTCTTTTTTTTTTTTTTTTTTTGGTTGTTGCGTAAGACTATATAGTACAAACATAACGCCGTAACTTTTACATCGTGAGGAACCACGCGACCCATAATACCTTTTCGGAAAGCCCCAAGAGTGTTTCTGGCAAGGCAATGGGTCTTCGTACCATTGGACCATTCCGGAGGCCGAATTTTGACGTTTGAAGGTGTTTCGGATGTTTTTTGGTGATCGCGACACAATTAGCTACGAGTACAAAATTATGTTTGGATATGGTTATCTCTTGTTTTTCGCGGTTGGAAGCACGTCCAAGGTGAATAAACGGTCCACATATCAAGTGGGACCCACATTGAATGATCCCTAGAGTTTTTAAAACACGATATATGCGATTGAATGGTATATACTAACGGATGCGATCATACCAGCACTAATGCACCGGATCCCATCAGAACTCCGCAGTCAAGCGTGCTTGGGCAAGAGTAGTACTAGGATGGGTGACCTCCCGGGAAGTCCTCGTGTTGCATCCCTCCTTCTTTTTTTTTTTTTTTTTTTGGTTGTTGCGTAAGACTATATAGTACAAACATAACGCCGTAACTTTTACATCGTGAGGAACCACGCGACCCATAATACCTTTTCGGAAAGCCCCAAGAGTGTTTCTGGCAAGGCAATGGGTCTTCGTACCATTGGACCATTCCGGAGGCCGAATTTTGACGTTTGAAGGTGTTTCGGATGTTTTTTGGTGATCGCGACACAATTAGCTACGAGTACAAAATTATGTTTGGATATGGTTATCTCTTGTTTTTCGCGGTTGGAAGCACGTCCAAGGTGAATAAACGGTCCACATATCAAGTGGGACCCACATTGAATGATCCCTAGAGTTTTTAAAACACGATATATGCGATTGAATGGTATATACTAACGGATGCGATCATACCAGCACTAATGCACCGGATCCCATCAGAACTCCGCAGTCAAGCGTGCTTGGGCAAGAGTAGTACTAGGATGGGTGACCTCCCGGGAAGTCCTCGTGTTGCATCCCTCCTTCTTTTTTTTTTTTTTTTTTTTGGTTGTTGCGTAAGACTATATAGTACAAACATAACGCCGTAACTTTTACATCGTGAGGAACCACGCGACCCATAATACCTTTTCGGAAAGCCCCAAGAGTGTTTCTGGCAAGGCAATGGGTCTTCGTACCATTGGACCATTCCGGAGGCCGAATTTTGACGTTTGAAGGTGTTTCGGATGTTTTTTGGTGATCGCGACACAATTAGCTACGAGTACAAAATTATGTTTGGATATGGTTATCTCTTGTTTTTCGCGGTTGGAAGCACGTCCAAGGTGAATAAACGGTCCACATATCAAGTGGGACCCACATTGAATGATCCCTAGAGTTTTTAAAACACGATATATGCGATTGAATGGTATATACTAACGGATGCGATCATACCAGCACTAATTCACCGGATCCCATCAGAACTCCGCAGTCAAGCATGCTTGGGCGAGAGTAGTACTAGGATGGGTGACCTCCCGGGAAGTCCTCGTGTTGCATCCCTCCTTCTTTTTTTTTTTTTTTTTTTGGTTGTTGCGTAAGACTATATAGTACAAACATAACGCCGTAACTTTTACATCGTGAGGAACCACGCGACCCATAATACCTTTTCGGAAAGCCCCAAGAGTGTTTCTGGCAAGGCAATGGGTCTTCGTACCATTGGACCATTCCGGAGGCCGAATTTTGACGTTTGAAGGTGTTTCGGATGTTTTTTGGTGATCGCGACACAATTAGCTACGAGTACAAAATTATGTTTGGATATGGTTATCTCTTGTTTTTCGCGGTTGGAAGCACGTCCAAGGTGAATAAACGGTCCACATATCAAGTGGGACCCACATTGAATGATCCCTAGAGTTTTTAAAACACGATATATGCGATTGAATGGTATATACTAACGGATGCGATCATACCAGCACTAATTCACCGGATCCCATCAGAACTCCGCAGTCAAGCATGCTTGGGCGAGAGTAGTACTAGGATGGGTGACCTCCCGGGAAGTCCTCGTGTTGCATCCCTCCTTCTTTTTTTTTTTTTTTTTTTGGTTGTTGCGTAAGACTATATAGTACAAACATAACGCCGTAACTTTTACATCGTGAGGAACCACGCGACCCATAATACCATTTCGGAAAGCCCCAAGAGTGTTTCTGGCAAGGCAATGGGTCTTCGTACCATTGGACCATTCCGGAGGCCGAATTTTGACGTTTGAAGGTGTTTCGGATGTTTTTTGGTGATCGCGACACAATTAGCTACGAGTACAAAATTATGTTTGGATATGGTTATCTCTTGTTTTTCGCGGTTGGAAGCACGTCCAAGGTGAATAAACGGTCCACATATCAAGTGGGACCCACATTGAATGATCCCTAGAGTTTTTAAAACACGATATATGCGATTGAATGGTATATACTAACGGATGCGATCATACCAGCACTAATGCACCGGATCCCATCAGAACTCCGCAGTCAAGCGTGCTTGGGCAAGAGTAGTACTAGGATGGGTGACCTCCCGGGAAGTCCTCGTGTTGCATCCCTCCTTCTTTTTTTTTTTTTTTTTTTGGTTGTTGCGTAAGACTATATAGTACAAACATAACGCCGTAACTTTTACATCGTGAGGAACCACGCGACCCATAATACCTTTTCGGAAAGCCCCAAGAGTGTTTCTGGCAAGGCAATGGGTCTTCGTACCATTGGACCATTCCGGAGGCCGAATTTTGACGTTTGAAGGTGTTTCGGATGTTTTTTGGTGATCGCGACACAATTAGCTACGAGTACAAAATTATGTTTGGATATGGTTATCTCTTGTTTTTCGCGGTTGGAAGCACGTCCAAGGTGAATAAACGGTCCACATATCAAGTGGGACCCACATTGAATGATCCCTAGAGTTTTTAAAACACGATATATGCGATTGAATGGTATATACTAACGGATGCGATCATACCAGCACTAATGCACCGGATCCCATCAGAACTCCGCAGTCAAGCGTGCTTGGGCGAGAGTAGTACTAGGATGGGTGACCTCCCGGGAAGTCCTCGTGTTGCATCCCTCCTTCTTTTTTTTTTTTTTTTTTTGGTTGTTGCGTAAGACTATATAGTACAAACATAACGCCGTAACTTTTACATCGTGAGGAACCACGCGACCCATAATACCATTTCGGAAAGCCCCAAGAGTGTTTCTGGCAAGGCAATGGGTCTTCGTACCATTGGACCATTCCGGAGGCCGAATTTTGACGTTTGAAGGTGTTTCGGATGTTTTTTGGTGATCGCGACACAATTAGCTACGAGTACAAAATTATGTTTGGATATGGTTATCTCTTGTTTTTCGCGGTTGGAAGCACGTCCAAGGTGAATAAACGGTCCACATATCAAGTGGGACCCACATTGAATGATCCCTAGAGTTTTTAAAACACGATATATGCGATTGAATGGTATATACTAACGGATGCGATCATACCAGCACTAATGCACCGGATCCCATCAGAACTCCGCAGTCAAGCGTGCTTGGGCGAGAGTAGTACTAGGATGGGTGACCTCCCGGGAAGTCCTCGTGTTGCATCCCTCCTTCTTTTTTTTTTTTTTTTTTTGGTTGTTGCGTAAGACTATATAGTA
The DNA here is from genome assembly GCF_030686135.1 of Camelina sativa. Lineage (NCBI taxonomy): Eukaryota > Viridiplantae > Streptophyta > Magnoliopsida > Brassicales > Brassicaceae > Camelina > Camelina sativa. The sequence goes on along the minus strand of NC_141889.1, from coordinate 21,939,718 downwards.
CAAACATAACGCCGTAACTTTTACATCGTGAGGAACCACGCGACCCATAATACCTTTTCGGAAAGCCCCAAGAGTGTTTCTGGCAAGGCAATGGGTCTTCGTACCATTGGACCATTCCGGAGGCCGAATTTTGACGTTTGAAGGTGTTTCGGATGTTTTTTGGTGATCGCGACACAATTAGCTACGAGTACAAAATTATGTTTGGATATGGTTATCTCTTGTTTTTCGCGGTTGGAAGCACGTCCAAGGTGAATAAACGGTCCACATATCAAGTGGGACCCACATTGAATGATCCCTAGAGTTTTTAAAACACGATATATGCGATTGAATGGTATATACTAACGGATGCGATCATACCAGCACTAATGCACCGGATCCCATCAGAACTCCGCAGTCAAGCGTGCTTGGGCAAGAGTAGTACTAGGATGGGTGACCTCCCGGGAAGTCCTCGTGTTGCATCCCTCCTTCTTTTTTTTTTTTTTTTTTTTGGTTGTTGCGTAAGACTATATAGTACAAACATAACGCCGTAACTTTTACATCGTGAGGAACCACGCGACCCATAATACCTTTTCGGAAAGCCCCAAGAGTGTTTCTGGCAAGGCAATGGGTCTTCGTACCATTGGACCATTCCGGAGGCCGAATTTTGACGTTTGAAGGTGTTTCGGATGTTTTTTGGTGATCGCGACACAATTAGCTACGAGTACAAAATTATGTTTGGATATGGTTATCTCTTGTTTTTCGCGGTTGGAAGCACGTCCAAGGTGAATAAACGGTCCACATATCAAGTGGGACCCACATTGAATGATCCCTAGAGTTTTTAAAACACGATATATGCGATTGAATGGTATATACTAACGGATGCGATCATACCAGCACTAATTCACCGGATCCCATCAGAACTCCGCAGTCAAGCATGCTTGGGCGAGAGTAGTACTAGGATGGGTGACCTCCCGGGAAGTCCTCGTGTTGCATCCCTCCTTCTTTTTTTTTTTTTTTTTTTGGTTGTTGCGTAAGACTATATAGTACAAACATAACGCCGTAACTTTTACATCGTGAGGAACCACGCGACCCATAATACCTTTTCGGAAAGCCCCAAGAGTGTTTCTGGCAAGGCAATGGGTCTTCGTACCATTGGACCATTCCGGAGGCCGAATTTTGACGTTTGAAGGTGTTTCGGATGTTTTTTGGTGATCGCGACACAATTAGCTACGAGTACAAAATTATGTTTGGATATGGTTATCTCTTGTTTTTCGCGGTTGGAAGCACGTCCAAGGTGAATAAACGGTCCACATATCAAGTGGGACCCACATTGAATGATCCCTAGAGTTTTTAAAACACGATATATGCGATTGAATGGTATATACTAACGGATGCGATCATACCAGCACTAATTCACCGGATCCCATCAGAACTCCGCAGTCAAGCATGCTTGGGCGAGAGTAGTACTAGGATGGGTGACCTCCCGGGAAGTCCTCGTGTTGCATCCCTCCTTCTTTTTTTTTTTTTTTTTTTGGTTGTTGCGTAAGACTATATAGTACAAACATAACGCCGTAACTTTTACATCGTGAGGAACCACGCGACCCATAATACCTTTTCGGAAAGCCCCAAGAGTGTTTCTGGCAAGGCAATGGGTCTTCGTACCATTGGACCATTCCGGAGGCCGAATTTTGACGTTTGAAGGTGTTTCGGATGTTTTTTGGTGATCGCGACACAATTAGCTACGAGTACAAAATTATGTTTGGATATGGTTATCTCTTGTTTTTCGCGGTTGGAAGCACGTCCAAGGTGAATAAACGGTCCACATATCAAGTGGGACCCACATTGAATGATCCCTAGAGTTTTTAAAACACGATATATGCGATTGAATGGTATATACTAACGGATGCGATCATACCAGCACTAATGCACCGGATCCCATCAGAACTCCGCAGTCAAGCGTGCTTGGGCGAGAGTAGTACTAGGATGGGTGACCTCCCGGGAAGTCCTCGTGTTGCATCCCTCCTTCTTTTTTTTTTTTTTTTTTTGGTTGTTGCGTAAGACTATATAGTACAAACATAACGCCGTAACTTTTACATCGTGAGGAACCACGCGACCCATAATACCATTTCGGAAAGCCCCAAGAGTGTTTCTGGCAAGGCAATGGGTCTTCGTACCATTGGACCATTCCGGAGGCCGAATTTTGACGTTTGAAGGTGTTTCGGATGTTTTTTGGTGATCGCGACACAATTAGCTACGAGTACAAAATTATGTTTGGATATGGTTATCTCTTGTTTTTCGCGGTTGGAAGCACGTCCAAGGTGAATAAACGGTCCACATATCAAGTGGGACCCACATTGAATGATCCCTAGAGTTTTTAAAACACGATATATGCGATTGAATGGTATATACTAACGGATGCGATCATACCAGCACTAATGCACCGGATCCCATCAGAACTCCGCAGTCAAGCGTGCTTGGGCGAGAGTAGTACTAGGATGGGTGACCTCCCGGGAAGTCCTCGTGTTGCATCCCTCCTTCTTTTTTTTTTTTTTTTTTTGGTTGTTGCGTAAGACTATATAGTACAAACATAACGCCGTAACTTTTACATCGTGAGGAACCACGCGACCCATAATACCTTTTCGGAAAGCCCCAAGAGTGTTTCTGGCAAGGCAATGGGTCTTCGTACCATTGGACCATTCCGGAGGCCGAATTTTGACGTTTGAAGGTGTTTCGGATGTTTTTTGGTGATCGCGACACAATTAGCTACGAGTACAAAATTATGTTTGGATATGGTTATCTCTTGTTTTTCGCGGTTGGAAGCACGTCCAAGGTGAATAAACGGTCCACATATCAAGTGGGACCCACATTGAATGATCCCTAGAGTTTTTAAAACACGATATATGCGATTGAATGGTATATACTAACGGATGCGATCATACCAGCACTAATGCACCGGATCCCATCAGAACTCCGCAGTCAAGCGTGCTTGGGCAAGAGTAGTACTAGGATGGGTGACCTCCCGGGAAGTCCTCGTGTTGCATCCCTCCTTCTTTTTTTTTTTTTTTTTTTTGGTTGTTGCGTAAGACTATATAGTACAAACATAACGCCGTAACTTTTACATCGTGAGGAACCACGCGACCCATAATACCTTTTCGGAAAGCCCCAAGAGTGTTTCTGGCAAGGCAATGGGTCTTCGTACCATTGGACCATTCCGGAGGCCGAATTTTGACGTTTGAAGGTGTTTCGGATGTTTTTTGGTGATCGCGACACAATTAGCTACGAGTACAAAATTATGTTTGGATATGGTTATCTCTTGTTTTTCGCGGTTGGAAGCACGTCCAAGGTGAATAAACGGTCCACATATCAAGTGGGACCCACATTGAATGATCCCTAGAGTTTTTAAAACACGATATATGCGATTGAATGGTATATACTAACGGATGCGATCATACCAGCACTAATTCACCGGATCCCATCAGAACTCCGCAGTCAAGCGTGCTTGGGCGAGAGTAGTACTAGGATGGGTGACCTCCCGGGAAGTCCTCGTGTTGCATCCCTCCTTCTTTTTTTTTTTTTTTTTTTGGTTGTTGCGTAAGACTATATAGTACAAACATAACGCCGTAACTTTTACATCGTGAGGAACCACGCGACCCATAATACCTTTTCGGAAAGCCCCAAGAGTGTTTCTGGCAAGGCAATGGGTCTTCGTGCCATTGGACCATTCCGGAGGCCGAATTTTGACGTTTGAAGGTGTTTCGGATGTTTTTTGGTGATCGCGACACAATTAGCTACGAGTACAAAATTATGTTTGGATATGGTTATCTCTTGTTTTTCGCGGTTGGAAGCACGTCCAAGGTGAATAAACGGTCCACATATCAAGTGGGACCCACATTGAATGATCCCTAGAGTTTTTAAAACACGATATATGCGATTGAATGGTATATACTAACGGATGCGATCATACCAGCACTAATTCACCGGATCCCATCAGAACTCCGCAGTCAAGCGTGCTTGGGCGAGAGTAGTACTAGGATGGGTGACCTCCCGGGAAGTCCTCGTGTTGCATCCCTCCTTCTTTTTTTTTTTTTTTTTTTGGTTGTTGCGTAAGACTATATAGTACAAACATAACGCCGTAACTTTTACATCGTGAGGAACCACGCGACCCATAATACCTTTTCGGAAAGCCCCAAGAGTGTTTCTGGCAAGGCAATGGGTCTTCGTGCCATTGGACCATTCCGGAGGCCGAATTTTGACGTTTGAAGGTGTTTCGGATGTTTTTTGGTGATCGCGACACAATTAGCTACGAGTACAAAATTATGTTTGGATATGGTTATCTCTTGTTTTTCGCGGTTGGAAGCACGTCCAAGGTGAATAAACGGTCCACATATCAAGTGGGACCCACATTGAATGATCCCTAGAGTTTTTAAAACACGATATATGCGATTGAATGGTATATACTAACGGATGCGATCATACCAGCACTAATGCACCGGATCCCATCAGAACTCCGCAGTCAAGCGTGCTTGGGCGAGAGTAGTACTAGGATGGGTGACCTCCCGGGAAGTCCTCGTGTTGCATCCCTCCTTCTTTTTTTTTTTTTTTTTTTGGTTGTTGCGTAAGACTATATAGTACAAACATAACGCCGTAACTTTTACATCGTGAGGAACCACGCGACCCATAATACCTTTTCGGAAAGCCCCAAGAGTGTTTCTGGCAAGGCAATGGGTCTTCGTGCCATTGGACCATTCCGGAGGCCGAATTTTGACGTTTGAAGGTGTTTCGGATGTTTTTTGGTGATCGCGACACAATTAGCTACGAGTACAAAATTATGTTTGGATATGGTTATCTCTTGTTTTTCGCGGTTGGAAGCACGTCCAAGGTGAATAAACGGTCCACATATCAAGTGGGACCCACATTGAATGATCCCTAGAGTTTTTAAAACACGATATATGCGATTGAATGGTATATACTAACGGATGCGATCATACCAGCACTAATGCACCGGATCCCATCAGAACTCCGCAGTCAAGCGTGCTTGGGCGAGAGTAGTACTAGGATGGGTGACCTCCCGGGAAGTCCTCGTGTTGCATCCCTCCTTCTTTTTTTTTTTTTTTTTTTGGTTGTTGCGTAAGACTATATAGTACAAACATAACGCCGTAACTTTTACATCGTGAGGAACCACGCGACCCATAATACCTTTTCGGAAAGCCCCAAGAGTGTTTCTGGCAAGGCAATGGGTCTTCGTACCATTGGACCATTCCGGAGGGCGAATTTTGACGTTTGAAGGTGTTTCGGATGTTTTTTGGTGATCGCGACACAATTAGCTACGAGTACAAAATTATGTTTGGATATGGTTATCTCTTGTTTTTCGCGGTTGGAAGCACGTCCAAGGTGAATAAACGGTCCACATATCAAGTGGGACCCACATTGAATGATCCCTAGAGTTTTTAAAACACGATATATGCGATTGAATGGTATATACTAACGGATGCGATCATACCAGCACTAATGCACCGGATCCCATCAGAACTCCGCAGTCAAGCGTGCTTGGGCGAGAGTAGTACTAGGATGGGTGACCTCCCGGGAAGTCCTCGTGTTGCATCCCTCCTTCTTTTTTTTTTTTTTTTTTTGGTTGTTGCGTAAGACTATATAGTACAAACATAACGCCGTAACTTTTACATCGTGAGGAACCACGCGACCCATAATACCTTTTCGGAAAGCCCCAAGACTGTTTCTGGCAAGGCAATGGGTCTTCGTACCATTGGACCATTCCGGAGGCCGAATTTTGACGTTTGAAGGTGTTTCGGATGTTTTTTGGTGATCGCGACACAATTAGCTACGAGTACAAAATTATGTTTGGATATGGTTATCTCTTGTTTTTCGCGGTTGGAAGCACGTCCAAGGTGAATAAACGGTCCACATATCAAGTGGGACCCACATTGAATGATCCCTAGAGTTTTTAAAACACGATATATGCGATTGAATGGTATATACTAACGGATGCGATCATACCAGCACTAATGCACCGGATCCCATCAGAACTCCGCAGTCAAGCGTGCTTGGGCGAGAGTAGTACTAGGATGGGTGACCTCCCGGGAAGTCCTCGTGTTGCATCCCTCCTTCTTTTTTTTTTTTTTTTTTTGGTTGTTGCGTAAGACTATATAGTACAAACATAACGCCGTAACTTTTACATCGTGAGGAACCACGCGACCCATAATACCTTTTCGGAAAGCCCCAAGACTGTTTCTGGCAAGGCAATGGGTCTTCGTACCATTGGACCATTCCGGAGGCCGAATTTTGACGTTTGAAGGTGTTTCGGATGTTTTTTGGTGATCGCGACACAATTAGCTACGAGTACAAAATTATGTTTGGATATGGTTATCTCTTGTTTTTCGCGGTTGGAAGCACGTCCAAGGTGAATAAACGGTCCACATATCAAGTGGGACCCACATTGAATGATCCCTAGAGTTTTTAAAACACGATATATGCGATTGAATGGTATATACTAACGGATGCGATCATACCAGCACTAATGCACCGGATCCCATCAGAACTCCGCAGTCAAGCGTGCTTGGGCGAGAGTAGTACTAGGATGGGTGACCTCCCGGGAAGTCCTCGTGTTGCATCCCTCCTTCTTTTTTTTTTTTTTTTTTTGGTTGTTGCGTAAGACTATATAGTACAAACATAACGCCGTAACTTTTACATCGTGAGGAACCACGCGACCCATAATACCTTTTCGGAAAGCCCCAAGAGTGTTTCTGGCAAGGCAATGGGTCTTCGTACCATTGGACCATTCCGGAGGCCGAATTTTGACGTTTGAAGGTGTTTCGGATGTTTTTTGGTGATCGCGACACAATTAGCTACGAGTACAAAATTATGTTTGGATATGGTTATCTCTTGTTTTTCGCGGTTGGAAGCACGTCCAAGGTGAATAAACGGTCCACATATCAAGTGGGACCCACATTGAATGATCCCTAGAGTTTTTAAAACACGATATATGCGATTGAATGGTATATACTAACGGATGCGATCATACCAGCACTAATGCACCGGATCCCATCAGAACTCCGCAGTCAAGCGTGCTTGGGCGAGAGTAGTACTAGGATGGGTGACCTCCCGGGAAGTCCTCGTGTTGCATCCCTCCTTCTTTTTTTTTTTTTTTTTTTGGTTGTTGCGTAAGACTATATAGTACAAACATAACGTCGTAACTTTTACATCGTGAGGAACCACGCGACCCATAATACCTTTTCGGAAAGCCCCAAGACTGTTTCTGGCAAGGCAATGGGTCTTCGTACCATTGGACCATTCCGGAGGCCGAATTTTGACGTTTGAAGGTGTTTCGGATGTTTTTTGGTGATCGCGACACAATTAGCTACAAGTACAAAATTATGTTTGGATATGGTTATCTCTTGTTTTTCGCGGTTGGAAGCACGTCCAAGGTGAATAAACGGTCCACATATCAAGTGGGACCCACATTGAATGATCCCTAGAGTTTTTAAAACACGATATATGCGATTGAATGGTATATACTAACGGATGCGATCATACCAGCACTAATGCACCGGATCCCATCAGAACTCCGCAGTCAAGCGTGCTTGGGCGAGAGTAGTACTAGGATGGGTGACCTCCCGGGAAGTCCTCGTGTTGCATCCCTCCTTCTTTTTTTTTTTTTTTTTTTGGTTGTTGCGTAAGACTATATAGTACAAACATAACGCCGTAACTTTTACATCGTGAGGAACCACGCGACCCATAATACCTTTTCGGAAAGCCCCAAGACTGTTTCTGGCAAGGCAATGGGTCTTCGTACCATTGGACCATTCCGGAGGCCGAATTTTGACGTTTGAAGGTGTTTCGGATGTTTTTTGGTGATCGCGACACAATTAGCTACGAGTACAAAATTATGTTTGGATATGGTTATCTCTTGTTTTTCGCGGTTGGAAGCACGTCCAAGGTGAATAAACGGTCCACATATCAAGTGGGACCCACATTGAATGATCCCTAGAGTTTTTAAAACACGATATATGCGATTGAATGGTATATACTAACGGATGCGATCATACCAGCACTAATGCACCGGATCCCATCAGAACTCCGCAGTCAAGCGTGCTTGGGCGAGAGTAGTACTAGGATGGGTGACCTCCCGGGAAGTCCTCGTGTTGCATCCCTCCTTCTTTTTTTTTTTTTTTTTTTGGTTGTTGCGTAAGACTATATAGTACAAACATAACGCCGTAACTTTTACATCGTGAGGAACCACGCGACCCATAATACCTTTTCGGAAAGCCCCAAGAGTGTTTCTGGCAAGGCAATGGGTCTTCGTGCCATTGGACCATTCCGGAGGCCGAATTTTGACGTTTGAAGGTGTTTCGGATGTTTTTTGGTGATCGCGACACAATTAGCTACGAGTACAAAATTATGTTTGGATATGGTTATCTCTTGTTTTTCGCGGTTGGAAGCACGTCCAAGGTGAATAAACGGTCCACATATCAAGTGGGACCCACATTGAATGATCCCTAGAGTTTTTAAAACACGATATATGCGATTGAATGGTATATACTAACGGATGCGATCATACCAGCACTAATTCACCGGATCCCATCAGAACTCCGCAGTCAAGCGTGCTTGGGCGAGAGTAGTACTAGGATGGGTGACCTCCCGGGAAGTCCTCGTGTTGCATCCCTCCTTCTTTTTTTTTTTTTTTTTTTGGTTGTTGCGTAAGACTATATAGTACAAACATAACGCCGTAACTTTTACATCGTGAGGAACCACGCGACCCATAATACCATTTCGGAAAGCCCCAAGAGTGTTTCTGGCAAGGCAATGGGTCTTCGTACCATTGGACCATTCCGGAGGCCGAATTTTGACGTTTGAAGGTGTTTCGGATGTTTTTTGGTGATCGCGACACAATTAGCTACAAGTACAAAATTATGTTTGGATATGGTTATCTCTTGTTTTTCGCGGTTGGAAGCACGTCCAAGGTGAATAAACGGTCCACATATCAAGTGGGACCCACATTGAATGATCCCTAGAGTTTTTAAAACACGATATATGCGATTGAATGGTATATACTAACGGATGCGATCATACCAGCACTAATGCACCGGATCCCATCAGAACTCCGCAGTCAAGCGTGCTTGGGCGAGAGTAGTACTAGGATGGGTGACCTCCCGGGAAGTCCTCGTGTTGCATCCCTCCTTCTTTTTTTTTTTTTTTTTTTGGTTGTTGCGTAAGACTATATAGTACAAACATAACGCCGTAACTTTTACATCGTGAGGAACCACGCGACCCATAATACCTTTTCGGAAAGCCCCAAGAGTGTTTCTGGCAAGGCAATGGGTCTTCGTACCATTGGACCATTCCGGAGGGCGAATTTTGACGTTTGAAGGTGTTTCGGATGTTTTTTGGTGATCGCGACACAATTAGCTACGAGTACAAAATTATGTTTGGATATGGTTATCTCTTGTTTTTCGCGGTTGGAAGCACGTCCAAGGTGAATAAACGGTCCACATATCAAGTGGGACCCACATTGAATGATCCCTAGAGTTTTTAAAACACGATATATGCGATTGAATGGTATATACTAACGGATGCGATCATACCAGCACTAATGCACCGGATCCCATCAGAACTCCGCAGTCAAGCGTGCTTGGGCGAGAGTAGTACTAGGATGGGTGACCTCCCGGGAAGTCCTCGTGTTGCATCCCTCCTTCTTTTTTTTTTTTTTTTTTTGGTTGTTGCGTAAGACTATATAGTACAAACATAACGCCGTAACTTTTACATCGTGAGGAACCACGCGACCCATAATACCTTTTCGGAAAGCCCCAAGAGTGTTTCTGGCAAGGCAATGGGTCTTCGTACCATTGGACCATTCCGGAGGCCGAATTTTGACGTTTGAAGGTGTTTCGGATGTTTTTTGGTGATCGCGACACAATTAGCTACGAGTACAAAATTATGTTTGGATATGGTTATCTCTTGTTTTTCGCGGTTGGAAGCACGTCCAAGGTGAATAAACGGTCCACATATCAAGTGGGACCCACATTGAATGATCCCTAGAGTTTTTAAAACACGATATATGCGATTGAATGGTATATACTAACGGATGCGATCATACCAGCACTAATGCACCGGATCCCATCAGAACTCCGCAGTCAAGCGTGCTTGGGCAAGAGTAGTACTAGGATGGGTGACCTCCCGGGAAGTCCTCGTGTTGCATCCCTCCTTCTTTTTTTTTTTTTTTTTTTTGGTTGTTGCGTAAGACTATATAGTACAAACATAACGCCGTAACTTTTACATCGTGAGGAACCACGCGACCCATAATACCTTTTCGGAAAGCCCCAAGAGTGTTTCTGGCAAGGCAATGGGTCTTCGTACCATTGGACCATTCCGGAGGCCGAATTTTGACGTTTGAAGGTGTTTCGGATGTTTTTTGGTGATCGCGACACAATTAGCTACGAGTACAAAATTATGTTTGGATATGGTTATCTCTTGTTTTTCGCGGTTGGAAGCACGTCCAAGGTGAATAAACGGTCCACATATCAAGTGGGACCCACATTGAATGATCCCTAGAGTTTTTAAAACACGATATATGCGATTGAATGGTATATACTAACGGATGCGATCATACCAGCACTAATGCACCGGATCCCATCAGAACTCCGCAGTCAAGCGTGCTTGGGCGAGAGTAGTACTAGGATGGGTGACCTCCCGGGAAGTCCTCGTGTTGCATCCCTCCTTCTTTTTTTTTTTTTTTTTTTGGTTGTTGCGTAAGACTATATAGTACAAACATAACGCCGTAACTTTTACATCGTGAGGAACCACGCGACCCATAATACCATTTCGGAAAGCCCCAAGAGTGTTTCTGGCAAGGCAATGGGTCTTCGTACCATTGGACCATTCCGGAGGCCGAATTTTGACGTTTGAAGGTGTTTCGGATGTTTTTTGGTGATCGCGACACAATTAGCTACAAGTACAAAATTATGTTTGGATATGGTTATCTCTTGTTTTTCGCGGTTGGAAGCACGTCCAAGGTGAATAAACGGTCCACATATCAAGTGGGACCCACATTGAATGATCCCTAGAGTTTTTAAAACACGATATATGCGATTGAATGGTATATACTAACGGATGCGATCATACCAGCACTAATGCACCGGATCCCATCAGAACTCCGCAGTCAAGCGTGCTTGGGCGAGAGTAGTACTAGGATGGGTGACCTCCCGGGAAGTCCTCGTGTTGCATCCCTCCTTCTTTTTTTTTTTTTTTTTTTGGTTGTTGCGTAAGACTATATAGTACAAACATAACGCCGTAACTTTTACATCGTGAGGAACCACGCGACCCATAATACCTTTTCGGAAAGCCCCAAGAGTGTTTCTGGCAAGGCAATGGGTCTTCGTACCATTGGACCATTCCGGAGGCCGAATTTTGACGTTTGAAGGTGTTTCGGATGTTTTTTGGTGATCGCGACACAATTAGCTACGAGTACAAAATTATGTTTGGATATGGTTATCTCTTGTTTTTCGCGGTTGGAAGCACGTCCAAGGTGAATAAACGGTCCACATATCAAGTGGGACCCACATTGAATGATCCCTAGAGTTTTTAAAACACGATATATGCGATTGAATGGTATATACTAACGGATGCGATCATACCAGCACTAATGCACCGGATCCCATCAGAACTCCGCAGTCAAGCGTGCTTGGGCAAGAGTAGTACTAGGATGGGTGACCTCCCGGGAAGTCCTCGTGTTGCATCCCTCCTTCTTTTTTTTTTTTTTTTTTTTGGTTGTTGCGTAAGACTATATAGTACAAACATAACGCCGTAACTTTTACATCGTGAGGAACCACGCGACCCATAATACCTTTTCGGAAAGCCCCAAGAGTGTTTCTGGCAAGGCAATGGGTCTTCGTACCATTGGACCATTCCGGAGGCCGAATTTTGACGTTTGAAGGTGTTTCGGATGTTTTTTGGTGATCGCGACACAATTAGCTACGAGTACAAAATTATGTTTGGATATGGTTATCTCTTGTTTTTCGCGGTTGGAAGCACGTCCAAGGTGAATAAACGGTCCACATATCAAGTGGGACCCACATTGAATGATCCCTAGAGTTTTTAAAACACGATATATGCGATTGAATGGTATATACTAACGGATGCGATCATACCAGCACTAATGCACCGGATCCCATCAGAACTCCGCAGTCAAGCGTGTTTGGGCGAGAGTAGTACTAGGATGGGTGACCTCCCGGGAAGTCCTCGTGTTGCATCCCTCCTTCTTTTTTTTTTTTTTTTTTTGGTTGTTGCGTAAGACTATATAGTACAAACATAACGCCGTAACTTTTACATCGTGAGGAACCACGCGACCCATAATACCATTTCGGAAAGCCCCAAGAGTGTTTCTGGCAAGGCAATGGGTCTTTGTACCATTGGACCATTCCGGAGGCCGAATTTTGACGTTTGAAGGTGTTTCGGATGTTTTTTGGTGATCGCGACACAATTAGCTACAAGTACAAAATTATGTTTGGATATGGTTATCTCTTGTTTTTCGCGGTTGGAAGCACGTCCAAGGTGAATAAACGGTCCACATATCAAGTGGGACCCACATTGAATGATCCCTAGAGTTTTTAAAACACGATATATGCGATTGAATGGTATATACTAACGGATGCGATCATACCAGCACTAATGCACCGGATCCCATCAGAACTCCGCAGTCAAGCGTGCTTGGGCGAGAGTAGTACTAGGATGGGTGACCTCCCGGGAAGTCCTCGTGTTGCATCCCTCCTTCTTTTTTTTTTTTTTTTTTTGGTTGTTGCGTAAGACTATATAGTACAAACATAACGCCGTAACTTTTACATCGTGAGGAACCACGCGACCCATAATACCTTTTCGGAAAGCCCCAAGAGTGTTTCTGGCAAGGCAATGGGTCTTCGTACCATTGGACCATTCCGGAGGCCGAATTTTGACGTTTGAAGGTGTTTCGGATGTTTTTTGGTGATCGCGACACAATTAGCTACGAGTACAAAATTATGTTTGGATATGGTTATCTCTTGTTTTTCGCGGTTGGAAGCACGTCCAAGGTGAATAAACGGTCCACATATCAAGTGGGACCCACATTGAATGATCCCTAGAGTTTTTAAAACACGATATATGCGATTGAATGGTATATACTAACGGATGCGATCATACCAGCACTAATGCACCGGATCCCATCAGAACTCCGCAGTCAAGCGTGCTTGGGCGAGAGTAGTACTAGGATGGGTGACCTCCCGGGAAGTCCTCGTGTTGCATCCCTCCTTCTTTTTTTTTTTTTTTTTTTGGTTGTTGCGTAAGACTATATAGTACAAACATAACGTCGTAACTTTTACATCGTGAGGAACCACGCGACCCATAATACCATTTCGGAAAGCCCCAAGAGTGTTTCTGGCAAGGCAATGGGTCTTCGTACCATTGGACCATTCCGGAGGCCGAATTTTGACGTTTGAAGGTGTTTCGGATGTTTTTTGGTGATCGCGACACAATTAGCTACAAGTACAAAATTATGTTTGGATATGGTTATCTCTTGTTTTTCGCGGTTGGAAGCACGTCCAAGGTGAATAAACGGTCCACATATCAAGTGGGACCCACATTGAATGATCCCTAGAGTTTTTAAAACACGATATATGCGATTGAATGGTATATACTAACGGATGCGATCATACCAGCACTAATGCACCGGATCCCATCAGAACTCCGCAGTCAAGCGTGCTTGGGCGAGAGTAGTACTAGGATGGGTGACCTCCCGGGAAGTCCTCGTGTTGCATCCCTCCTTCTTTTTTTTTTTTTTTTTTTGGTTGTTGCGTAAGACTATATAGTACAAACATAACGCCGTAACTTTTACATCGTGAGGAACCACGCGACCCATAATACCTTTTCGGAAAGCCCCAAGACTGTTTCTGGCAAGGCAATGGGTCTTCGTACCATTGGACCATTCCGGAGGCCGAATTTTGACGTTTGAAGGTGTTTCGGATGTTTTTTGGTGATCGCGACACAATTAGCTACGAGTACAAAATTATGTTTGGATATGGTTATCTCTTGTTTTTCGCGGTTGGAAGCACGTCCAAGGTGAATAAACGGTCCACATATCAAGTGGGACCCACATTGAATGATCCCTAGAGTTTTTAAAACACGATATATGCGATTGAATGGTATATACTAACGGATGCGATCATACCAGCACTAATGCACCGGATCCCATCAGAACTCCGCAGTCAAGCGTGCTTGGGCGAGAGTAGTACTAGGATGGGTGACCTCCCGGGAAGTCCTCGTGTTGCATCCCTCCTTCTTTTTTTTTTTTTTTTTTTGGTTGTTGCGTAAGACTATATAGTACAAACATAACGCCGTAACTTTTACATCGTGAGGAACCACGCGACCCATAATACCTTTTCGGAAAGCCCCAAGAGTGTTTCTGGCAAGGCAATGGGTCTTCGTACCATTGGACCATTCCGGAGGCCGAATTTTGACGTTTGAAGGTGTTTCGGATGTTTTTTGGTGATCGCGACACAATTAGCTACGAGTACAAAATTATGTTTGGATATGGTTATCTCTTGTTTTTCGCGGTTGGAAGCACGTCCAAGGTGAATAAACGGTCCACATATCAAGTGGGACCCACATTGAATGATCCCTAGAGTTTTTAAAACACGATATATGCGATTGAATGGTATATACTAACGGATGCGATCATACCAGCACTAATGCACCGGATCCCATCAGAACTCCGCAGTCAAGCGTGCTTGGGCGAGAGTAGTACTAGGATGGGTGACCTCCCGGGAAGTCCTCGTGTTGCATCCCTCCTTCTTTTTTTTTTTTTTTTTTTGGTTGTTGCGTAAGACTATATAGTACAAACATAACGCCGTAACTTTTACATCGTGAGGAACCACGCGACCCATAATACCTTTTCGGAAAGCCCCAAGAGTGTTTCTGGCAAGGCAATGGGTCTTCGTACCATTGGACCATTCCGGAGGCCGAATTTTGACGTTTGAAGGTGTTTCGGATGTTTTTTGGTGATCGCGACACAATTAGCTACAAGTACAAAATTATGTTTGGATATGGTTATCTCTTGTTTTTCGCGGTTGGAAGCACGTCCAAGGTGAATAAACGGTCCACATATCAAGTGGGACCCACATTGAATGATCCCTAGAGTTTTTAAAACACGATATATGCGATTGAATGGTATATACTAACGGATGCGATCATACCAGCACTAATGCACCGGATCCCATCAGAACTCCGCAGTCAAGCGTGCTTGGGCGAGAGTAGTACTAGGATGGGTGACCTCCCGGGAAGTCCTCGTGTTGCATCCCTCCTTCTTTTTTTTTTTTTTTTTTTGGTTGTTGCGTAAGACTATATAGTACAAACATAACGCCGTAACTTTTACATCGTGAGGAACCACGCGACCCATAATACCTTTTCGGAAAGCCCCAAGACTGTTTCTGGCAAGGCAATGGGTCTTCGTACCATTGGACCATTCCGGAGGCCGAATTTTGACGTTTGAAGGTGTTTCGGATGTTTTTTGGTGATCGCGACACAATTAGCTACGAGTACAAAATTATGTTTGGATATGGTTATCTCTTGTTTTTCGCGGTTGGAAGCACGTCCAAGGTGAATAAACGGTCCACATATCAAGTGGGACCCACATTGAATGATCCCTAGAGTTTTTAAAACACGATATATGCGATTGAATGGTATATACTAACGGATGCGATCATACCAGCACTAATGCACCGGATCCCATCAGAACTCCGCAGTCAAGCGTGCTTGGGCGAGAGTAGTACTAGGATGGGTGACCTCCCGGGAAGTCCTCGTGTTGCATCCCTCCTTCTTTTTTTTTTTTTTTTTTTGGTTGTTGCGTAAGACTATATAGTACAAACATAACGTCGTAACTTTTACATCGTGAGGAACCACGCGACCCATAATACCATTTCGGAAAGCCCCAAGAGTGTTTCTGGCAAGGCAATGGGTCTTCGTACCATTGGACCATTCCGGAGGCCGAATTTTGACGTTTGAAGGTGTTTCGGATGTTTTTTGGTGATCGCGACACAATTAGCTACAAGTACAAAATTATGTTTGGATATGGTTATCTCTTGTTTTTCGCGGTTGGAAGCACGTCCAAGGTGAATAAACGGTCCACATATCAAGTGGGACCCACATTGAATGATCCCTAGAGTTTTTAAAACACGATATATGCGATTGAATGGTATATACTAACGGATGCGATCATACCAGCACTAATGCACCGGATCCCATCAGAACTCCGCAGTCAAGCGTGCTTGGGCGAGAGTAGTACTAGGATGGGTGACCTCCCGGGAAGTCCTCGTGTTGCATCCCTCCTTCTTTTTTTTTTTTTTTTTTTGGTTGTTGCGTAAGACTATATAGTACAAACATAACGCCGTAACTTTTACATCGTGAGGAACCACGCGACCCATAATACCTTTTCGGAAAGCCCCAAGACTGTTTCTGGCAAGGCAATGGGTCTTCGTACCATTGGACCATTCCGGAGGCCGAATTTTGACGTTTGAAGGTGTTTCGGATGTTTTTTGGTGATCGCGACACAATTAGCTACGAGTACAAAATTATGTTTGGATATGGTTATCTCTTGTTTTTCGCGGTTGGAAGCACGTCCAAGGTGAATAAACGGTCCACATATCAAGTGGGACCCACATTGAATGATCCCTAGAGTTTTTAAAACACGATATATGCGATTGAATGGTATATACTAACGGATGCGATCATACCAGCACTAATGCACCGGATCCCATCAGAACTCCGCAGTCAAGCGTGCTTGGGCGAGAGTAGTACTAGGATGGGTGACCTCCCGGGAAGTCCTCGTGTTGCATCCCTCCTTCTTTTTTTTTTTTTTTTTTTGGTTGTTGCGTAAGACTATATAGTACAAACATAACGCCGTAACTTTTACATCGTGAGGAACCACGCGACCCATAATACCTTTTCGGAAAGCCCCAAGAGTGTTTCTGGCAAGGCAATGGGTCTTCGTACCATTGGACCATTCCGGAGGCCGAATTTTGACGTTTGAAGGTGTTTCGGATGTTTTTTGGTGATCGCGACACAATTAGCTACAAGTACAAAATTATGTTTGGATATGGTTATCTCTTGTTTTTCGCGGTTGGAAGCACGTCCAAGGTGAATAAACGGTCCACATATCAAGTGGGACCCACATTGAATGATCCCTAGAGTTTTTAAAACACGATATATGCGATTGAATGGTATATACTAACGGATGCGATCATACCAGCACTAATGCACCGGATCCCATCAGAACTCCGCAGTCAAGCGTGCTTGGGCGAGAGTAGTACTAGGATGGGTGACCTCCCGGGAAGTCCTCGTGTTGCATCCCTCCTTCTTTTTTTTTTTTTTTTTTTGGTTGTTGCGTAAGACTATATAGTACAAACATAACGCCGTAACTTTTACATCGTGAGGAACCACGCGACCCATAATACCTTTTCGGAAAGCCCCAAGAGTGTTTCTGGCAAGGCAATGGGTCTTTGTACCATTGGACCATTCCGGAGGCCGAATTTTGACGTTTGAAGGTGTTTCGGATGTTTTTTGGTGATCGCGACACAATTAGCTACAAGTACAAAATTATGTTTGGATATGGTTATCTCTTGTTTTTCGCGGTTGGAAGCACGTCCAAGGTGAATAAACGGTCCACATATCAAGTGGGACCCACATTGAATGATCCCTAGAGTTTTTAAAACACGATATATGCGATTGAATGGTATATACTAACGGATGCGATCATACCAGCACTAATGCACCGGATCCCATCAGAACTCCGCAGTCAAGCGTGCTTGGGCGAGAGTAGTACTAGGATGGGTGACCTCCCGGGAAGTCCTCGTGTTGCATCCCTCCTTCTTTTTTTTTTTTTTTTTTTGGTTGTTGCGTAAGACTATATAGTACAAACATAACGCCGTAACTTTTACATCGTGAGGAACCACGCGACCCATAATACCTTTTCGGAAAGCCCCAAGAGTGTTTCTGGCAAGGCAATGGGTCTTCGTACCATTGGACCATTCCGGAGGCCGAATTTTGACGTTTGAAGGTGTTTCGGATGTTTTTTGGTGATCGCGACACAATTAGCTACAAGTACAAAATTATGTTTGGATATGGTTATCTCTTGTTTTTCGCGGTTGGAAGCACGTCCAAGGTGAATAAACGGTCCACATATCAAGTGGGACCCACATTGAATGATCCCTAGAGTTTTTAAAACACGATATATGCGATTGAATGGTATATACTAACGGATGCGATCATACCAGCACTAATGCACCGGATCCCATCAGAACTCCGCAGTCAAGCATGCTTGGGCGAGAGTAGTACTAGGATGGGTGACCTCCCGGGAAGTCCTCGTGTTGCATCCCTCCTTCTTTTTTTTTTTTTTTTTTTGGTTGTTGCGTAAGACTATATAGTACAAACATAACGCCGTAACTTTTACATCGTGGGACCCACATTGAATGATCACCAAATACTCGTAGCTAATTGTGTCGCGATCACCAAAAAACATCCGAAACACCTTCAAACGTCAAAATTCGGCCTCCGGAATGGTCCAATGGTACGAAGACCCATTGCCTTGCCAGAAACACTCTTGGGGCTTTCCGAAATGGTATTATGGGTCGCGTGGTTCCTCACGATGTAAAAGTTACGGCGTTATGTTTGTACTATATAGTCTTACGCAACAACCAAAAAAAAAAAAAAAAAAAGGAGGGATGCAACACGAGGACTTCCCGGGAGGTCACCCATCCTAGTACTACTCTCGCCCAAGCACGCTTGACTGCGGAGTTCTGATGGGATCCGGTGCATTAGTGCTGGTATGATCGCATCCGTTAGTATATATCATGCAATCGCATATATCGTTTTTTAAAAACTCTAGGGATCATTCAATGTGGGTCCCACTTGATATGTGGACCGTTTATTCACCTTGGACGTGCTTCCAACCGCGAAAAACAAGAGATAACCATATCCAAACATAATTTTGTACTTGTAGCTAATTGTGTCGCGATCACCAAAAAACATCCGAAACACCTTCAAACGTCAAAATTCGGCCTCCGGAATGGTCCAATGGTACGAAGACCCATTGCCTTGCCAGAAACACTCTTGGGGCTTTCCGAAATGGTATTATGGGTCGCGTGGTTCCTCACGATGTAAAAGTTACGGCGTTATGTTTGTACTATATAGTCTTACGCAACAACCAAAAAAAAAAAAAAAAAAAGGAGGGATGCAACACGAGGACTTCCCGGGAGGTCACCCATCCTAGTACTACTCTCGCCCAAGCACGCTTGACTGCGGAGTTCTGATGGGATCCGGTGCATTAGTGCTGGTATGATCGCATCCGTTAGTATATATCATGCAATCGCATATATCGTTTTTTAAAAACTCTAGGGATCATTCAATGTGGGTCCCACTTGATATGTGGACCGTTTATTCACCTTGGACGTGCTTCCAACCGCGAAAAACAAGAGATAACCATATCCAAACATAATTTTGTACTCGTAGCTAATTGTGTCGCGATCACAAAAAAACATCCGAAACACCTTCAAACGTCAAAATTCGGCCTCCGGAATGGTCCAATGGTACGAAGACCCATTGCCTTGCCAGAAACACTCTTGGGGCTTTCCAAAATGGTATTATGGGTCGCGTGGTTCCTCACGATGTCAAAGTTACGATGTTCTGTTTGTACTATATACTCTTACGCAACAACCAAAAAAAAAAAAAAAAAAAGGAGGGATGCATCACGAGGACCTCCGGGAGGTCACCCATCCTAGTACTACTCTCGCCCAAGCACGCTTGACTGCGGAGTTCTGATGGGATCCGGTGCATTAGTGCTGGTATGATCACATCCGTTAGTATATATCATGCAATCGCATATATCGTTTTTTAAAAACTCTAGGGATCATTCAATGTGGGTCCCACTTGATATGTGGACCGTTTATTCACCTTGGACGTGCTTCCAACCGCGAAAAACAAGAGATAACCATATCCAAACATAATTTTGTACTCGTAGCTAATTGTGTCGCGATCACCAAAAAACATCCGAAACACCTTCAAACGTCAAAATTCGGCCTCCGGAATGGTCCAATGGTACGAAGACCCATTGCCTTGCCAGAAACACTCTTGGGGCTTTCCAAAATGGTATTATGGGTCGCGTGGTTCCTCACAATGTCAAAGTTACGATGTTCTGTTTGTACTATATACTCTTACGCAACAACCAAAAAAAAAAAAAAAAAAAGGAGGGATGCATCACGAGGACTTCCGGGAGGTCACCCATCCTAGTACTACTCTCGCCCAAGCACGCTTGACTGCGGAGTTCTGATGGGATCCGGTGCATTAGTGCTGGTATGATCACATCCGTTAGTATATATCATGCAATCGCATATATCGTTTTTTAAAAACTCTAGGGATCATTCAATGTGGGTCCCACTTGATATGTGGACCGTTTATTCACCTTGGACGTGCTTCCAACCGCGAAAAACAAGAGATAACCATATCCAAACATAATTTTGTACTCGTAGCTAATTGTGTCGCGATCACAAAAAAACATCCGAAACACCTTCAAACGTCAAAATTCGGCCTCCGGAATGGTCCAATGGTACGAAGACCCATTGCCTTGCCAGAAACACTCTTGGGGCTTTCCAAAATGGTATTATGGGTCGCGTGGTTCCTCACGATGTCAAAGTTACGATGTTCTGTTTGTACTATATACTCTTACGCAACAACCAAAAAAAAAAAAAAAAAAAGGAGGGATGCATCACGAGGACCTCCGGGAGGTCACCCATCCTAGTACTACTCTCGCCCAAGCACGCTTGACTGCGGAGTTCTGATGGGATCCGGTGCATTAGTGCTGGTATGATCACATCCGTTAGTATATATCATGCAATCGCATATATCGTTTTTTAAAAACTCTAGGGATCATTCAATGTGGGTCCCACTTGATATGTGGACCGTTTATTCACCTTGGACGTGCTTCCAACCGCGAAAAACAAGAGATAACCATATCCAAACATAATTTTGTACTCGTAGCTAATTGTGTCGCGATCACCAAAAAACATCCGAAACACCTTCAAACGTCAAAATTCGGCCTCCGGAATGGTCCAATGGTACGAAGACCCATTGCCTTGCCAGAAACACTCTTGGGGCTTTCCAAAATGGTATTATGGGTCGCGTGGTTCCTCACAATGTCAAAGTTACGATGTTCTGTTTGTACTATATACTCTTACGCAACAACCAAAAAAAAAAAAAAAAAAGGAGGGATGCATCACGAGGACTTCCCGGGAGGTCACCCATCCTAGTACTACTCTCGCCCAAGCACGCTTGACTGCGGAGTTCTGATGGGATCCGGTGCATTAGTGCTGGTATGATCACATCCGTTAGTATATATCATGCAATCGCATATATCGTGTTTTAAAAACTCTAGGGATCATTCAATGTGGGTCCCACTTGATATGTGGACCGTTTATTCACCTTGGACGTGCTTCCAACCGCGAAAAACAAGAGATAACCATATCCAAACATAATTTTGTACTCGTAGCTAATTGTGTCGCGATCACCAAAAAACATCCGAAACACCTTCAAACGTCAAAATTCGGCCTCCGGAATGGTCCAATGGTACGAAGACCCATTGCCTTGCCAGAAACACTCTTGGGGCTTTCCAAAATGGTATTATGGGTCGCGTGGTTCCTCACGATGTCAAAGTTACGATGTTCTGTTTGTACTATATACTCTTACGCAACAACCAAAAAAAAAAAAAAAAAAAGGAGGGATGCATCACGAGGACTTCCGGGAGGTCACCCATCCTAGTACTACTCTCGCCCAAGCACGCTTGACTGCGGAGTTCTGATGGGATCCGGTGCATTAGTGCTGGTATGATCGCATCCGTTAGTATATACCATTCAATCGCATATATCGTTTTTTAAAAACTCTAGGGATCATTCAATGTGGGTCCCACTTGATATGTGGACCGTTTATTCACCTTGGACGTGCTTCCAACCGCGAAAAACAAGAGATAACCATATCCAAACATAATTTTGTACTCGTAGCTAATTGTGTCGCGATCACCAAAAAACATCCGAAACACCTTCAAACGTCAAAATTCGGCCTCCGGAATGGTCCAATGGAACGAAGACCCATTGCCTTGCCAGAAACACTCTTGGGGCTTTCCAAAATGGTATTATGGGTCGCGTGGTTCCTCACAATGTCAAAGTTACGATGTTCTGTTTGTACTATATACTCTTACGCAACAACCAAAAAAAAAAAAAAAAAAAGGAGGGATGCATCACGAGGACTTCCGGGAGGTCACCCATCCTAGTACTACTCTCGCCCAAGCATGCTTGACTGCGGAGTTCTGATGGGATCCGGTGCATTAGTGCTGGTATGATCACATCCGTTAGTATATATCATGCAATCGCATATATCGTTTTTTAAAAACTCTAGGGATCATTCAATGTGGGTCCCACTTGATATGTGGACCGTTTATTCACCTTGGACGTGCTTCCAACCGCGAAAAACAAGAGATAACCATATCCAAACATAATTTTGTACTCGTAGCTAATTGTGTCGCGATCACCAAAAAACATCCGAAACACCTTCAAACGTCAAAATTCGGCCTCCGGAATGGTCCAATGGTACGAAGACCCATTGCCTTGCCAGAAACACTCTTGGGGCTTTCCAAAATGGTATTATGGGTCGCGTGGTTCCTCACGATGTCAAAGTTACGATGTTCTGTTTGTACTATATACTCTTACGCAACAACCAAAAAAAAAAAAAAAAAAAGGAGGGATGCATCACGAGGACTTCCGGGAGGTCACCCATCCTAGTACTACTCTCGCCCAAGCACGCTTGACTGCGGAGTTCTGATGGGATCCGGTGCATTAGTGCTGGTATGATCGCATCCGTTAGTATATACCATTCAATCGCATATATCGTTTTTTAAAAACTCTAGGGATCATTCAATGTGGGTCCCACTTGATATGTGGACCGTTTATTCACCTTGGACGTGCTTCCAACCGCGAAAAACAAGAGATAACCATATCCAAACATAATTTTGTACTCGTAGCTAATTGTGTCGCGATCACCAAAAAACATCCGAAACACCTTCAAACGTCAAAATTCGGCCTCCGGAATGGTCCAATGGAACGAAGACCCATTGCCTTGCCAGAAACACTCTTGGGGCTTTCCAAAATGGTATTATGGGTCGCGTGGTTCCTCACAATGTCAAAGTTACGATGTTCTGTTTGTACTATATACTCTTACGCAACAACCAAAAAAAAAAAAAAAAAAAGGAGGGATGCATCACGAGGACTTCCGGGAGGTCACCCATCCTAGTACTACTCTCGCCCAAGCATGCTTGACTGCGGAGTTCTGATGGGATCCGGTGCATTAGTGCTGGTATGATCACATCCGTTAGTATATATCATGCAATCGCATATATCGTTTTTTAAAAACTCTAGGGATCATTCAATGTGGGTCCCACTTGATATGTGGACCGTTTATTCACCTTGGACGTGCTTCCAACCGCGAAAAACAAGAGATAACCATATCCAAACATAATTTTGTACTCGTAGCTAATTGTGTCGCGATCACAAAAAAACATCCGAAACACCTTCAAACGTCAAAATTCGGCCTCCGGAATGGTCCAATGGTACGAAGACCCATTGCCTTGCCAGAAACACTCTTGGGGCTTTCCAAAATGGTATTATGGGTCGCGTGGTTCCTCACGATGTCAAAGTTACGATGTTTTGTTTGTACTATATACTCTTACGCAACAACCAAAAAAAAAAAAAAAAAAAGGAGGGATGCATCACGAGGACTTCCGGGAGGTCACCCATCCTAGTACTACTCTCGCCCAAGCACGCTTGACTGCGGAGTTCTGATGGGATCCGGTGCATTAGTGCTGGTATGATCGCATCCGTTAGTATATACCATTCAATCGCATATATCGTTTTTTAAAAACTCTAGGGATCATTCAATGTGGGTCCCACTTGATATGTGGACCGTTTATTCACCTTGGACGTGCTTCCAACCGCGAAAAACAAGAGATAACCATATCCAAACATAATTTTGTACTCGTAGCTAATTGTGTCGCGATCACCAAAAAACATCCGAAACACCTTCAAACGTCAAAATTCGGCCTCCGGAATGGTCCAATGGAACGAAGACCCATTGCCTTGCCAGAAACACTCTTGGGGCTTTCCAAAATGGTATTATGGGTCGCGTGGTTCCTCACAATGTCAAAGTTACGATGTTCTGTTTGTACTATATACTCTTACGCAACAACCAAAAAAAAAAAAAAAAAAAGGAGGGATGCATCACGAGGACTTCCGGGAGGTCACCCATCCTAGTACTACTCTCGCCCAAGCATGCTTTACTGCGGAGTTCTGATGGGATCCGGTGCATTAGTGCTGGTATGATCACATCCGTTAGTATATATCATGCAATCGCATATATCGTTTTTTAAAAACTCTAGGGATCATTCAATGTGGGTCCCACTTGATATGTGGACCGTTTATTCACCTTGGACGTGCTTCCAACCGCGAAAAACAAGAGATAACCATATCCAAACATAATTTTGTACTCGTAGCTAATTGTGTCGCGATCACAAAAAAACATCCGAAACACCTTCAAACGTCAAAATTCGGCCTCCGGAATGGTCCAATGGTACGAAGACCCATTGCCTTGCCAGAAACACTCTTGGGGCTTTCCAAAATGGTATTATGGGTCGCGTGGTTCCTCACGATGTCAAAGTTACGATGTTCTGTTTGTACTATATACTCTTACGCAACAACCAAAAAAAAAAAAAAAAAAAGGAGGGATGCATCACGAGGACCTCCGGGAGGTCACCCATCCTAGTACTACTCTCGCCCAAGCACGCTTGACTGCGGAGTTCTGATGGGATCCGGTGCATTAGTGCTGGTATGATCACATCCGTTAGTATATATCATGCAATCGCATATATCGTTTTTTAAAAACTCTAGGGATCATTCAATGTGGGTCCCACTTGATATGTGGACCGTTTATTCACCTTGGACGTGCTTCCAACCGCGAAAAACAAGAGATAACCATATCCAAACATAATTTTGTACTCGTAGCTAATTGTGTCGCGATCACCAAAAAACATCCGAAACACCTTCAAACGTCAAAATTCGGCCTCCGGAATGGTCCAATGGTACGAAGACCCATTGCCTTGCCAGAAACACTCTTGGGGCTTTCCGAAATGGTATTATGGGTCGCGTGGTTCCTCACGATGTAAAAGTTACGGCGTTATGTTTGTACTATATAGTCTTACGCAACAACCAAAAAAAAAAAAAAAAAAAAGAGGGAGGGATGCAACACGAGGACTTCCCGGGAGGTCACCCATCCTAGTACTACTCTCGCCCAAGCACGCTTAACTGCGGAGTTCTGATGGGATCCGGTGCATTAGTGCTGGTATGATCGCATCCGTTAGTATATATCATGCAATCGCATATATCGTTTTTTGAAAACTCAAGGGATCATTCAATGTGGGTCCCACTTGATATCTGGACCAGTTTATTCACCTTGGACGTGCTTCCAACCGCGAAAAACAAGAGATTACCATATCCAAACATAATTTGGTATTCGTAGCTAATTGTGTCGCGATCACCGGAAAACATCCGAAACACCTTCAAACGTCAAAATTCGGCCTCCGGAATGGTCCAATGGTACGAAGACCCATTGCCTTGCCAGAAACACTCTTGGGGCTTTCCGAAAAGGTATTATGGGTCGCGTGGTTCCTCACGATGTAAAAGTTACGGCGTTATGTTTGTACTATATAGTCTTACGCAACAACCAAAAAAAAAAAAAAAAAAAGAAGGAGGGATGCAACACGAGGACTTCCCGGGAGGTCACCCATCCTAGTACTACTCTCGCCCAAGCACGCTTGACTGCGGAGTTCTGATGGGATCCGGTGCATTAGTGCTGGTATGATCACATCCGTTAGTATATATCATGCAATCGCATATATCGTGTTTTAAAAACTCTAGGGATCATTCAATGTGGGTCCCACTTGATATGTGGACCGTTTATTCACCTTGGACGTGCTTCCAACCGCGAAAAACAAGAGATAACCATATCCAAACATAATTTTGTACTCGTAGCTAATTGTGTCGCGATCACCAAAAAACATCCGAAACACCTTCAAACGTCAAAATTCGGCCTCCGGAATGGTCCAATGGTACGAAGACCCATTGCCTTGCCAGAAACACTCTTGGGGCTTTCCGAAATGGTATTATGGGTCGCGTGGTTCCTCACGATGTAAAAGTTACGGCGTTATGTTTGTACTATATAGTCTTACGCAACAACCAAAAAAAAAAAAAAAAAAAAGAGGGAGGGATGCAACACGAGGACTTCCCGGGAGGTCACCCATCCTAGTACTACTCTCGCCCAAGCACGCTTAACTGCGGAGTTCTGATGGGATCCGGTGCATTAGTGCTGGTATGATCGCATCCGTTAGTATATATCATGCAATCGCATATATCGTTTTTTGAAAACTCAAGGGATCATTCAATGTGGGTCCCACTTGATATCTGGACCAGTTTATTCACCTTGGACGTGCTTCCAACCGCGAAAAACAAGAGATTACCATATCCAAACATAATTTGGTATTCGTAGCTAATTGTGTCGCGATCACCGGAAAACATCCGAAACACCTTCAAACGTCAAAATTCGGCCTCCGGAATGGTCCAATGGTACGAAGACCCATTGCCTTGCCAGAAACACTCTTGGGGCTTTCCGAAAAGGTATTATGGGTCGCGTGGTTCCTCACGATGTAAAAGTTACGGCGTTATGTTTGTACTATATAGTCTTACGCAACAACCAAAAAAAAAAAAAAAAAAAGAAGGAGGGATGCAACACGAGGACTTCCCGGGAGGTCACCCATCCTAGTACTACTCTCGCCCAAGCACGCTTGACTGCGGAGTTCTGATGGGATCCGGTGCATTAGTGCTGGTATGATCACATCCGTTAGTATATATCATGCAATCGCATATATCGTGTTTTAAAAACTCTAGGGATCATTCAATGTGGGTCCCACTTGATATGTGGACCGTTTATTCACCTTGGACGTGCTTCCAACCGCGAAAAACAAGAGATAACCATATCCAAACATAATTTTGTACTCGTAGCTAATTGTGTCGCGATCACCAAAAAACATCCGAAACACCTTCAAACGTCAAAATTCGGCCTCCGGAATGGTCCAATGGTACGAAGACCCATTGCCTTGCCAGAAACACTCTTGGGGCTTTCCGAAATTGTATTATGGGTCGCGTGGTTCCTCACGATGTAAAAGTTACGGCGTTATGTTTGTACTATATAGTCTTACGCAACAACCAAAAAAAAAAAAAAAAAAAAGAGGGAGGGATGCAACACGAGGACTTCCCGGGAGGTCACCCATCCTAGTACTACTCTCGCCCAAGCACGCTTAACTGCGGAGTTCTGATGGGATCCGGTGCATTAGTGCTGGTATGATCGCATCCGTTAGTATATATCATGCAATCGCATATATCGTTTTTTGAAAACTCAAGGGATCATTCAATGTGGGTCCCACTTGATATCTGGACCAGTTTATTCACCTTGGACGTGCTTCCAACCGCGAAAAACAAGAGATTACCATATCCAAACATAATTTGGTATTCGTAGCTAATTGTGTCGCGATCACCGGAAAACATCCGAAACACCTTCAAACGTCAAAATTCGGCCTCCGGAATGGTCCAATGGTACGAAGACCCATTGCCTTGCCAGAAACACTCTTGGGGCTTTCCGAAAAGGTATTATGGGTCGCGTGGTTCCTCACGATGTAAAAGTTACGGCGTTATGTTTGTACTATATAGTCTTACGCAACAACCAAAAAAAAAAAAAAAAAAAGAAGGAGGGATGCAACACGAGGACTTCCCGGGAGGTCACCCATCCTAGTACTACTCTCGCCCAAGCACGCTTGACTGCGGAGTTCTGATGGGATCCGGTGCATTAGTGCTGGTATGATCACATCCGTTAGTATATATCATGCAATCGCATATATCGTGTTTTAAAAACTCTAGGGATCATTCAATGTGGGTCCCACTTGATATGTGGACCGTTTATTCACCTTGGACGTGCTTCCAACCGCGAAAAACAAGAGATAACCATATCCAAACATAATTTTGTACTCGTAGCTAATTGTGTCGCGATCACCAAAAAACATCCGAAACACCTTCAAACGTCAAAATTCGGCCTCCGGAATGGTCCAATGGTACGAAGACCCATTGCCTTGCCAGAAACACTCTTGGGGCTTTCCGAAATGGTATTATGGGTCGCGTGGTTCCTCACGATGTAAAAGTTACGGCGTTATGTTTGTACTATATAGTCTTACGCAACAACCAAAAAAAAAAAAAAAAAAAAGAGGGAGGGATGCAACACGAGGACTTCCCGGGAGGTCACCCATCCTAGTACTACTCTCGCCCAAGCACGCTTAACTGCGGAGTTCTGATGGGATCCGGTGCATTAGTGCTGGTATGATCGCATCCGTTAGTATATATCATGCAATCGCATATATCGTTTTTTGAAAACTCAAGGGATCATTCAATGTGGGTCCCACTTGATATCTGGACCAGTTTATTCACCTTGGACGTGCTTCCAACCGCGAAAAACAAGAGATTACCATATCCAAACATAATTTGGTATTCGTAGCTAATTGTGTCGCGATCACCGGAAAACATCCGAAACACCTTCAAACGTCAAAATTCGGCCTCCGGAATGGTCCAATGGTACGAAGACCCATTGCCTTGCCAGAAACACTCTTGGGGCTTTCCGAAAAGGTATTATGGGTCGCGTGGTTCCTCACGATGTAAAAGTTACGGCGTTATGTTTGTACTATATAGTCTTACGCAACAACCAAAAAAAAAAAAAAAAAAAGAAGGAGGGATGCAACACGAGGACTTCCCGGGAGGTCACCCATCCTAGTACTACTCTCGCCCAAGCACGCTTGACTGCGGAGTTCTGATGGGATCCGGTGCATTAGTGCTGGTATGATCACATCCGTTAGTATATATCATGCAATCGCATATATCGTGTTTTAAAAACTCTAGGGATCATTCAATGTGGGTCCCACTTGATATGTGGACCGTTTATTCACCTTGGACGTGCTTCCAACCGCGAAAAACAAGAGATAACCATATCCAAACATAATTTTGTACTCGTAGCTAATTGTGTCGCGATCACCAAAAAACATCCGAAACACCTTCAAACGTCAAAATTCGGCCTCCGGAATGGTCCAATGGTACGAAGACCCATTGCCTTGCCAGAAACACTCTTGGGGCTTTCCGAAATTGTATTATGGGTCGCGTGGTTCCTCACGATGTAAAAGTTACGGCGTTATGTTTGTACTATATAGTCTTACGCAACAACCAAAAAAAAAAAAAAAAAAAAGAGGGAGGGATGCAACACGAGGACTTCCCGGGAGGTCACCCATCCTAGTACTACTCTCGCCCAAGCACGCTTAACTGCGGAGTTCTGATGGGATCCGGTGCATTAGTGCTGGTATGATCGCATCCGTTAGTATATATCATGCAATCGCATATATCGTTTTTTGAAAACTCAAGGGATCATTCAATGTGGGTCCCACTTGATATCTGGACCAGTTTATTCACCTTGGACGTGCTTCCAACCGCGAAAAACAAGAGATTACCATATCCAAACATAATTTGGTATTCGTAGCTAATTGTGTCGCGATCACCGGAAAACATCCGAAACACCTTCAAACGTCAAAATTCGGCCTCCGGAATGGTCCAATGGTACGAAGACCCATTGCCTTGCCAGAAACACTCTTGGGGCTTTCCGAAAAGGTATTATGGGTCGCGTGGTTCCTCACGATGTAAAAGTTACGGCGTTATGTTTGTACTATATAGTCTTACGCAACAACCAAAAAAAAAAAAAAAAAAAGAAGGAGGGATGCAACACGAGGACTTCCCGGGAGGTCACCCATCCTAGTACTACTCTCGCCCAAGCACGCTTGACTGCGGAGTTCTGATGGGATCCGGTGCATTAGTGCTGGTATGATCACATCCGTTAGTATATATCATGCAATCGCATATATCGTGTTTTAAAAACTCTAGGGATCATTCAATGTGGGTCCCACTTGATATGTGGACCGTTTATTCACCTTGGACGTGCTTCCAACCGCGAAAAACAAGAGATAACCATATCCAAACATAATTTTGTACTCGTAGCTAATTGTGTCGCGATCACCAAAAAACATCCGAAACACCTTCAAACGTCAAAATTCGGCCTCCGGAATGGTCCAATGGTACGAAGACCCATTGCCTTGCCAGAAACACTCTTGGGGCTTTCCGAAAAGGTATTATGGGTCGCGTGGTTCCTCACGATGTAAAAGTTACGGCGTTATGTTTGTACTATATAGTCTTACGCAACAACCAAAAAAAAAAAAAAAAAAAGAAGGAGGGATGCAACACGAGGACTTCCCGGGAGGTCACCCATCCTAGTACTACTCTCGCCCAAGCACGCTTGACTGCGGAGTTCTGATGGGATCCGGTGCATTAGTGCTGG
Source organism: Camelina sativa (assembly GCF_030686135.1). Lineage (NCBI taxonomy): Eukaryota > Viridiplantae > Streptophyta > Magnoliopsida > Brassicales > Brassicaceae > Camelina > Camelina sativa. The sequence continues at coordinate 21,909,145 of NC_141889.1, read as the reverse complement.
TATGATCACATCCGTTAGTATATATCATGCAATCGCATATATCGTGTTTTAAAAACTCTAGGGATCATTCAATGTGGGTCCCACTTGATATGTGGACCGTTTATTCACCTTGGACGTGCTTCCAACCGCGAAAAACAAGAGATAACCATATCCAAACATAATTTTGTACTCGTAGCTAATTGTGTCGCGATCACCAAAAAACATCCGAAACACCTTCAAACGTCAAAATTCGGCCTCCGGAATGGTCCAATGGTACGAAGACCCATTGCCTTGCCAGAAACACTCTTGGGGCTTTCCGAAATGGTATTATGGGTCGCGTGGTTCCTCACGATGTAAAAGTTACGGCGTTATGTTTGTACTATATAGTCTTACGCAACAACCAAAAAAAAAAAAAAAAAAAAGAGGGAGGGATGCAACACGAGGACTTCCCGGGAGGTCACCCATCCTAGTACTACTCTCGCCCAAGCACGCTTAACTGCGGAGTTCTGATGGGATCCGGTGCATTAGTGCTGGTATGATCGCATCCGTTAGTATATATCATGCAATCGCATATATCGTTTTTTGAAAACTCAAGGGATCATTCAATGTGGGTCCCACTTGATATCTGGACCAGTTTATTCACCTTGGACGTGCTTCCAACCGCGAAAAACAAGAGATTACCATATCCAAACATAATTTGGTATTCGTAGCTAATTGTGTCGCGATCACCGGAAAACATCCGAAACACCTTCAAACGTCAAAATTCGGCCTCCGGAATGGTCCAATGGTACGAAGACCCATTGCCTTGCCAGAAACACTCTTGGGGCTTTCCGAAAAGGTATTATGGGTCGCGTGGTTCCTCACGATGTAAAAGTTACGGCGTTATGTTTGTACTATATAGTCTTACGCAACAACCAAAAAAAAAAAAAAAAAAAGAAGGAGGGATGCAACACGAGGACTTCCCGGGAGGTCACCCATCCTAGTACTACTCTCGCCCAAGCACGCTTAACTGCGGAGTTCTGATGGGATCCGGTGCATTAGTGCTGGTATGATCGCATCCGTTAGTATATATCATGCAATCGCATATATCGTTTTTTGAAAACTCAAGGGATCATTCAATGTGGGTCCCACTTGATATCTGGACCAGTTTATTCACCTTGGACGTGCTTCCAACCGCGAAAAACAAGAGATTACCATATCCAAACATAATTTGGTATTCGTAGCTAATTGTGTCGCGATCACCGGAAAACATCCGAAACACCTTCAAACGTCAAAATTCGGCCTCCGGAATGGTCCAATGGTACGAAGACCCATTGCCTTGCCAGAAACACTCTTGGGGCTTTCCGAAAAGGTATTATGGGTCGCGTGGTTCCTCACGATGTAAAAGTTACGGCGTTATGTTTGTACTATATAGTCTTACGCAACAACCAAAAAAAAAAAAAAAAAAAGAAGGAGGGATGCAACACGAGGACTTCCCGGGAGGTCACCCATCCTAGTACTACTCTCGCCCAAGCACGCTTGACTGCGGAGTTCTGATGGGATCCGGTGCATTAGTGCTGGTATGATCACATCCGTTAGTATATATCATGCAATCGCATATATCGTGTTTTAAAAACTCTAGGGATCATTCAATGTGGGTCCCACTTGATATGTGGACCGTTTATTCACCTTGGACGTGCTTCCAACCGCGAAAAACAAGAGATAACCATATCCAAACATAATTTTGTACTCGTAGCTAATTGTGTCGCGATCACCAAAAAACATCCGAAACACCTTCAAACGTCAAAATTCGGCCTCCGGAATGGTCCAATGGTACGAAGACCCATTGCCTTGCCAGAAACACTCTTGGGGCTTTCCGAAAAGGTATTATGGGTCGCGTGGTTCCTCACGATGTAAAAGTTACGGCGTTATGTTTGTACTATATAGTCTTACGCAACAACCAAAAAAAAAAAAAAAAAAAGAAGGAGGGATGCAACACGAGGACTTCCCGGGAGGTCACCCATCCTAGTACTACTCTCGCCCAAGCACGCTTGACTGCGGAGTTCTGATGGGATCCGGTGCATTAGTGCTGGTATGATCACATCCGTTAGTATATATCATGCAATCGCATATATCGTGTTTTAAAAACTCTAGGGATCATTCAATGTGGGTCCCACTTGATATGTGGACCGTTTATTCACCTTGGACGTGCTTCCAACCGCGAAAAACAAGAGATAACCATATCCAAACATAATTTTGTACTCGTAGCTAATTGTGTCGCGATCACCAAAAAACATCCGAAACACCTTCAAACGTCAAAATTCGGCCTCCGGAATGGTCCAATGGTACGAAGACCCATTGCCTTGCCAGAAACACTCTTGGGGCTTTCCGAAATGGTATTATGGGTCGCGTGGTTCCTCACGATGTAAAAGTTACGGCGTTATGTTTGTACTATATAGTCTTACGCAACAACCAAAAAAAAAAAAAAAAAAAAGAGGGAGGGATGCAACACGAGGACTTCCCGGGAGGTCACCCATCCTAGTACTACTCTCGCCCAAGCACGCTTAACTGCGGAGTTCTGATGGGATCCGGTGCATTAGTGCTGGTATGATCGCATCCGTTAGTATATATCATGCAATCGCATATATCGTTTTTTGAAAACTCAAGGGATCATTCAATGTGGGTCCCACTTGATATCTGGACCAGTTTATTCACCTTGGACGTGCTTCCAACCGCGAAAAACAAGAGATTACCATATCCAAACATAATTTGGTATTCGTAGCTAATTGTGTCGCGATCACCGGAAAACATCCGAAACACCTTCAAACGTCAAAATTCGGCCTCCGGAATGGTCCAATGGTACGAAGACCCATTGCCTTGCCAGAAACACTCTTGGGGCTTTCCGAAAAGGTATTATGGGTCGCGTGGTTCCTCACGATGTAAAAGTTACGGCGTTATGTTTGTACTATATAGTCTTACGCAACAACCAAAAAAAAAAAAAAAAAAAGAAGGAGGGATGCAACACGAGGACTTCCCGGGAGGTCACCCATCCTAGTACTACTCTCGCCCAAGCACGCTTAACTGCGGAGTTCTGATGGGATCCGGTGCATTAGTGCTGGTATGATCGCATCCGTTAGTATATATCATGCAATCGCATATATCGTTTTTTGAAAACTCAAGGGATCATTCAATGTGGGTCCCACTTGATATCTGGACCAGTTTATTCACCTTGGACGTGCTTCCAACCGCGAAAAACAAGAGATTACCATATCCAAACATAATTTGGTATTCGTAGCTAATTGTGTCGCGATCACCGGAAAACATCCGAAACACCTTCAAACGTCAAAATTCGGCCTCCGGAATGGTCCAATGGTACGAAGACCCATTGCCTTGCCAGAAACACTCTTGGGGCTTTCCGAAAAGGTATTATGGGTCGCGTGGTTCCTCACGATGTAAAAGTTACGGCGTTATGTTTGTACTATATAGTCTTACGCAACAACCAAAAAAAAAAAAAAAAAAAGAAGGAGGGATGCAACACGAGGACTTCCCGGGAGGTCACCCATCCTAGTACTACTCTCGCCCAAGCACGCTTGACTGCGGAGTTCTGATGGGATCCGGTGCATTAGTGCTGGTATGATCACATCCGTTAGTATATATCATGCAATCGCATATATCGTGTTTTAAAAACTCTAGGGATCATTCAATGTGGGTCCCACTTGATATGTGGACCGTTTATTCACCTTGGACGTGCTTCCAACCGCGAAAAACAAGAGATAACCATATCCAAACATAATTTTGTACTCGTAGCTAATTGTGTCGCGATCACCAAAAAACATCCGAAACACCTTCAAACGTCAAAATTCGGCCTCCGGAATGGTCCAATGGTACGAAGACCCATTGCCTTGCCAGAAACACTCTTGGGGCTTTCCGAAATGGTATTATGGGTCGCGTGGTTCCTCACGATGTAAAAGTTACGGCGTTATGTTTGTACTATATAGTCTTACGCAACAACCAAAAAAAAAAAAAAAAAAAAGAGGGAGGGATGCAACACGAGGACTTCCCGGGAGGTCACCCATCCTAGTACTACTCTCGCCCAAGCACGCTTAACTGCGGAGTTCTGATGGGATCCGGTGCATTAGTGCTGGTATGATCGCATCCGTTAGTATATATCATGCAATCGCATATATCGTTTTTTGAAAACTCAAGGGATCATTCAATGTGGGTCCCACTTGATATCTGGACCAGTTTATTCACCTTGGACGTGCTTCCAACCGCGAAAAACAAGAGATTACCATATCCAAACATAATTTGGTATTCGTAGCTAATTGTGTCGCGATCACCGGAAAACATCCGAAACACCTTCAAACGTCAAAATTCGGCCTCCGGAATGGTCCAATGGTACGAAGACCCATTGCCTTGCCAGAAACACTCTTGGGGCTTTCCGAAATGGTATTATGGGTCGCGTGGTTCCTCACGATGTAAAAGTTACGGCGTTATGTTTGTACTATATAGTCTTACGCAACAACCAAAAAAAAAAAAAAAAAAAGAAGGAGGGATGCAACACGAGGACTTCCCGGGAGGTCACCCATCCTAGTACTACTCTCGCCCAAGCACGCTTGACTGCGGAGTTCTGATGGGATCCGGTGCATTAGTGCTGGTATGATCACATCCGTTAGTATATATCATGCAATCGCATATATCGTGTTTTAAAAACTCTAGGGATCATTCAATGTGGGTCCCACTTGATATGTGGACCGTTTATTCACCTTGGACGTGCTTCCAACCGCGAAAAACAAGAGATAACCATATCCAAACATAATTTTGTACTCGTAGCTAATTGTGTCGCGATCACCAAAAAACATCCGAAACACCTTCAAACGTCAAAATTCGGCCTCCGGAATGGTCCAATGGTACGAAGACCCATTGCCTTGCCAGAAACACTCTTGGGGCTTTCCGAAAAGGTATTATGGGTCGCGTGGTTCCTCACGATGTAAAAGTTACGGCGTTATGTTTGTACTATATAGTCTTACGCAACAACCAAAAAAAAAAAAAAAAAAAGAAGGAGGGATGCAACACGAGGACTTCCCGGGAGGTCACCCATCCTAGTACTACTCTCGCCCAAGCACGCTTGACTGCGGAGTTCTGATGGGATCCGGTGCATTAGTGCTGGTATGATCACATCCGTTAGTATATATCATGCAATCGCATATATCGTGTTTTAAAAACTCTAGGGATCATTCAATGTGGGTCCCACTTGATATGTGGACCGTTTATTCACCTTGGACGTGCTTCCAACCGCGAAAAACAAGAGATAACCATATCCAAACATAATTTTGTACTCGTAGCTAATTGTGTCGCGATCACCAAAAAACATCCGAAACACCTTCAAACGTCAAAATTCGGCCTCCGGAATGGTCCAATGGTACGAAGACCCATTGCCTTGCCAGAAACACTCTTGGGGCTTTCCGAAATGGTATTATGGGTCGCGTGGTTCCTCACGATGTAAAAGTTACGGCGTTATGTTTGTACTATATAGTCTTACGCAACAACCAAAAAAAAAAAAAAAAAAAAGAGGGAGGGATGCAACACGAGGACTTCCCGGGAGGTCACCCATCCTAGTACTACTCTCGCCCAAGCACGCTTAACTGCGGAGTTCTGATGGGATCCGGTGCATTAGTGCTGGTATGATCGCATCCGTTAGTATATATCATGCAATCGCATATATCGTTTTTTGAAAACTCAAGGGATCATTCAATGTGGGTCCCACTTGATATCTGGACCAGTTTATTCACCTTGGACGTGCTTCCAACCGCGAAAAACAAGAGATTACCATATCCAAACATAATTTGGTATTCGTAGCTAATTGTGTCGCGATCACCGGAAAACATCCGAAACACCTTCAAACGTCAAAATTCGGCCTCCGGAATGGTCCAATGGTACGAAGACCCATTGCCTTGCCAGAAACACTCTTGGGGCTTTCCGAAAAGGTATTATGGGTCGCGTGGTTCCTCACGATGTAAAAGTTACGGCGTTATGTTTGTACTATATAGTCTTACGCAACAACCAAAAAAAAAAAAAAAAAAAGAAGGAGGGATGCAACACGAGGACTTCCCGGGAGGTCACCCATCCTAGTACTACTCTCGCCCAAGCACGCTTAACTGCGGAGTTCTGATGGGATCCGGTGCATTAGTGCTGGTATGATCGCATCCGTTAGTATATATCATGCAATCGCATATATCGTTTTTTGAAAACTCAAGGGATCATTCAATGTGGGTCCCACTTGATATCTGGACCAGTTTATTCACCTTGGACGTGCTTCCAACCGCGAAAAACAAGAGATTACCATATCCAAACATAATTTGGTATTCGTAGCTAATTGTGTCGCGATCACCGGAAAACATCCGAAACACCTTCAAACGTCAAAATTCGGCCTCCGGAATGGTCCAATGGTACGAAGACCCATTGCCTTGCCAGAAACACTCTTGGGGCTTTCCGAAAAGGTATTATGGGTCGCGTGGTTCCTCACGATGTAAAAGTTACGGCGTTATGTTTGTACTATATAGTCTTACGCAACAACCAAAAAAAAAAAAAAAAAAAGAAGGAGGGATGCAACACGAGGACTTCCCGGGAGGTCACCCATCCTAGTACTACTCTCGCCCAAGCACGCTTGACTGCGGAGTTCTGATGGGATCCGGTGCATTAGTGCTGGTATGATCACATCCGTTAGTATATATCATGCAATCGCATATATCGTGTTTTAAAAACTCTAGGGATCATTCAATGTGGGTCCCACTTGATATGTGGACCGTTTATTCACCTTGGACGTGCTTCCAACCGCGAAAAACAAGAGATAACCATATCCAAACATAATTTTGTACTCGTAGCTAATTGTGTCGCGATCACCAAAAAACATCCGAAACACCTTCAAACGTCAAAATTCGGCCTCCGGAATGGTCCAATGGTACGAAGACCCATTGCCTTGCCAGAAACACTCTTGGGGCTTTCCGAAATGGTATTATGGGTCGCGTGGTTCCTCACGATGTAAAAGTTACGGCGTTATGTTTGTACTATATAGTCTTACGCAACAACCAAAAAAAAAAAAAAAAAAAAGAGGGAGGGATGCAACACGAGGACTTCCCGGGAGGTCACCCATCCTAGTACTACTCTCGCCCAAGCACGCTTAACTGCGGAGTTCTGATGGGATCCGGTGCATTAGTGCTGGTATGATCGCATCCGTTAGTATATATCATGCAATCGCATATATCGTTTTTTGAAAACTCAAGGGATCATTCAATGTGGGTCCCACTTGATATCTGGACCAGTTTATTCACCTTGGACGTGCTTCCAACCGCGAAAAACAAGAGATTACCATATCCAAACATAATTTGGTATTCGTAGCTAATTGTGTCGCGATCACCGGAAAACATCCGAAACACCTTCAAACGTCAAAATTCGGCCTCCGGAATGGTCCAATGGTACGAAGACCCATTGCCTTGCCAGAAACACTCTTGGGGCTTTCCGAAAAGGTATTATGGGTCGCGTGGTTCCTCACGATGTAAAAGTTACGGCGTTATGTTTGTACTATATAGTCTTACGCAACAACCAAAAAAAAAAAAAAAAAAAGAAGGAGGGATGCAACACGAGGACTTCCCGGGAGGTCACCCATCCTAGTACTACTCTCGCCCAAGCACGCTTGACTGCGGAGTTCTGATGGGATCCGGTGCATTAGTGCTGGTATGATCACATCCGTTAGTATATATCATGCAATCGCATATATCGTGTTTTAAAAACTCTAGGGATCATTCAATGTGGGTCCCACTTGATATGTGGACCGTTTATTCACCTTGGACGTGCTTCCAACCGCGAAAAACAAGAGATAACCATATCCAAACATAATTTTGTACTCGTAGCTAATTGTGTCGCGATCACCAAAAAACATCCGAAACACCTTCAAACGTCAAAATTCGGCCTCCGGAATGGTCCAATGGTACGAAGACCCATTGCCTTGCCAGAAACACTCTTGGGGCTTTCCGAAATGGTATTATGGGTCGCGTGGTTCCTCACGATGTAAAAGTTACGGCGTTATGTTTGTACTATATAGTCTTACGCAACAACCAAAAAAAAAAAAAAAAAAAAGAGGGAGGGATGCAACACGAGGACTTCCCGGGAGGTCACCCATCCTAGTACTACTCTCGCCCAAGCACGCTTAACTGCGGAGTTCTGATGGGATCCGGTGCATTAGTGCTGGTATGATCGCATCCGTTAGTATATATCATGCAATCGCATATATCGTTTTTTGAAAACTCAATGGATCATTCAATGTGGGTCCCACTTGATATCTGGACCAGTTTATTCACCTTGCACGTGCTTCCAACCGCGAAAAACAAGAGATTACCATATCCAAACATAATTTGGTATTCGTAGCTAATTGTGTCGCGATCACCGGAAAACATCCGAAACACCTTCAAACGTCAAAATTCGGCCTCCGGAATGGTCCAATGGTACGAAGACCCATTGCCTTGCCAGAAACACTCTTGGGGCTTTCCGAAAAGGTATTATGGGTCGCGTGGTTCCTCACGATGTAAAAGTTACGGCGTTATGTTTGTACTATATAGTCTTACGCAACAACCAAAAAAAAAAAAAAAAAAAGAAGGAGGGATGCAACACGAGGACTTCCCGGGAGGTCACCCATCCTAGTACTACTCTCGCCCAAGCACGCTTGACTGCGGAGTTCTGATGGGATCCGGTGCATTAGTGCTGGTATGATCACATCCGTTAGTATATATCATGCAATCGCATATATCGTGTTTTAAAAACTCTAGGGATCATTCAATGTGGGTCCCACTTGATATGTGGACCGTTTATTCACCTTGGACGTGCTTCCAACCGCGAAAAACAAGAGATAACCATATCCAAACATAATTTTGTACTCGTAGCTAATTGTGTCGCGATCACCAAAAAACATCCGAAACACCTTCAAACGTCAAAATTCGGCCTCCGGAATGGTCCAATGGTACGAAGACCCATTGCCTTGCCAGAAACACTCTTGGGGCTTTCCGAAAAGGTATTATGGGTCGCGTGGTTCCTCACGATGTAAAAGTTACGGCGTTATGTTTGTACTATATAGTCTTACGCAACAACCAAAAAAAAAAAAAAAAAAAGAAGGAGGGATGCAACACGAGGACTTCCCGGGAGGTCACCCATCCTAGTACTACTCTCGCCCAAGCACGCTTGACTGCGGAGTTCTGATGGGATCCGGTGCATTAGTGCTGGTATGATCACATCCGTTAGTATATATCATGCAATCGCATATATCGTGTTTTAAAAACTCTAGGGATCATTCAATGTGGGTCCCACTTGATATGTGGACCGTTTATTCACCTTGGACGTGCTTCCAACCGCGAAAAACAAGAGATAACCATATCCAAACATAATTTTGTACTCGTAGCTAATTGTGTCGCGATCACCAAAAAACATCCGAAACACCTTCAAACGTCAAAATTCGGCCTCCGGAATGGTCCAATGGTACGAAGACCCATTGCCTTGCCAGAAACACTCTTGGGGCTTTCCGAAATGGTATTATGGGTCGCGTGGTTCCTCACGATGTAAAAGTTACGGCGTTATGTTTGTACTATATAGTCTTACGCAACAACCAAAAAAAAAAAAAAAAAAAAGAGGGAGGGATGCAACACGAGGACTTCCCGGGAGGTCACCCATCCTAGTACTACTCTCGCCCAAGCACGCTTAACTGCGGAGTTCTGATGGGATCCGGTGCATTAGTGCTGGTATGATCGCATCCGTTAGTATATATCATGCAATCGCATATATCGTTTTTTGAAAACTCAAGGGATCATTCAATGTGGGTCCCACTTGATATCTGGACCAGTTTATTCACCTTGGACGTGCTTCCAACCGCGAAAAACAAGAGATTACCATATCCAAACATAATTTGGTATTCGTAGCTAATTGTGTCGCGATCACCGGAAAACATCCGAAACACCTTCAAACGTCAAAATTCGGCCTCCGGAATGGTCCAATGGTACGAAGACCCATTGCCTTGCCAGAAACACTCTTGGGGCTTTCCGAAAAGGTATTATGGGTCGCGTGGTTCCTCACGATGTAAAAGTTACGGCGTTATGTTTGTACTATATAGTCTTACGCAACAACCAAAAAAAAAAAAAAAAAAAGAAGGAGGGATGCAACACGAGGACTTCCCGGGAGGTCACCCATCCTAGTACTACTCTCGCCCAAGCACGCTTGACTGCGGAGTTCTGATGGGATCCGGTGCATTAGTGCTGGTATGATCACATCCGTTAGTATATATCATGCAATCGCATATATCGTGTTTTAAAAACTCTAGGGATCATTCAATGTGGGTCCCACTTGATATGTGGACCGTTTATTCACCTTGGACGTGCTTCCAACCGCGAAAAACAAGAGATAACCATATCCAAACATAATTTTGTACTCGTAGCTAATTGTGTCGCGATCACCAAAAAACATCCGAAACACCTTCAAACGTCAAAATTCGGCCTCCGGAATGGTCCAATGGTACGAAGACCCATTGCCTTGCCAGAAACACTCTTGGGGCTTTCCGAAATGGTATTATGGGTCGCGTGGTTCCTCACGATGTAAAAGTTACGGCGTTATGTTTGTACTATATAGTCTTACGCAACAACCAAAAAAAAAAAAAAAAAAAAGAGGGAGGGATGCAACACGAGGACTTCCCGGGAGGTCACCCATCCTAGTACTACTCTCGCCCAAGCACGCTTAACTGCGGAGTTCTGATGGGATCCGGTGCATTAGTGCTGGTATGATCGCATCCGTTAGTATATATCATGCAATCGCATATATCGTTTTTTGAAAACTCAATGGATCATTCAATGTGGGTCCCACTTGATATCTGGACCAGTTTATTCACCTTGCACGTGCTTCCAACCGCGAAAAACAAGAGATTACCATATCCAAACATAATTTGGTATTCGTAGCTAATTGTGTCGCGATCACCGGAAAACATCCGAAACACCTTCAAACGTCAAAATTCGGCCTCCGGAATGGTCCAATGGTACGAAGACCCATTGCCTTGCCAGAAACACTCTTGGGGCTTTCCGAAAAGGTATTATGGGTCGCGTGGTTCCTCACGATGTAAAAGTTACGGCGTTATGTTTGTACTATATAGTCTTACGCAACAACCAAAAAAAAAAAAAAAAAAAGAAGGAGGGATGCAACACGAGGACTTCCCGGGAGGTCACCCATCCTAGTACTACTCTCGCCCAAGCACGCTTAACTGCGGAGTTCTGATGGGATCCGGTGAATTAGTGCTGGTATGATCGCATCCGTTAGTATATACCATTCAATCGCATATATCGTGTTTTAAAAACTCTAGGGATCATTCAATGTGGGTCCCACTTGATATGTGGACCGTTTATTCACCTTGGACGTGCTTCCAACCGCGAAAAACAAGAGATAACCATATCCAAACATAATTTTGTACTTGTAGCTAATTGTGTCGCGATCACCAAAAAACATCCGAAACACCTTCAAACGTCAAAATTCGGCCTCCGGAACGGTCCAATGGAACGAAGACCCATTGCCTTGCCAGAAACACTCTTGGGGCTTTCCGAAAAGGTATTATGGGTCGCGTGGTTCCTCACGATGTAAAAGTTACGGCGTTATGTTTGTACTATATAGTCTTACGCAACAACCAAAAAAAAAAAAAAAAAAAGAAGGAGGGATGCAACACGAGGACTTCCCGGGAGGTCACCCATCCTAGTACTACTCTCGCCCAAGCACGCTTGACTGCGGAGTTCTGATGGGATCCGGTGCATTAGTGCTGGTATGATCGCATATATACCATTCAATCGCATATATCGTGTTTTAAAAACTCTAGGGATCATTCAATGTGGGTCCCACTTGATATGTGGACCGTTTATTCACCTTGGACGTGCTTCCAACCGCGAAAAACAAGAGATTACCATATCCAAACATAATTTTGTACTTGTAGCTAATTGTGTCGCGATCACCAAAAAACATCCGAAACACCTTCAAACGTCAAAATTCGGCCTCCGGAACGGTCCAATGGAACGAAGACCCATTGCCTTGCCAGAAACACTCTTGGGGCTTTCCGAAAAGGTATTATGGGTCGCGTGGTTCCTCACGATGTAAAAGTTACGGCGTTATGTTTGTACTATATAGTCTTACGCAACAACCAAAAAAAAAAAAAAAAAAAGAAGGAGGGATGCAACACGAGGACTTCCCGGGAGGTCACCCATCCTAGTACTACTCTCGCCCAAGCACGCTTGACTGCGGAGTTCTGATGGGATCCGGTGCATTAGTGCTGGTATGATCGCATCCGTTAGTATATACCATTCAATCGCATATATCGTGTTTTAAAAACTCTAGGGATCATTCAATGTGGGTCCCACTTGATATCTGGACCAGTTTATTCACCTTGCACGTGCTTCCAACCGCGAAAAACAAGAGATTACCATATCCAAACATAATTTTGTATTCGTAGCTAATTGTGTCGCGATCACCGGAAAACATCCGAAACACCTTCAAACGTCAAAATTCGGCCTCCGGAATGGTCCAATGGTACGAAGACCCATTGCCTTGCCAGAAACACTCTTGGGGCTTTCCGAAAAGGTATTATGGGTCGCGTGGTCCCTCACGATGTAAAAGTTACGACGTTATGTTTGTACTATATAGTCTTACGCAACAACCAAAAAAAAAAAAAAAAAAAAGAAGGAGGGATGCAACACGAGGACTTCCCGGGAGGTCACCCATCCTAGTACTACTCTCGCCCAAGCACGCTTAACTGCGGAGTTCTGATGGGATCCGGTGAATTAGTGCTGGTATGATCGCATCCGTTAGTATATACCATTCAATCGCATATATCGTGTTTTAAAAACTCTAGGGATCATTCAATGTGGGTCCCACTTGATATGTGGACCGTTTATTCACCTTGGACGTGCTTCCAACCGCGAAAAACAAGAGATAACCATATCCAAACATAATTTTGTACTTGTAGCTAATTGTGTCGCGATCACCAAAAAACATCCGAAACACCTTCAAACGTCAAAATTCGGCCTCCGGAACGGTCCAATGGAACGAAGACCCATTGCCTTGCCAGAAACACTCTTGGGGCTTTCCGAAAAGGTATTATGGGTCGCGTGGTTCCTCACGATGTAAAAGTTACGGCGTTATGTTTGTACTATATAGTCTTACGCAACAACCAAAAAAAAAAAAAAAAAAAGAAGGAGGGATGCAACACGAGGACTTCCCGGGAGGTCACCCATCCTAGTACTACTCTCGCCCAAGCACGCTTAACTGCGGAGTTCTGATGGGATCCGGTGAATTAGTGCTGGTATGATCGCATCCGTTAGTATATACCATTCAATCGCATATATCGTGTTTTAAAAACTCTAGGGATCATTCAATGTGGGTCCCACTTGATATGTGGACCGTTTATTCACCTTGGACGTGCTTCCAACCGCGAAAAACAAGAGATAACCATATCCAAACATAATTTTGTACTTGTAGCTAATTGTGTCGCGATCACCAAAAAACATCCGAAACACCTTCAAACGTCAAAATTCGGCCTCCGGAACGGTCCAATGGAACGAAGACCCATTGCCTTGCCAGAAACACTCTTGGGGCTTTCCGAAAAGGTATTATGGGTCGCGTGGTTCCTCACGATGTAAAAGTTACGGCGTTATGTTTGTACTATATAGTCTTACGCAACAACCAAAAAAAAAAAAAAAAAAAGAAGGAGGGATGCAACACGAGGACTTCCCGGGAGGTCACCCATCCTAGTACTACTCTCGCCCAAGCACGCTTGACTGCGGAGTTCTGATGGGATCCGGTGCATTAGTGCTGGTATGATCGCATCCGTTAGTATATACCATTCAATCGCATATATCGTGTTTTAAAAACTCTAGGGATCATTCAATGTGGGTCCCACTTGATATCTGGACCAGTTTATTCACCTTGCACGTGCTTCCAACCGCGAAAAACAAGAGATTACCATATCCAAACATAATTTTGTATTCGTAGCTAATTGTGTCGCGATCACCGGAAAACATCCGAAACACCTTCAAACGTCAAAATTCGGCCTCCGGAATGGTCCAATGGTACGAAGACCCATTGCCTTGCCAGAAACACTCTTGGGGCTTTCCGAAAAGGTATTATGGGTCGCGTGGTCCCTCACGATGTAAAAGTTACGACGTTATGTTTGTACTATATAGTCTTACGCAACAACCAAAAAAAAAAAAAAAAAAAGAAGGAGGGATGCAACACGAGGACTTCCCGGGAGGTCACCCATCCTAGTACTACTCTCGCCCAAGCACGCTTAACTGCGGAGTTCTGATGGGATCCGGTGAATTAGTGCTGGTATGATCGCATCCGTTAGTATATACCATTCAATCGCATATATCGTGTTTTAAAAACTCTAGGGATCATTCAATGTGGGTCCCACTTGATATGTGGACCGTTTATTCACCTTGGACGTGCTTCCAACCGCGAAAAACAAGAGATTACCATATCCAAACATAATTTTGTACTTGTAGCTAATTGTGTCGCGATCACCAAAAAACATCCGAAACACCTTCAAACGTCAAAATTCGGCCTCCGGAACGGTCCAATGGAACGAAGACCCATTGCCTTGCCAGAAACACTCTTGGGGCTTTCCGAAAAGGTATTATGGGTCGCGTGGTTCCTCACGATGTAAAAGTTACGGCGTTATGTTTGTACTATATAGTCTTACGCAACAACCAAAAAAAAAAAAAAAAAAAGAAGGAGGGATGCAACACGAGGACTTCCCGGGAGGTCACCCATCCTAGTACTACTCTCGCCCAAGCACGCTTGACTGCGGAGTTCTGATGGGATCCGGTGCATTAGTGCTGGTATGATCGCATCCGTTAGTATATACCATTCAATCGCATATATCGTGTTTTAAAAACTCTAGGGATCATTCAATGTGGGTCCCACTTGATATCTGGACCAGTTTATTCACCTTGCACGTGCTTCCAACCGCGAAAAACAAGAGATTACCATATCCAAACATAATTTTGTATTCGTAGCTAATTGTGTCGCGATCACCGGAAAACATCCGAAACACCTTCAAACGTCAAAATTCGGCCTCCGGAACGGTCCAATGGTACGAAGACCCATTGCCTTGCCAGAAACACTCTTGGGGCTTTCCGAAAAGGTATTATGGGTCGCGTGGTCCCTCACGATGTAAAAGTTACGACGTTATGTTTGTACTATATAGTCTTACGCAACAACCAAAAAAAAAAAAAAAAAAAGAAGGAGGGATGCAACACGAGGACTTCCCGGGAGGTCACCCATCCTAGTACTACTCTCGCCCAAGCACGCTTGACTGCGGAGTTCTGATGGGATCCGGTGAATTAGTGCTGGTATGATCGCATCCGTTAGTATATACCATTCAATCGCATATATCGTGTTTTAAAAACTCTAGGGATCATTCAATGTGGGTCCCACTTGATATGTGGACCGTTTATTCACCTTGCACGTGCTTCCAACCAAGAAAAACAAGAGATTACCATATCCAAACATAATTTTGTATTCGTAGCTAATTGTGTCGCGATCACCGGAAAACATCCGAAACACCTTCAAACGTCAAAATTCGGCCTCCGGAACGGTCCAATGGTACGAAGACCCATTGCCTTGCCAGAAACACTCTTGGGGCTTTCCGAAAAGGTATTATGGGTCGCGTGGTTCCTCACGATGTAAAAGTTACGACGTTATGTTTGTACTATATAGTCTTACGCAACAACCAAAAAAAAAAAAAAAAAAAGAAGGAGGGATGCAACACGAGGACTTCCCGGGAGGTCACCCATCCTAGTACTACTCTCGCCCAAGCAAGCTTAACTGCGGAGTTCTGATGGGATCCGGTGAATTAGTGCTGGTATGATCGCATCCGTTAGTATATACCATTCAATCGCATATATCGTGTTTTAAAAACTCTAGGGATCATTCAATGTGGGTCCCACTTGATATGTGGACCGTTTATTCACCTTGGACGTGCTTCCAACCGCGAAAAACAAGAGATTACCATATCCAAACATAATTTTGTACTTGTAGCTAATTGTGTCGCGATCACCAAAAAACATCCGAAACACCTTCAAACGTCAAAATTCGGCCTCCGGAACGGTCCAATGGAACGAAGACCCATTGCCTTGCCAGAAACACTCTTGGGGCTTTCCGAAAAGGTATTATGGGTCGCGTGGTTCCTCACGATGTAAAAGTTACGGCGTTATGTTTGTACTATATAGTCTTACGCAACAACCAAAAAAAAAAAAAAAAAAAGAAGGAGGGATGCAACACGAGGACTTCCCGGGAGGTCACCCATCCTAGTACTACTCTCGCCCAAGCACGCTTGACTGCGGAGTTCTGATGGGATCCGGTGCATTAGTGCTGGTATGATCGCATCCGTTAGTATATACCATTCAATCGCATATATCGTGTTTTAAAAACTCTAGGGATCATTCAATGTGGGTCCCACTTGATATCTGGACCAGTTTATTCACCTTGCACGTGCTTCCAACCGCGAAAAACAAGAGATTACCATATCCAAACATAATTTTGTATTCGTAGCTAATTGTGTCGCGATCACCGGAAAACATCCGAAACACCTTCAAACGTCAAAATTCGGCCTCCGGAACGGTCCAATGGTACGAAGACCCATTGCCTTGCCAGAAACACTCTTGGGGCTTTCCGAAAAGGTATTATGGGTCGCGTGGTCCCTCACGATGTAAAAGTTACGACGTTATGTTTGTACTATATAGTCTTACGCAACAACCAAAAAAAAAAAAAAAAAAAGAAGGAGGGATGCAACACGAGGACTTCCCGGGAGGTCACCCATCCTAGTACTACTCTCGCCCAAGCACGCTTGACTGCGGAGTTCTGATGGGATCCGGTGAATTAGTGCTGGTATGATCGCATCCGTTAGTATATACCATTCAATCGCATATATCGTGTTTTAAAAACTCTAGGGATCATTCAATGTGGGTCCCACTTGATATGTGGACCGTTTATTCACCTTGCACGTGCTTCCAACCAAGAAAAACAAGAGATTACCATATCCAAACATAATTTTGTATTCGTAGCTAATTGTGTCGCGATCACCGGAAAACATCCGAAACACCTTCAAACGTCAAAATTCGGCCTCCGGAACGGTCCAATGGTACGAAGACCCATTGCCTTGCCAGAAACACTCTTGGGGCTTTCCGAAAAGGTATTATGGGTCGCGTGGTTCCTCACGATGTAAAAGTTACGACGTTATGTTTGTACTATATAGTCTTACGCAACAACCAAAAAAAAAAAAAAAAAAAGAAGGAGGGATGCAACACGAGGACTTCCCGGGAGGTCACCCATCCTAGTACTACTCTCGCCCAAGCAAGCTTAACTGCGGAGTTCTGATGGGATCCGGTGAATTAGTGCTGGTATGATCGCATCCGTTAGTATATACCATTCAATCGCATATATCGTGTTTTAAAAACTCTAGGGATCATTCAATGTGGGTCCCACTTGATATGTGGACCGTTTATTCACCTTGGACGTGCTTCCAACCGCGAAAAACAAGAGATAACCATATCCAAACATAATTTTGTACTTGTAGCTAATTGTGTCGCGATCACCAAAAAACATCCGAAACACCTTCAAACGTCAAAATTCGGCCTCCGGAACGGTCCAATGGAACGAAGACCCATTGCCTTGCCAGAAACACTCTTGGGGCTTTCCGAAAAGGTATTATGGGTCGCGTGGTTCCTCACGATGTAAAAGTTACGGCGTTATGTTTGTACTATATAGTCTTACGCAACAACCAAAAAAAAAAAAAAAAAAAGAAGGAGGGATGCAACACGAGGACTTCCCGGGAGGTCACCCATCCTAGTACTACTCTCGCCCAAGCACGCTTGACTGCGGAGTTCTGATGGGATCCGGTGCATTAGTGCTGGTATGATCGCATCCGTTAGTATATACCATTCAATCGCATATATCGTGTTTTAAAAACTCTAGGGATCATTCAATGTGGGTCCCACTTGATATCTGGACCAGTTTATTCACCTTGCACGTGCTTCCAACCGCGAAAAACAAGAGATTACCATATCCAAACATAATTTTGTATTCGTAGCTAATTGTGTCGCGATCACCGGAAAACATCCGAAACACCTTCAAACGTCAAAATTCGGCCTCCGGAATGGTCCAATGGTACGAAGACCCATTGCCTTGCCAGAAACACTCTTGGGGCTTTCCGAAAAGGTATTATGGGTCGCGTGGTTCCTCACGATGTAAAAGTTACGACGTTATGTTTGTAATATATAGTCTTACGCAACAACCAAAAAAAAAAAAAAAAAAAAGAGGGAGGGATGCAACACGAGGACTTCCCGGGAGGTCACCCATCCTAGTACTACTCTCGCCCAAGCAAGCTTAACTGCGGAGTTCTGATGGGATCCGGTGAATTAGTGCTGGTATGATCGCATCCGTTAGTATATACCATTCAATCGCATATATCGTGTTTTAAAAACTCTAGGGATCATTCAATGTGGGTCCCACTTGATATGTGGACCGTTTATTCACCTTGGACGTGCTTCCAACCGCGAAAAACAAGAGATAACCATATCCAAACATAATTTTGTACTTGTAGCTAATTGTGTCGCGATCACCAAAAAACATCCGAAACACCTTCAAACGTCAAAATTCGGCCTCCGGAACGGTCCAATGGAACGAAGACCCATTGCCTTGCCAGAAACACTCTTGGGGCTTTCCGAAAAGGTATTATGGGTCGCGTGGTTCCTCACGATGTAAAAGTTACGGCGTTATGTTTGTACTATATAGTCTTACGCAACAACCAAAAAAAAAAAAAAAAAAAGAAGGAGGGATGCAACACGAGGACTTCCCGGGAGGTCACCCATCCTAGTACTACTCTCGCCCAAGCACGCTTGACTGCGGAGTTCTGATGGGATCCGGTGCATTAGTGCTGGTATGATCGCATCCGTTAGTATATACCATTCAATCGCATATATCGTGTTTTAAAAACTCTAGGGATCATTCAATGTGGGTCCCACTTGATATCTGGACCAGTTTATTCACCTTGCACGTGCTTCCAACCGCGAAAAACAAGAGATTACCATATCCAAACATAATTTTGTATTCGTAGCTAATTGTGTCGCGATCACCGGAAAACATCCGAAACACCTTCAAACGTCAAAATTCGGCCTCCGGAATGGTCCAATGGTACGAAGACCCATTGCCTTGCCAGAAACACTCTTGGGGCTTTCCGAAAAGGTATTATGGGTCGCGTGGTCCCTCACGATGTAAAAGTTACGACGTTATGTTTGTACTATATAGTCTTACGCAACAACCAAAAAAAAAAAAAAAAAAAGAAGGAGGGATGCAACACGAGGACTTCCCGGGAGGTCACCCATCCTAGTACTACTCTCGCCCAAGCACGCTTAACTGCGGAGTTCTGATGGGATCCGGTGCATTAGTGCTGGTATGATCGCATCCGTTAGTATATATCATGCAATCGCATATATCGTTTTTTGAAAACTCAATGGATCATTCAATGTGGGTCCCACTTGATATCTGGACCAGTTTATTCACCTTGCACGTGCTTCCAACCGCGAAAAACAAGAGATTACCATATCCAAACATAATTTTGTATTCGTAGCTAATTGTGTCGCGATCACCGGAAAACATCCGAAACACCTTCAAACGTCAAAATTCGGCCTCCGGAATGGTCCAATGGTACGAAGACCCATTGCCTTGCCAGAAACACTCTTGGGGCTTTCCGAAAAGGTATTATGGGTCGCGTGGTTCCTCACGATGTAAAAGTTACGGCGTTATGTTTGTACTATATAGTCTTACGCAACAACCAAAAAAAAAAAAAAAAAAAGAAGGAGGGATGCAACACGAGGACTTCCCGGGAGGTCACCCATCCTAGTACTACTCTCGCCCAAGCACGCTTAACTGCGGAGTTCTGATGGGATCCGGTGAATTAGTGCTGGTATGATCGCATCCGTTAGTATATACCATTCAATCGCATATATCGTGTTTTAAAAACTCTAGGGATCATTCAATGTGGGTCCCACTTGATATGTGGACCGTTTATTCACCTTGGACGTGCTTCCAACCGCGAAAAACAAGAGATAACCATATCCAAACATAATTTTGTACTTGTAGCTAATTGTGTCGCGATCACCAAAAAACATCCGAAACACCTTCAAACGTCAAAATTCGGCCTCCGGAACGGTCCAATGGAACGAAGACCCATTGCCTTGCCAGAAACACTCTTGGGGCTTTCCGAAAAGGTATTATGGGTCGCGTGGTTCCTCACGATGTAAAAGTTACGGCGTTATGTTTGTACTATATAGTCTTACGCAACAACCAAAAAAAAAAAAAAAAAAAGAAGGAGGGATGCAACACGAGGACTTCCCGGGAGGTCACCCATCCTAGTACTACTCTCGCCCAAGCACGCTTGACTGCGGAGTTCTGATGGGATCCGGTGCATTAGTGCTGGTATGATCGCATCCGTTAGTATATACCATTCAATCGCATATATCGTGTTTTAAAAACTCTAGGGATCATTCAATGTGGGTCCCACTTGATATCTGGACCAGTTTATTCACCTTGCACGTGCTTCCAACCGCGAAAAACAAGAGATTACCATATCCAAACATAATTTTGTATTCGTAGCTAATTGTGTCGCGATCACCGGAAAACATCCGAAACACCTTCAAACGTCAAAATTCGGCCTCCGGAATGGTCCAATGGTACGAAGACCCATTGCCTTGCCAGAAACACTCTTGGGGCTTTCCGAAAAGGTATTATGGGTCGCGTGGTCCCTCACGATGTAAAAGTTACGACGTTATGTTTGTACTATATAGTCTTACGCAACAACCAAAAAAAAAAAAAAAAAAAGAAGGAGGGATGCAACACGAGGACTTCCCGGGAGGTCACCCATCCTAGTACTACTCTCGCCCAAGCACGCTTAACTGCGGAGTTCTGATGGGATCCGGTGAATTAGTGCTGGTATGATCGCATCCGTTAGTATATACCATTCAATCGCATATATCGTGTTTTAAAAACTCTAGGGATCATTCAATGTGGGTCCCACTTGATATGTGGACCGTTTATTCACCTTGGACGTGCTTCCAACCGCGAAAAACAAGAGATAACCATATCCAAACATAATTTTGTACTTGTAGCTAATTGTGTCGCGATCACCAAAAAACATCCGAAACACCTTCAAACGTCAAAATTCGGCCTCCGGAACGGTCCAATGGAACGAAGACCCATTGCCTTGCCAGAAACACTCTTGGGGCTTTCCGAAAAGGTATTATGGGTCGCGTGGTTCCTCACGATGTAAAAGTTACGGCGTTATGTTTGTACTATATAGTCTTACGCAACAACCAAAAAAAAAAAAAAAAAAAGAAGGAGGGATGCAACACGAGGACTTCCCGGGAGGTCACCCATCCTAGTACTACTCTCGCCCAAGCACGCTTGACTGCGGAGTTCTGATGGGATCCGGTGCATTAGTGCTGGTATGATCGCATCCGTTAGTATATACCATTCAATCGCATATATCGTGTTTTAAAAACTCTAGGGATCATTCAATGTGGGTCCCACTTGATATCTGGACCAGTTTATTCACCTTGCACGTGCTTCCAACCGCGAAAAACAAGAGATTACCATATCCAAACATAATTTTGTATTCGTAGCTAATTGTGTCGCGATCACCGGAAAACATCCGAAACACCTTCAAACGTCAAAATTCGGCCTCCGGAACGGTCCAATGGTACGAAGACCCATTGCCTTGCCAGAAACACTCTTGGGGCTTTCCGAAAAGGTATTATGGGTCGCGTGGTCCCTCACGATGTAAAAGTTACGACGTTATGTTTGTACTATATAGTCTTACGCAACAACCAAAAAAAAAAAAAAAAAAAGAAGGAGGGATGCAACACGAGGACTTCCCGGGAGGTCACCCATCCTAGTACTACTCTCGCCCAAGCACGCTTGACTGCGGAGTTCTGATGGGATCCGGTGAATTAGTGCTGGTATGATCGCATCCGTTAGTATATACCATTCAATCGCATATATCGTGTTTTAAAAACTCTAGGGATCATTCAATGTGGGTCCCACTTGATATGTGGACCGTTTATTCACCTTGCACGTGCTTCCAACCAAGAAAAACAAGAGATTACCATATCCAAACATAATTTTGTATTCGTAGCTAATTGTGTCGCGATCACCGGAAAACATCCGAAACACCTTCAAACGTCAAAATTCGGCCTCCGGAACGGTCCAATGGTACGAAGACCCATTGCCTTGCCAGAAACACTCTTGGGGCTTTCCGAAAAGGTATTATGGGTCGCGTGGTTCCTCACGATGTAAAAGTTACGACGTTATGTTTGTACTATATAGTCTTACGCAACAACCAAAAAAAAAAAAAAAAAAAGAAGGAGGGATGCAACACGAGGACTTCCCGGGAGGTCACCCATCCTAGTACTACTCTCGCCCAAGCACGCTTAACTGCGGAGTTCTGATGGGATCCGGTGAATTAGTGCTGGTATGATCGCATCCGTTAGTATATACCATTCAATCGCATATATCGTGTTTTAAAAACTCTAGGGATCATTCAATGTGGGTCCCACTTGATATGTGGACCGTTTATTCACCTTGGACGTGCTTCCAACCGCGAAAAACAAGAGATAACCATATCCAAACATAATTTTGTACTTGTAGCTAATTGTGTCGCGATCACCAAAAAACATCCGAAACACCTTCAAACGTCAAAATTCGGCCTCCGGAACGGTCCAATGGAACGAAGACCCATTGCCTTGCCAGAAACACTCTTGGGGCTTTCCGAAAAGGTATTATGGGTCGCGTGGTTCCTCACGATGTAAAAGTTACGGCGTTATGTTTGTACTATATAGTCTTACGCAACAACCAAAAAAAAAAAAAAAAAAAGAAGGAGGGATGCAACACGAGGACTTCCCGGGAGGTCACCCATCCTAGTACTACTCTCGCCCAAGCACGCTTGACTGCGGAGTTCTGATGGGATCCGGTGCATTAGTGCTGGTATGATCGCATCCGTTAGTATATACCATTCAATCGCATATATCGTGTTTTAAAAACTCTAGGGATCATTCAATGTGGGTCCCACTTGATATCTGGACCAGTTTATTCACCTTGCACGTGCTTCCAACCGCGAAAAACAAGAGATTACCATATCCAAACATAATTTTGTATTCGTAGCTAATTGTGTCGCGATCACCGGAAAACATCCGAAACACCTTCAAACGTCAAAATTCGGCCTCCGGAACGGTCCAATGGAACGAAGACCCATTGCCTTGCCAGAAACACTCTTGGGGCTTTCCGAAAAGGTATTATGGGTCGCGTGGTTCCTCACGATGTAAAAGTTACGGCGTTATGTTTGTACTATATAGTCTTACGCAACAACCAAAAAAAAAAAAAAAAAAAGAAGGAGGGATGCAACACGAGGGCTTCCCGGGAGGTCACCCATCCTAGTACTACTCTCGCCCAAGCACGCTTAACTGCGGAGTTCTGATGGGATCCGGTGAATTAGTGCTGGTATGATCGCATCCGTTAGTATATACCATTCAATCGCATATATCGTGTTTTAAAAACTCTAGGGATCATTCAATGTGGGTCCCACTTGATATCTGGACCAGTTTATTCACCTTGCACGTGCTTCCAACCGCGAAAAACAAGAGATTACCATATCCAAACATAATTTTGTATTCGTAGCTAATTGTGTCGCGATCACCGGAAAACATCCGAAACACCTTCAAACGTCAAAATTCGGCCTCCGGAATGGTCCAATGGTACGAAGACCCATTGCCTTGCCAGAAACACTCTTGGGGCTTTCCGAAAAGGTATTATGGGTCGCGTGGTCCCTCACGATGTAAAAGTTACGACGTTATGTTTGTACTATATAGTCTTACGCAACAACCAAAAAAAAAAAAAAAAAAAGAAGGAGGGATGCAACACGAGGACTTCCCGGGAGGTCACCCATCCTAGTACTACTCTCGCCCAAGCACGCTTAACTGCGGAGTTCTGATGGGATCCGGTGCATTAGTGCTGGTATGATCGCATCCGTTAGTATATATCATGCAATCGCATATATCGTTTTTTGAAAACTCAATGGATCATTCAATGTGGGTCCCACTTGATATCTGGACCAGTTTATTCACCTTGCACGTGCTTCCAACCGCGAAAAACAAGAGATTACCATATCCAAACATAATTTTGTATTCGTAGCTAATTGTGTCGCGATCACCGGAAAACATCCGAAACACCTTCAAACGTCAAAATTCGGCCTCCGGAATGGTCCAATGGTACGAAGACCCATTGCCTTGCCAGAAACACTCTTGGGGCTTTCCGAAAAGGTATTATGGGTCGCGTGGTTCCTCACGATGTAAAAGTTACGACGTTATGTTTGTAATATATAGTCTTACGCAACAACCAAAAAAAAAAAAAAAAAAAAGAGGGAGGGATGCAACACGAGGACTTCCCGGGAGGTCACCCATCCTAGTACTACTCTCGCCCAAGCAAGCTTAACTGCGGAGTTCTGATGGGATCCGGTGAATTAGTGCTGGTATGATCGCATCCGTTAGTATATACCATTCAATCGCATATATCGTGTTTTAAAAACTCTAGGGATCATTCAATGTGGGTCCCACTTGATATGTGGACCGTTTATTCACCTTGGACGTGCTTCCAACCGCGAAAAACAAGAGATAACCATATCCAAACATAATTTTGTACTTGTAGCTAATTGTGTCGCGATCACCAAAAAACATCCGAAACACCTTCAAACGTCAAAATTCGGCCTCCGGAACGGTCCAATGGAACGAAGACCCATTGCCTTGCCAGAAACACTCTTGGGGCTTTCCGAAAAGGTATTATGGGTCGCGTGGTTCCTCACGATGTAAAAGTTACGGCGTTATGTTTGTACTATATAGTCTTACGCAACAACCAAAAAAAAAAAAAAAAAAAGAAGGAGGGATGCAACACGAGGACTTCCCGGGAGGTCACCCATCCTAGTACTACTCTCGCCCAAGCACGCTTGACTGCGGAGTTCTGATGGGATCCGGTGCATTAGTGCTGGTATGATCGCATCCGTTAGTATATACCATTCAATCGCATATATCGTGTTTTAAAAACTCTAGGGATCATTCAATGTGGGTCCCACTTGATATCTGGACCAGTTTATTCACCTTGCACGTGCTTCCAACCGCGAAAAACAAGAGATTACCATATCCAAACATAATTTTGTATTCGTAGCTAATTGTGTCGCGATCACCGGAAAACATCCGAAACACCTTCAAACGTCAAAATTCGGCCTCCGGAATGGTCCAATGGTACGAAGACCCATTGCCTTGCCAGAAACACTCTTGGGGCTTTCCGAAAAGGTATTATGGGTCGCGTGGTCCCTCACGATGTAAAAGTTACGACGTTATGTTTGTACTATATAGTCTTACGCAACAACCAAAAAAAAAAAAAAAAAAAGAAGGAGGGATGCAACACGAGGACTTCCCGGGAGGTCACCCATCCTAGTACTACTCTCGCCCAAGCACGCTTAACTGCGGAGTTCTGATGGGATCCGGTGAATTAGTGCTGGTATGATCGCATCCGTTAGTATATACCATTCAATCGCATATATCGTGTTTTAAAAACTCTAGGGATCATTCAATGTGGGTCCCACTTGATATGTGGACCGTTTATTCACCTTGGACGTGCTTCCAACCGCGAAAAACAAGAGATAACCATATCCAAACATAATTTTGTACTTGTAGCTAATTGTGTCGCGATCACCAAAAAACATCCGAAACACCTTCAAACGTCAAAATTCGGCCTCCGGAACGGTCCAATGGAACGAAGACCCATTGCCTTGCCAGAAACACTCTTGGGGCTTTCCGAAAAGGTATTATGGGTCGCGTGGTTCCTCACGATGTAAAAGTTACGGCGTTATGTTTGTACTATATAGTCTTACGCAACAACCAAAAAAAAAAAAAAAAAAAGAAGGAGGGATGCAACACGAGGACTTCCCGGGAGGTCACCCATCCTAGTACTACTCTCGCCCAAGCACGCTTGACTGCGGAGTTCTGATGGGATCCGGTGCATTAGTGCTGGTATGATCGCATCCGTTAGTATATACCATTCAATCGCATATATCGTGTTTTAAAAACTCTAGGGATCATTCAATGTGGGTCCCACTTGATATCTGGACCAGTTTATTCACCTTGCACGTGCTTCCAACCGCGAAAAACAAGAGATTACCATATCCAAACATAATTTTGTATTCGTAGCTAATTGTGTCGCGATCACCGGAAAACATCCGAAACACCTTCAAACGTCAAAATTCGGCCTCCGGAATGGTCCAATGGTACGAAGACCCATTGCCTTGCCAGAAACACTCTTGGGGCTTTCCGAAAAGGTATTATGGGTCGCGTGGTCCCTCACGATGTAAAAGTTACGACGTTATGTTTGTACTATATAGTCTTACGCAACAACCAAAAAAAAAAAAAAAAAAAGAAGGAGGGATGCAACACGAGGGCTTCCCGGGAGGTCACCCATCCTAGTACTACTCTCGCCCAAGCACGCTTAACTGCGGAGTTCTGATGGGATCCGGTGAATTAGTGCTGGTATGATCGCATCCGTTAGTATATACCATTCAATCGCATATATCGTGTTTTAAAAACTCTAGGGATCATTCAATGTGGGTCCCACTTGATATGTGGACCGTTTATTCACCTTGGACGTGCTTCCAACCGCGAAAAACAAGAGATAACCATATCCAAACATAATTTTGTACTTGTAGCTAATTGTGTCGCGATCACCAAAAAACATCCGAAACACCTTCAAACGTCAAAATTCGGCCTCCGGAACGGTCCAATGGAACGAAGACCCATTGCCTTGCCAGAAACACTCTTGGGGCTTTCCGAAAAGGTATTATGGGTCGCGTGGTTCCTCACGATGTAAAAGTTACGGCGTTATGTTTGTACTATATAGTCTTACGCAACAACCAAAAAAAAAAAAAAAAAAAGAAGGAGGGATGCAACACGAGGACTTCCCGGGAGGTCACCCATCCTAGTACTACTCTCGCCCAAGCACGCTTGACTGCGGAGTTCTGATGGGATCCGGTGCATTAGTGCTGGTATGATCGCATCCGTTAGTATATACCATTCAATCGCATATATCGTGTTTTAAAAACTCTAGGGATCATTCAATGTGGGTCCCACTTGATATGTGGACCGTTTATTCACCTTGGACGTGCTTCCAACCGCGAAAAACAAGAGATAACCATATCCAAACATAATTTTGTACTTGTAGCTAATTGTGTCGCGATCACCAAAAAACATCCGAAACACCTTCAAACGTCAAAATTCGGCCTCCGGAACGGTCCAATGGAACGAAGACCCATTGCCTTGCCAGAAACACTCTTGGGGCTTTCCGAAAAGGTATTATGGGTCGCGTGGTTCCTCACGATGTAAAAGTTACGGCGTTATGTTTGTACTATATAGTCTTACGCAACAACCAAAAAAAAAAAAAAAAAAAGAAGGAGGGATGCAACACGAGGACTTCCCGGGAGGTCACCCATCCTAGTACTACTCTCGCCCAAGCACGCTTGACTGCGGAGTTCTGATGGGATCCGGTGCATTAGTGCTGGTATGATCGCATCCGTTAGTATATACCATTCAATCGCATATATCGTGTTTTAAAAACTCTAGGGATCATTCAATGTGGGTCCCACTTGATATCTGGACCAGTTTATTCACCTTGCACGTGCTTCCAACCGCGAAAAACAAGAGATTACCATATCCAAACATAATTTTGTATTCGTAGCTAATTGTGTCGCGATCACCGGAAAACATCCGAAACACCTTCAAACGTCAAAATTCGGCCTCCGGAATGGTCCAATGGTACGAAGACCCATTGCCTTGCCAGAAACACTCTTGGGGCTTTCCGAAAAGGTATTATGGGTCGCGTGGTCCCTCACGATGTAAAAGTTACGACGTTATGTTTGTACTATATAGTCTTACGCAACAACCAAAAAAAAAAAAAAAAAAAGAAGGAGGGATGCAACACGAGGACTTCCCGGGAGGTCACCCATCCTAGTACTACTCTCGCCCAAGCACGCTTAACTGCGGAGTTCTGATGGGATCCGGTGAATTAGTGCTGGTATGATCGCATCCGTTAGTATATACCATTCAATCGCATATATCGTGTTTTAAAAACTCTAGGGATCATTCAATGTGGGTCCCACTTGATATGTGGACCGTTTATTCACCTTGGACGTGCTTCCAACCGCGAAAAACAAGAGATAACCATATCCAAACATAATTTTGTACTTGTAGCTAATTGTGTCGCGATCACCAAAAAACATCCGAAACACCTTCAAACGTCAAAATTCGGCCTCCGGAACGGTCCAATGGAACGAAGACCCATTGCCTTGCCAGAAACACTCTTGGGGCTTTCCGAAAAGGTATTATGGGTCGCGTGGTTCCTCACGATGTAAAAGTTACGGCGTTATGTTTGTACTATATAGTCTTACGCAACAACCAAAAAAAAAAAAAAAAAAAGAAGGAGGGATGCAACACGAGGACTTCCCGGGAGGTCACCCATCCTAGTACTACTCTCGCCCAAGCACGCTTGACTGCGGAGTTCTGATGGGATCCGGTGCATTAGTGCTGGTATGATCGCATCCGTTAGTATATACCATTCAATCGCATATATCGTGTTTTAAAAACTCTAGGGATCATTCAATGTGGGTCCCACTTGATATGTGGACCGTTTATTCACCTTGGACGTGCTTCCAACCGCGAAAAACAAGAGATAACCATATCCAAACATAATTTTGTACTTGTAGCTAATTGTGTCGCGATCACCAAAAAACATCCGAAACACCTTCAAACGTCAAAATTCGGCCTCCGGAACGGTCCAATGGAACGAAGACCCATTGCCTTGCCAGAAACACTCTTGGGGCTTTCCGAAAAGGTATTATGGGTCGCGTGGTTCCTCACGATGTAAAAGTTACGGCGTTATGTTTGTACTATATAGTCTTACGCAACAACCAAAAAAAAAAAAAAAAAAGAAGGAGGGATGCAACACGAGGACTTCCCGGGAGGTCACCCATCCTAGTACTACTCTCGCCCAAGCACGCTTGACTGCGGAGTTCTGATGGGATCCGGTGCATTAGTGCTGGTATGATCGCATCCGTTAGTATATACCATTCAATCGCATATATCGTGTTTTAAAAACTCTAGGGATCATTCAATGTGGGTCCCACTTGATATCTGGACCAGTTTATTCACCTTGCACGTGCTTCCAACCGCGAAAAACAAGAGATTACCATATCCAAACATAATTTTGTATTCGTAGCTAATTGTGTCGCGATCACCGGAAAACATCCGAAACACCTTCAAACGTCAAAATTCGGCCTCCGGAATGGTCCAATGGTACGAAGACCCATTGCCTTGCCAGAAACACTCTTGGGGCTTTCCGAAAAGGTATTATGGGTCGCGTGGTCCCTCACGATGTAAAAGTTACGACGTTATGTTTGTACTATATAGTCTTACGCAACAACCAAAAAAAAAAAAAAAAAAAGAAGGAGGGATGCAACACGAGGACTTCCCGGGAGGTCACCCATCCTAGTACTACTCTCGCCCAAGCACGCTTAACTGCGGAGTTCTGATGGGATCCGGTGAATTAGTGCTGGTATGATCGCATCCGTTAGTATATACCATTCAATCGCATATATCGTGTTTTAAAAACTCTAGGGATCATTCAATGTGGGTCCCACTTGATATGTGGACCGTTTATTCACCTTGGACGTGCTTCCAACCGCGAAAAACAAGAGATAACCATATCCAAACATAATTTTGTACTTGTAGCTAATTGTGTCGCGATCACCAAAAAACATCCGAAACACCTTCAAACGTCAAAATTCGGCCTCCGGAACGGTCCAATGGAACGAAGACCCATTGCCTTGCCAGAAACACTCTTGGGGCTTTCCGAAAAGGTATTATGGGTCGCGTGGTTCCTCACGATGTAAAAGTTACGGCGTTATGTTTGTACTATATAGTCTTACGCAACAACCAAAAAAAAAAAAAAAAAAGAAGGAGGGATGCAACACGAGGACTTCCCGGGAGGTCACCCATCCTAGTACTACTCTCGCCCAAGCACGCTTGACTGCGGAGTTCTGATGGGATCCGGTGCATTAGTGCTGGTATGATCGCATCCGTTAGTATATACCATTCAATCGCATATATCGTGTTTTAAAAACTCTAGGGATCATTCAATGTGGGTCCCACTTGATATCTGGACCAGTTTATTCACCTTGCACGTGCTTCCAACCGCGAAAAACAAGAGATTACCATATCCAAACATAATTTTGTATTCGTAGCTAATTGTGTCGCGATCACCGGAAAACATCCGAAACACCTTCAAACGTCAAAATTCGGCCTCCGGAA
Organism: Camelina sativa; assembly: GCF_030686135.1. Classification (NCBI taxonomy): domain Eukaryota; kingdom Viridiplantae; phylum Streptophyta; class Magnoliopsida; order Brassicales; family Brassicaceae; genus Camelina; species Camelina sativa. The sequence continues at coordinate 21,878,666 of NC_141889.1, read as the reverse complement.
TGGTCCAATGGTACGAAGACCCATTGCCTTGCCAGAAACACTCTTGGGGCTTTCCGAAAAGGTATTATGGGTCGCGTGGTCCCTCACGATGTAAAAGTTACGACGTTATGTTTGTACTATATAGTCTTACGCAACAACCAAAAAAAAAAAAAAAAAACAGAAGGAGGGATGCAACACGAGGACTTCCCGGGAGGTCACCCATCCTAGTACTACTCTCGCCCAAGCACGCTTAACTGCGGAGTTCTGATGGGATCCGGTGAATTAGTGCTGGTATGATCGCATCCGTTAGTATATACCATTCAATCGCATATATCGTGTTTTAAAAACTCTAGGGATCATTCAATGTGGGTCCCACTTGATATGTGGACCGTTTATTCACCTTGGATGTGCTTCCAACCGCGAAAAACAAGAGATAACCATATCCAAACATAATTTTGTACTTGTAGCTAATTGTGTCGCGATCACCAAAAAACATCCGAAACACCTTCAAACGTCAAAATTCGGCCTCCGGAACGGTCCAATGGAACGAAGACCCATTGCCTTGCCAGAAACACTCTTGGGGCTTTCCGAAAAGGTATTATGGGTCGCGTGGTTCCTCACGATGTAAAAGTTACGGCGTTATGTTTGTACTATATAGTCTTACGCAACAACCAAAAAAAAAAAAAAAAAAGAAGGAGGGATGCAACACGAGGACTTCCCGGGAGGTCACCCATCCTAGTACTACTCTCGCCCAAGCACGCTTGACTGCGGAGTTCTGATGGGATCCGGTGCATTAGTGCTGGTATGATCGCATCCGTTAGTATATACCATTCAATCGCATATATCGTGTTTTAAAAACTCTAGGGATCATTCAATGTGGGTCCCACTTGATATCTGGACCAGTTTATTCACCTTGCACGTGCTTCCAACCGCGAAAAACAAGAGATTACCATATCCAAACATAATTTTGTATTCGTAGCTAATTGTGTCGCGATCACCGGAAAACATCCGAAACACCTTCAAACGTCAAAATTCGGCCTCCGGAATGGTCCAATGGTACGAAGACCCATTGCCTTGCCAGAAACACTCTTGGGGCTTTCCGAAAAGGTATTATGGGTCGCGTGGTCCCTCACGATGTAAAAGTTACGACGTTATGTTTGTACTATATAGTCTTACGCAACAACCAAAAAAAAAAAAAAAAAACAGAAGGAGGGATGCAACACGAGGACTTCCCGGGAGGTCACCCATCCTAGTACTACTCTCGCCCAAGCACGCTTAACTGCGGAGTTCTGATGGGATCCGGTGAATTAGTGCTGGTATGATCGCATCCGTTAGTATATACCATTCAATCGCATATATCGTGTTTTAAAAACTCTAGGGATCATTCAATGTGGGTCCCACTTGATATGTGGACCGTTTATTCACCTTGGACGTGCTTCCAACCGCGAAAAACAAGAGATAACCATATCCAAACATAATTTTGTACTTGTAGCTAATTGTGTCGCGATCACCAAAAAACATCCGAAACACCTTCAAACGTCAAAATTCGGCCTCCGGAACGGTCCAATGGAACGAAGACCCATTGCCTTGCCAGAAACACTCTTGGGGCTTTCCGAAAAGGTATTATGGGTCGCGTGGTTCCTCACGATGTAAAAGTTACGGCGTTATGTTTGTACTATATAGTCTTACGCAACAACCAAAAAAAAAAAAAAAAAAAGAAGGAGGGATGCAACACGAGGACTTCCCGGGAGGTCACCCATCCTAGTACTACTCTCGCCCAAGCACGCTTGACTGCGGAGTTCTGATGGGATCCGGTGCATTAGTGCTGGTATGATCGCATCCGTTAGTATATACCATTCAATCGCATATATCGTGTTTTAAAAACTCTAGGGATCATTCAATGTGGGTCCCACTTGATATCTGGACCAGTTTATTCACCTTGCACGTGCTTCCAACCGCGAAAAACAAGAGATTACCATATCCAAACATAATTTTGTATTCGTAGCTAATTGTGTCGCGATCACCGGAAAACATCCGAAACACCTTCAAACGTCAAAATTCGGCCTCCGGAATGGTCCAATGGTACGAAGACCCATTGCCTTGCCAGAAACACTCTTGGGGCTTTCCGAAAAGGTATTATGGGTCGCGTGGTCCCTCACGATGTAAAAGTTACGACGTTATGTTTGTACTATATAGTCTTACGCAACAACCAAAAAAAAAAAAAAAAAAAGAAGGAGGGATGCAACACGAGGACTTCCCGGGAGGTCACCCATCCTAGTACTACTCTCGCCCAAGCACGCTTAACTGCGGAGTTCTGATGGGATCCGGTGAATTAGTGCTGGTATGATCGCATCCGTTAGTATATACCATTCAATCGCATATATCGTGTTTTAAAAACTCTAGGGATCATTCAATGTGGGTCCCACTTGATATGTGGACCGTTTATTCACCTTGGACGTGCTTCCAACCGCGAAAAACAAGAGATAACCATATCCAAACATAATTTTGTACTTGTAGCTAATTGTGTCGCGATCACCAAAAAACATCCGAAACACCTTCAAACGTCAAAATTCGGCCTCCGGAACGGTCCAATGGAACGAAGACCCATTGCCTTGCCAGAAACACTCTTGGGGCTTTCCGAAAAGGTATTATGGGTCGCGTGGTTCCTCACGATGTAAAAGTTACGGCGTTATGTTTGTACTATATAGTCTTACGCAACAACCAAAAAAAAAAAAAAAAAAAGAAGGAGGGATGCAACACGAGGACTTCCCGGGAGGTCACCCATCCTAGTACTACTCTCGCCCAAGCACGCTTGACTGCGGAGTTCTGATGGGATCCGGTGCATTAGTGCTGGTATGATCGCATCCGTTAGTATATACCATTCAATCGCATATATCGTGTTTTAAAAACTCTAGGGATCATTCAATGTGGGTCCCACTTGATATCTGGACCAGTTTATTCACCTTGCACGTGCTTCCAACCGCGAAAAACAAGAGATTACCATATCCAAACATAATTTTGTATTCGTAGCTAATTGTGTCGCGATCACCGGAAAACATCCGAAACACCTTCAAACGTCAAAATTCGGCCTCCGGAATGGTCCAATGGTACGAAGACCCATTGCCTTGCCAGAAACACTCTTGGGGCTTTCCGAAAAGGTATTATGGGTCGCGTGGTCCCTCACGATGTAAAAGTTACGACGTTATGTTTGTACTATATAGTCTTACGCAACAACCAAAAAAAAAAAAAAAAAAAGAAGGAGGGATGCAACACGAGGACTTCCCGGGAGGTCACCCATCCTAGTACTACTCTCGCCCAAGCACGCTTAACTGCGGAGTTCTGATGGGATCCGGTGAATTAGTGCTGGTATGATCGCATCCGTTAGTATATACCATTCAATCGCATATATCGTGTTTTAAAAACTCTAGGGATCATTCAATGTGGGTCCCACTTGATATGTGGACCGTTTATTCACCTTGGACGTGCTTCCAACCGCGAAAAACAAGAGATAACCATATCCAAACATAATTTTGTACTTGTAGCTAATTGTGTCGCGATCACCAAAAAACATCCGAAACACCTTCAAACGTCAAAATTCGGCCTCCGGAACGGTCCAATGGAACGAAGACCCATTGCCTTGCCAGAAACACTCTTGGGGCTTTCCGAAAAGGTATTATGGGTCGCGTGGTTCCTCACGATGTAAAAGTTACGGCGTTATGTTTGTACTATATAGTCTTACGCAACAACCAAAAAAAAAAAAAAAAAAAGAAGGAGGGATGCAACACGAGGACTTCCCGGGAGGTCACCCATCCTAGTACTACTCTCGCCCAAGCACGCTTGACTGCGGAGTTCTGATGGGATCCGGTGCATTAGTGCTGGTATGATCGCATTCGTTAGTATATACCATTCAATCGCATATATCGTGTTTTAAAAACTCTAGGGATCATTCAATGTGGGTCCCACTTGATATCTGGACCAGTTTATTCACCTTGCACGTGCTTCCAACCGCGAAAAACAAGAGATTACCATATCCAAACATAATTTTGTATTCGTAGCTAATTGTGTCGCGATCACCGGAAAACATCCGAAACACCTTCAAACGTCAAAATTCGGCCTCCGGAATGGTCCAATGGTACGAAGACCCATTGCCTTGCCAGAAACACTCTTGGGGCTTTCCGAAAAGGTATTATGGGTCGCGTGGTCCCTCACGATGTAAAAGTTACGACGTTATGTTTGTACTATATAGTCTTACGCAACAACCAAAAAAAAAAAAAAAAAACAGAAGGAGGGATGCAACACGAGGACTTCCCGGGAGGTCACCCATCCTAGTACTACTCTCGCCCAAGCACGCTTAACTGCGGAGTTCTGATGGGATCCGGTGAATTAGTGCTGGTATGATCGCATCCGTTAGTATATACCATTCAATCGCATATATCGTGTTTTAAAAACTCTAGGGATCATTCAATGTGGGTCCCACTTGATATGTGGACCGTTTATTCACCTTGGATGTGCTTCCAACCGCGAAAAACAAGAGATAACCATATCCAAACATAATTTTGTACTTGTAGCTAATTGTGTCGCGATCACCAAAAAACATCCGAAACACCTTCAAACGTCAAAATTCGGCCTCCGGAACGGTCCAATGGAACGAAGACCCATTGCCTTGCCAGAAACACTCTTGGGGCTTTCCGAAAAGGTATTATGGGTCGCGTGGTTCCTCACGATGTAAAAGTTACGGCGTTATGTTTGTACTATATAGTCTTACGCAACAACCAAAAAAAAAAAAAAAAAAAGAAGGAGGGATGCAACACGAGGACTTCCCGGGAGGTCACCCATCCTAGTACTACTCTCGCCCAAGCACGCTTGACTGCGGAGTTCTGATGGGATCCGGTGCATTAGTGCTGGTATGATCGCATCCGTTAGTATATACCATTCAATCGCATATATCGTGTTTTAAAAACTCTAGGGATCATTCAATGTGGGTCCCACTTGATATCTGGACCAGTTTATTCACCTTGCACGTGCTTCCAACCGCGAAAAACAAGAGATTACCATATCCAAACATAATTTTGTATTCGTAGCTAATTGTGTCGCGATCACCGGAAAACATCCGAAACACCTTCAAACGTCAAAATTCGGCCTCCGGAATGGTCCAATGGTACGAAGACCCATTGCCTTGCCAGAAACACTCTTGGGGCTTTCCGAAAAGGTATTATGGGTCGCGTGGTCCCTCACGATGTAAAAGTTACGACGTTATGTTTGTACTATATAGTCTTACGCAACAACCAAAAAAAAAAAAAAAAAACAGAAGGAGGGATGCAACACGAGGACTTCCCGGGAGGTCACCCATCCTAGTACTACTCTCGCCCAAGCACGCTTAACTGCGGAGTTCTGATGGGATCCGGTGAATTAGTGCTGGTATGATCGCATCCGTTAGTATATACCATTCAATCGCATATATCGTGTTTTAAAAACTCTAGGGATCATTCAATGTGGGTCCCACTTGATATGTGGACCGTTTATTCACCTTGGATGTGCTTCCAACCGCGAAAAACAAGAGATAACCATATCCAAACATAATTTTGTACTTGTAGCTAATTGTGTCGCGATCACCAAAAAACATCCGAAACACCTTCAAACGTCAAAATTCGGCCTCCGGAACGGTCCAATGGAACGAAGACCCATTGCCTTGCCAGAAACACTCTTGGGGCTTTCCGAAAAGGTATTATGGGTCGCGTGGTTCCTCACGATGTAAAAGTTACGGCGTTATGTTTGTACTATATAGTCTTACGCAACAACCAAAAAAAAAAAAAAAAAAGAAGGAGGGATGCAACACGAGGACTTCCCGGGAGGTCACCCATCCTAGTACTACTCTCGCCCAAGCACGCTTGACTGCGGAGTTCTGATGGGATCCGGTGCATTAGTGCTGGTATGATCGCATCCGTTAGTATATACCATTCAATCGCATATATCGTGTTTTAAAAACTCTAGGGATCATTCAATGTGGGTCCCACTTGATATCTGGACCAGTTTATTCACCTTGCACGTGCTTCCAACCGCGAAAAACAAGAGATTACCATATCCAAACATAATTTTGTATTCGTAGCTAATTGTGTCGCGATCACCGGAAAACATCCGAAACACCTTCAAACGTCAAAATTCGGCCTCCGGAATGGTCCAATGGTACGAAGACCCATTGCCTTGCCAGAAACACTCTTGGGGCTTTCCGAAAAGGTATTATGGGTCGCGTGGTCCCTCACGATGTAAAAGTTACGACGTTATGTTTGTACTATATAGTCTTACGCAACAACCAAAAAAAAAAAAAAAAAACAGAAGGAGGGATGCAACACGAGGACTTCCCGGGAGGTCACCCATCCTAGTACTACTCTCGCCCAAGCACGCTTAACTGCGGAGTTCTGATGGGATCCGGTGAATTAGTGCTGGTATGATCGCATCCGTTAGTATATACCATTCAATCGCATATATCGTGTTTTAAAAACTCTAGGGATCATTCAATGTGGGTCCCACTTGATATGTGGACCGTTTATTCACCTTGGATGTGCTTCCAACCGCGAAAAACAAGAGATAACCATATCCAAACATAATTTTGTACTTGTAGCTAATTGTGTCGCGATCACCAAAAAACATCCGAAACACCTTCAAACGTCAAAATTCGGCCTCCGGAACGGTCCAATGGAACGAAGACCCATTGCCTTGCCAGAAACACTCTTGGGGCTTTCCGAAAAGGTATTATGGGTCGCGTGGTTCCTCACGATGTAAAAGTTACGGCGTTATGTTTGTACTATATAGTCTTACGCAACAACCAAAAAAAAAAAAAAAAAAAGAAGGAGGGATGCAACACGAGGACTTCCCGGGAGGTCACCCATCCTAGTACTACTCTCGCCCAAGCACGCTTGACTGCGGAGTTCTGATGGGATCCGGTGCATTAGTGCTGGTATGATCGCATCCGTTAGTATATACCATTCAATCGCATATATCGTGTTTTAAAAACTCTAGGGATCATTCAATGTGGGTCCCACTTGATATCTGGACCAGTTTATTCACCTTGCACGTGCTTCCAACCGCGAAAAACAAGAGATTACCATATCCAAACATAATTTTGTATTCGTAGCTAATTGTGTCGCGATCACCGGAAAACATCCGAAACACCTTCAAACGTCAAAATTCGGCCTCCGGAATGGTCCAATGGTACGAAGACCCATTGCCTTGCCAGAAACACTCTTGGGGCTTTCCGAAAAGGTATTATGGGTCGCGTGGTCCCTCACGATGTAAAAGTTACGACGTTATGTTTGTACTATATAGTCTTACGCAACAACCAAAAAAAAAAAAAAAAAAAGAAGGAGGGATGCAACACGAGGACTTCCCGGGAGGTCACCCATCCTAGTACTACTCTCGCCCAAGCACGCTTAACTGCGGAGTTCTGATGGGATCCGGTGAATTAGTGCTGGTATGATCGCATCCGTTAGTATATACCATTCAATCGCATATATCGTGTTTTAAAAACTCTAGGGATCATTCAATGTGGGTCCCACTTGATATGTGGACCGTTTATTCACCTTGGACGTGCTTCCAACCGCGAAAAACAAGAGATAACCATATCCAAACATAATTTTGTACTTGTAGCTAATTGTGTCGCGATCACCAAAAAACATCCGAAACACCTTCAAACGTCAAAATTCGGCCTCCGGAACGGTCCAATGGAACGAAGACCCATTGCCTTGCCAGAAACACTCTTGGGGCTTTCCGAAAAGGTATTATGGGTCGCGTGGTCCCTCACGATGTAAAAGTTACGGCGTTATGTTTGTACTATATAGTCTTACGCAACAACCAAAAAAAAAAAAAAAAAAAGAAGGAGGGATGCAACACGAGGACTTCCCGGGAGGTCACCCATCCTAGTACTACTCTCGCCCAAGCACGCTTAACTGCGGAGTTCTGATGGGATCCGGTGAATTAGTGCTGGTATGATCGCATCCGTTAGTATATACCATTCAATCGCATATATCGTGTTTTAAAAACTCTAGGGATCATTCAATGTGGGTCCCACTTGATATGTGGACCGTTTATTCACCTTGGACGTGCTTCCAACCGCGAAAAACAAGAGATAACCATATCCAAACATAATTTTGTACTTGTAGCTAATTGTGTCGCGATCACCAAAAAACATCCGAAACACCTTCAAACGTCAAAATTCGGCCTCCGGAACGGTCCAATGGAACGAAGACCCATTGCCTTGCCAGAAACACTCTTGGGGCTTTCCGAAAAGGTATTATGGGTCGCGTGGTTCCTCACGATGTAAAAGTTACGGCGTTATGTTTGTACTATATAGTCTTACGCAACAACCAAAAAAAAAAAAAAAAAAAGAAGGAGGGATGCAACACGAGGACTTCCCGGGAGGTCACCCATCCTAGTACTACTCTCGCCCAAGCACGCTTGACTGCGGAGTTCTGATGGGATCCGGTGCATTAGTGCTGGTATGATCGCATCCGTTAGTATATACCATTCAATCGCATATATCGTGTTTTAAAAACTCTAGGGATCATTCAATGTGGGTCCCACTTGATCTCTGGACCAGTTTATTCACCTTGCACGTGCTTCCAACCGCGAAAAACAAGAGATTACCATATCCAAACATAATTTTGTATTCGTAGCTAATTGTGTCGCGATCACCGGAAAACATCCGAAACACCTTCAAACGTCAAAATTCGGCCTCCGGAATGGTCCAATGGTACGAAGACCCATTGCCTTGCCAGAAACACTCTTGGGGCTTTCCGAAAAGGTATTATGGGTCGCGTGGTCCCTCACGATGTAAAAGTTACGACGTTATGTTTGTACTATATAGTCTTACGCAACAACCAAAAAAAAAAAAAAAAAAAGAAGGAGGGATGCAACACGAGGACTTCCCGGGAGGTCACCCATCCTAGTACTACTCTCGCCCAAGCACGCTTAACTGCGGAGTTCTGATGGGATCCGGTGAATTAGTGCTGGTATGATCGCATCCGTTAGTATATACCATTCAATCGCATATATCGTGTTTTAAAAACTCTAGGGATCATTCAATGTGGGTCCCACTTGATATGTGGACCGTTTATTCACCTTGGATGTGCTTCCAACCTCGAAAAACAAGAGATAACCATATCCAAACATAATTTTGTACTTGTAGCTAATTGTGTCGCGATCACCAAAAAACATCCGAAACACCTTCAAACGTCAAAATTCGGCCTCCGGAACGGTCCAATGGAACGAAGACCCATTGCCTTGCCAGAAACACTCTTGGGGCTTTCCGAAAAGGTATTATGGGTCGCGTGGTTCCTCACGATGTAAAAGTTACGGCGTTATGTTTGTACTATATAGTCTTACGCAACAACCAAAAAAAAAAAAAAAAAAAGAAGGAGGGATGCAACACGAGGACTTCCCGGGAGGTCACCCATCCTAGTACTACTCTCGCCCAAGCACGCTTGACTGCGGAGTTCTGATGGGATCCGGTGCATTAGTGCTGGTATGATCGCATCCGTTAGTATATACCATTCAATCGCATATATCGTGTTTTAAAAACTCTAGGGATCATTCAATGTGGGTCCCACTTGATATCTGGACCAGTTTATTCACCTTGCACGTGCTTCCAACCGCGAAAAACAAGAGATTACCATATCCAAACATAATTTTGTATTCGTAGCTAATTGTGTCGCGATCACCGGAAAACATCCGAAACACCTTCAAACGTCAAAATTCGGCCTCCGGAATGGTCCAATGGTACGAAGACCCATTGCCTTGCCAGAAACACTCTTGGGGCTTTCCGAAAAGGTATTATGGGTCGCGTGGTCCCTCACGATGTAAAAGTTACGACGTTATGTTTGTACTATATAGTCTTACGCAACAACCAAAAAAAAAAAAAAAAAAAGAAGGAGGGATGCAACACGAGGACTTCCCGGGAGGTCACCCATCCTAGTACTACTCTCGCCCAAGCACGCTTAACTGCGGAGTTCTGATGGGATCCGGTGAATTAGTGCTGGTATGATCGCATCCGTTAGTATATACCATTCAATCGCATATATCGTGTTTTAAAAACTCTAGGGATCATTCAATGTGGGTCCCACTTGATATGTGGACCGTTTATTCACCTTGGACGTGCTTCCAACCGCGAAAAACAAGAGATAACCATATCCAAACATAATTTTGTACTTGTAGCTAATTGTGTCGCGATCACCAAAAAACATCCGAAACACCTTCAAACGTCAAAATTCGGCCTCCGGAACGGTCCAATGGAACGAAGACCCATTGCCTTGCCAGAAACACTCTTGGGGCTTTCCGAAAAGGTATTATGGGTCGCGTGGTTCCTCACGATGTAAAAGTTACGGCGTTATGTTTGTACTATATAGTCTTACGCAACAACCAAAAAAAAAAAAAAAAAAAGAAGGAGGGATGCAACACGAGGACTTCCCGGGAGGTCACCCATCCTAGTACTACTCTCGCCCAAGCACGCTTGACTGCGGAGTTCTGATGGGATCCGGTGCATTAGTGCTGGTATGATCGCATCCGTTAGTATATACCATTCAATCGCATATATCGTGTTTTAAAAACTCTAGGGATCATTCAATGTGGGTCCCACTTGATATCTGGACCAGTTTATTCACCTTGCACGTGCTTCCAACCGCGAAAAACAAGAGATTACCATATCCAAACATAATTTTGTATTCGTAGCTAATTGTGTCGCGATCACCGGAAAACATCCGAAACACCTTCAAACGTCAAAATTCGGCCTCCGGAATGGTCCAATGGTACGAAGACCCATTGCCTTGCCAGAAACACTCTTGGGGCTTTCCGAAAAGGTATTATGGGTCGCGTGGTCCCTCACGATGTAAAAGTTACGACGTTATGTTTGTACTATATAGTCTTACGCAACAACCAAAAAAAAAAAAAAAAAAAGAAGGAGGGATGCAACACGAGGACTTCCCGGGAGGTCACCCATCCTAGTACTACTCTCGCCCAAGCACGCTTGACTGCGGAGTTCTGATGGGATCCGGTGAATTAGTGCTGGTATGATCGCATCCGTTAGTATATACCATTCAATCGCATATATCGTGTTTTAAAAACTCTAGGGATCATTCAATGTGGGTCCCACTTGATATGTGGACCGTTTATTCACCTTGGACGTGCTTCCAACCGCGAAAAACAAGAGATAACCATATCCAAACATAATTTTGTACTTGTAGCTAATTGTGTCGCGATCACCAAAAAACATCCGAAACACCTTCAAACGTCAAAATTCGGCCTCCGGAACGGTCCAATGGAACGAAGACCCATTGCCTTGCCAGAAACACTCTTGGGGCTTTCCGAAAAGGTATTATGGGTCGCGTGGTTCCTCACGATGTAAAAGTTACGGCGTTATGTTTGTACTATATAGTCTTACGCAACAACCAAAAAAAAAAAAAAAAAAAGAAGGAGGGATGCAACACGAGGACTTCCCGGGAGGTCACCCATCCTAGTACTACTCTCGCCCAAGCACGCTTGACTGCGGAGTTCTGATGGGATCCGGTGCATTAGTGCTGGTATGATCGCATCCGTTAGTATATACCATTCAATCGCATATATCGTGTTTTAAAAACTCTAGGGATCATTCAATGTGGGTCCCACTTGATATCTGGACCAGTTTATTCACCTTGCACGTGCTTCCAACCGCGAAAAACAAGAGATTACCATATCCAAACATAATTTTGTATTCGTAGCCAATTGTGTCGCGATCACCGGAAAACATCCGAAACACCTTCAAACGTCAAAATTCGGCCTCCGGAATGGTCCAATGGTACGAAGACCCATTGCCTTGCCAGAAACACTCTTGGGGCTTTCCGAAAAGGTATTATGGGTCGCGTGGTCCCTCACGATGTAAAAGTTACGACGTTATGTTTGTACTATATAGTCTTACGCAACAACCAAAAAAAAAAAAAAAAAAAGAAGGAGGGATGCAACACGAGGACTTCCCGGGAGGTCACCCATCCTAGTACTACTCTCGCCCAAGCACGCTTAACTGCGGAGTTCTGATGGGATCCGGTGAATTAGTGCTGGTATGATCGCATCCGTTAGTATATACCATTCAATCGCATATATCGTGTTTTAAAAACTCTAGGGATCATTCAATGTGGGTCCCACTTGATATGTGGACCGTTTATTCACCTTGGACGTGCTTCCAACCGCGAAAAACAAGAGATAACCATATCCAAACATAATTTTGTACTTGTAGCTAATTGTGTCGCGATCACCAAAAAACATCCGAAACACCTTCAAACGTCAAAATTCGGCCTCCGGAACGGTCCAATGGAACGAAGACCCATTGCCTTGCCAGAAACACTCTTGGGGCTTTCCGAAAAGGTATTATGGGTCGCGTGGTTCCTCACGATGTAAAAGTTACGGCGTTATGTTTGTACTATATAGTCTTACGCAACAACCAAAAAAAAAAAAAAAAAAAGAAGGAGGGATGCAACACGAGGACTTCCCGGGAGGTCACCCATCCTAGTACTACTCTCGCCCAAGCACGCTTGACTGCGGAGTTCTGATGGGATCCGGTGCATTAGTGCTGGTATGATCGCATCCGTTAGTATATACCATTCAATCGCATATATCGTGTTTTAAAAACTCTAGGGATCATTCAATGTGGGTCCCACTTGATATCTGGACCAGTTTATTCACCTTGCACGTGCTTCCAACCGCGAAAAACAAGAGATTACCATATCCAAACATAATTTTGTATTCGTAGCCAATTGTGTCGCGATCACCGGAAAACATCCGAAACACCTTCAAACGTCAAAATTCGGCCTCCGGAATGGTCCAATGGTACGAAGACCCATTGCCTTGCCAGAAACACTCTTGGGGCTTTCCGAAAAGGTATTATGGGTCGCGTGGTCCCTCACGATGTAAAAGTTACGACGTTATGTTTGTACTATATAGTCTTACGCAACAACCAAAAAAAAAAAAAAAAAAAGAAGGAGGGATGCAACACGAGGACTTCCCGGGAGGTCACCCATCCTAGTACTACTCTCGCCCAAGCACGCTTAACTGCGGAGTTCTGATGGGATCCGGTGAATTAGTGCTGGTATGATCGCATCCGTTAGTATATACCATTCAATCGCATATATCGTGTTTTAAAAACTCTAGGGATCATTCAATGTGGGTCCCACTTGATATGTGGACCGTTTATTCACCTTGGATGTGCTTCCAACCGCGAAAAACAAGAGATAACCATATCCAAACATAATTTTGTACTTGTAGCTAATTGTGTCGCGATCACCAAAAAACATCCGAAACACCTTCAAACGTCAAAATTCGGCCTCCGGAACGGTCCAATGGAACGAAGACCCATTGCCTTGCCAGAAACACTCTTGGGGCTTTCCGAAAAGGTATTATGGGTCGCGTGGTTCCTCACGATGTAAAAGTTACGGCGTTATGTTTGTACTATATAGTCTTACGCAACAACCAAAAAAAAAAAAAAAAAAAGAAGGAGGGATGCAACACGAGGACTTCCCGGGAGGTCACCCATCCTAGTACTACTCTCGCCCAAGCACGCTTGACTGCGGAGTTCTGATGGGATCCGGTGCATTAGTGCTGGTATGATCGCATCCGTTAGTATATACCATTCAATCGCATATATCGTGTTTTAAAAACTCTAGGGATCATTCAATGTGGGTCCCACTTGATATCTGGACCAGTTTATTCACCTTGCACGTGCTTCCAACCGCGAAAAACAAGAGATTACCATATCCAAACATAATTTTGTATTCGTAGCTAATTGTGTCGCGATCACCGGAAAACATCCGAAACACCTTCAAACGTCAAAATTCGGCCTACGGAATGGTCCAATGGTACGAAGACCCATTGCCTTGCCAGAAACACTCTTGGGGCTTTCCGAAAAGGTATTATGGGTCGCGTGGTCCCTCACGATGTAAAAGTTACGACGTTATGTTTGTACTATATAGTCTTACGCAACAACCAAAAAAAAAAAAAAAAAAAGAAGGAGGGATGCAACACGAGGACTTCCCGGGAGGTCACCCATCCTAGTACTACTCTCGCCCAAGCACGCTTAACTGCGGAGTTCTGATGGGATCCGGTGAATTAGTGCTGGTATGATCGCATCCGTTAGTATATACCATTCAATCGCATATATCGTGTTTTAAAAACTCTAGGGATCATTCAATGTGGGTCCCACTTGATATGTGGACCGTTTATTCACCTTGGACGTGCTTCCAACCGCGAAAAACAAGAGATAACCATATCCAAACATAATTTTGTACTTGTAGCTAATTGTGTCGCGATCACCAAAAAACATCCGAAACACCTTCAAACGTCAAAATTCGGCCTCCGGAACGGTCCAATGGAACGAAGACCCATTGCCTTGCCAGAAACACTCTTGGGGCTTTCCGAAAAGGTATTATGGGTCGCGTGGTTCCTCACGATGTAAAAGTTACGGCGTTATGTTTGTACTATATAGTCTTACGCAACAACCAAAAAAAAAAAAAAAAAAAGAAGGAGGGATGCAACACGAGGACTTCCCGGGAGGTCACCCATCCTAGTACTACTCTCGCCCAAGCACGCTTGACTGCGGAGTTCTGATGGGATCCGGTGCATTAGTGCTGGTATGATCGCATCCGTTAGTATATACCATTCAATCGCATATATCGTGTTTTAAAAACTCTAGGGATCATTCAATGTGGGTCCCACTTGATATCTGGACCAGTTTATTCACCTTGCACGTGCTTCCAACCGCGAAAAACAAGAGATTACCATATCCAAACATAATTTTGTATTCGTAGCTAATTGTGTCGCGATCACCGGAAAACATCCGAAACACCTTCAAACGTCAAAATTCGGCCTCCGGAATGGTCCAATGGTACGAAGACCCATTGCCTTGCCAGAAACACTCTTGGGGCTTTCCGAAAAGGTATTATGGGTCGCGTGGTCCCTCACGATGTAAAAGTTACGACGTTATGTTTGTACTATATAGTCTTACGCAACAACCAAAAAAAAAAAAAAAAAAAGAAGGAGGGATGCAACACGAGGACTTCCCGGGAGGTCACCCATCCTAGTACTACTCTCGCCCAAGCACGCTTAACTGCGGAGTTCTGATGGGATCCGGTGAATTAGTGCTGGTATGATCGCATCCGTTAGTATATACCATTCAATCGCATATATCGTGTTTTAAAAACTCTAGGGATCATTCAATGTGGGTCCCACTTGATCTCTGGACCAGTTTATTCACCTTGCACGTGCTTCCAACCGCGAAAAACAAGAGATTACCATATCCAAACATAATTTTGTATTCGTAGCTAATTGTGTCGCGATCACCGGAAAACATCCGAAACACCTTCAAACGTCAAAATTCGGCCTCCGGAATGGTCCAATGGTACGAAGACCCATTGCCTTGCCAGAAACACTCTTGGGGCTTTCCGAAAAGGTATTATGGGTCGCGTGGTCCCTCACGATGTAAAAGTTACGACGTTATGTTTGTACTATATAGTCTTACGCAACAACCAAAAAAAAAAAAAAAAAAAGAAGGAGGGATGCAACACGAGGACTTCCCGGGAGGTCACCCATCCTAGTACTACTCTCGCCCAAGCACGCTTAACTGCGGAGTTCTGATGGGATCCGGTGAATTAGTGCTGGTATGATCGCATCCGTTAGTATATACCATTCAATCGCATATATCGTGTTTTAAAAACTCTAGGGATCATTCAATGTGGGTCCCACTTGATATGTGGACCGTTTATTCACCTTGGACGTGCTTCCAACCGCGAAAAACAAGAGATAACCATATCCAAACATAATTTTGTACTTGTAGCTAATTGTGTCGCGATCACCAAAAAACATCCGAAACACCTTCAAACGTCAAAATTCGGCCTCCGGAACGGTCCAATGGAACGAAGACCCATTGCCTTGCCAGAAACACTCTTGGGGCTTTCCGAAAAGGTATTATGGGTCGCGTGGTTCCTCACGATGTAAAAGTTACGGCGTTATGTTTGTACTATATAGTCTTACGCAACAACCAAAAAAAAAAAAAAAAAAAGAAGGAGGGATGCAACACGAGGACTTCCCGGGAGGTCACCCATCCTAGTACTACTCTCGCCCAAGCACGCTTGACTGCGGAGTTCTGATGGGATCCGGTGCATTAGTGCTGGTATGATCGCATCCGTTAGTATATACCATTCAATCGCATATATCGTGTTTTAAAAACTCTAGGGATCATTCAATGTGGGTCCCACTTGATATCTGGACCAGTTTATTCACCTTGCACGTGCTTCCAACCGCGAAAAACAAGAGATTACCATATCCAAACATAATTTTGTATTCGTAGCTAATTGTGTCGCGATCACCGGAAAACATCCGAAACACCTTCAAACGTCAAAATTCGGCCTCCGGAATGGTCCAATGGTACGAAGACCCATTGCCTTGCCAGAAACACTCTTGGGGCTTTCCGAAAAGGTATTATGGGTCGCGTGGTCCCTCACGATGTAAAAGTTACGACGTTATGTTTGTACTATATAGTCTTACGCAACAACCAAAAAAAAAAAAAAAAAAAGAAGGAGGGATGCAACACGAGGACTTCCCGGGAGGTCACCCATCCTAGTACTACTCTCGCCCAAGCACGCTTAACTGCGGAGTTCTGATGGGATCCGGTGAATTAGTGCTGGTATGATCGCATCCGTTAGTATATACCATTCAATCGCATATATCGTGTTTTAAAAACTCTAGGGATCATTCAATGTGGGTCCCACTTGATCTCTGGACCAGTTTATTCACCTTGCACGTGCTTCCAACCGCGAAAAACAAGAGATTACCATATCCAAACATAATTTTGTATTCGTAGCTAATTGTGTCGCGATCACCGGAAAACATCCGAAACACCTTCAAACGTCAAAATTCGGCCTCCGGAATGGTCCAATGGTACGAAGACCCATTGCCTTGCCAGAAACACTCTTGGGGCTTTCCGAAAAGGTATTATGGGTCGCGTGGTCCCTCACGATGTAAAAGTTACGACGTTATGTTTGTACTATATAGTCTTACGCAACAACCAAAAAAAAAAAAAAAAAAAGAAGGAGGGATGCAACACGAGGACTTCCCGGGAGGTCACCCATCCTAGTACTACTCTCGCCCAAGCACGCTTAACTGCGGAGTTCTGATGGGATCCGGTGAATTAGTGCTGGTATGATCGCATCCGTTAGTATATACCATTCAATCGCATATATCGTGTTTTAAAAACTCTAGGGATCATTCAATGTGGGTCCCACTTGATATGTGGACCGTTTATTCACCTTGGACGTGCTTCCAACCGCGAAAAACAAGAGATAACCATATCCAAACATAATTTTGTACTTGTAGCTAATTGTGTCGCGATCACCAAAAAACATCCGAAACACCTTCAAACGTCAAAATTCGGCCTCCGGAACGGTCCAATGGAACGAAGACCCATTGCCTTGCCAGAAACACTCTTGGGGCTTTCCGAAAAGGTATTATGGGTCGCGTGGTTCCTCACGATGTAAAAGTTACGGCGTTATGTTTGTACTATATAGTCTTACGCAACAACCAAAAAAAAAAAAAAAAAAAGAAGGAGGGATGCAACACGAGGACTTCCCGGGAGGTCACCCATCCTAGTACTACTCTCGCCCAAGCACGCTTGACTGCGGAGTTCTGATGGGATCCGGTGCATTAGTGCTGGTATGATCGCATCCGTTAGTATATACCATTCAATCGCATATATCGTGTTTTAAAAACTCTAGGGATCATTCAATGTGGGTCCCACTTGATATCTGGACCAGTTTATTCACCTTGCACGTGCTTCCAACCGCGAAAAACAAGAGATTACCATATCCAAACATAATTTTGTATTCGTAGCTAATTGTGTCGCGATCACCGGAAAACATCCGAAACACCTTCAAACGTCAAAATTCGGCCTACGGAATGGTCCAATGGTACAAAGACCCATTGCCTTGCCAGAAACACTCTTGGGGCTTTCCGAAAAGGTATTATGGGTCGCGTGGTCCCTCACGATGTAAAAGTTACGACGTTATGTTTGTACTATATAGTCTTACGCAACAACCAAAAAAAAAAAAAAAAAAAGAAGGAGGGATGCAACACGAGGACTTCCCGGGAGGTCACCCATCCTAGTACTACTCTCGCCCAAGCACGCTTAACTGCGGAGTTCTGATGGGATCCGGTGAATTAGTGCTGGTATGATCGCATCCGTTAGTATATACCATTCAATCGCATATATCGTGTTTTAAAAACTCTAGGGATCATTCAATGTGGGTCCCACTTGATATGTGGACCGTTTATTCACCTTGGACGTGCTTCCAACCGCGAAAAACAAGAGATAACCATATCCAAACATAATTTTGTACTTGTAGCTAATTGTGTCGCGATCACCAAAAAACATCCGAAACACCTTCAAACGTCAAAATTCGGCCTCCGGAACGGTCCAATGGAACGAAGACCCATTGCCTTGCCAGAAACACTCTTGGGGCTTTCCGAAAAGGTATTATGGGTCGCGTGGTTCCTCACGATGTAAAAGTTACGGCGTTATGTTTGTACTATATAGTCTTACGCAACAACCAAAAAAAAAAAAAAAAAAAGAAGGAGGGATGCAACACGAGGACTTCCCGGGAGGTCACCCATCCTAGTACTACTCTCGCCCAAGCACGCTTGACTGCGGAGTTCTGATGGGATCCGGTGCATTAGTGCTGGTATGATCGCATCCGTTAGTATATACCATTCAATCGCATATATCGTGTTTTAAAAACTCTAGGGATCATTCAATGTGGGTCCCACTTGATATCTGGACCAGTTTATTCACCTTGCACGTGCTTCCAACCGCGAAAAACAAGAGATTACCATATCCAAACATAATTTTGTATTCGTAGCTAATTGTGTCGCGATCACCGGAAAACATCCGAAACACCTTCAAACGTCAAAATTCGGCCTCCGGAATGGTCCAATGGTACGAAGACCCATTGCCTTGCCAGAAACACTCTTGGGGCTTTCCGAAAAGGTATTATGGGTCGCGTGGTCCCTCACGATGTAAAAGTTACGACGTTATGTTTGTACTATATAGTCTTACGCAACAACCAAAAAAAAAAAAAAAAAAAGAAGGAGGGATGCAACACGAGGACTTCCCGGGAGGTCACCCATCCTAGTACTACTCTCGCCCAAGCACGCTTAACTGCGGAGTTCTGATGGGATCCGGTGAATTAGTGCTGGTATGATCGCATCCGTTAGTATATACCATTCAATCGCATATATCGTGTTTTAAAAACTCTAGGGATCATTCAATGTGGGTCCCACTTGATATGTGGACCGTTTATTCACCTTGGATGTGCTTCCAACCGCGAAAAACAAGAGATAACCATATCCAAACATAATTTTGTACTTGTAGCTAATTGTGTCGCGATCACCAAAAAACATCCGAAACACCTTCAAACGTCAAAATTCGGCCTCCGGAACGGTCCAATGGAACGAAGACCCATTGCCTTGCCAGAAACACTCTTGGGGCTTTCCGAAAAGGTATTATGGGTCGCGTGGTTCCTCACGATGTAAAAGTTACGGCGTTATGTTTGTACTATATAGTCTTACGCAACAACCAAAAAAAAAAAAAAAAAAAGAAGGAGGGATGCAACACGAGGACTTCCCGGGAGGTCACCCATCCTAGTACTACTCTCGCCCAAGCACGCTTGACTGCGGAGTTCTGATGGGATCCGGTGCATTAGTGCTGGTATGATCGCATCCGTTAGTATATACCATTCAATCGCATATATCGTGTTTTAAAAACTCTAGGGATCATTCAATGTGGGTCCCACTTGATATCTGGACCAGTTTATTCACCTTGCACGTGCTTCCAACCGCGAAAAACAAGAGATTACCATATCCAAACATAATTTTGTATTCGTAGCTAATTGTGTCGCGATCACCGGAAAACATCCGAAACACCTTCAAACGTCAAAATTCGGCCTACGGAATGGTCCAATGGTACGAAGACCCATTGCCTTGCCAGAAACACTCTTGGGGCTTTCCGAAAAGGTATTATGGGTCGCGTGGTCCCTCACGATGTAAAAGTTACGACGTTATGTTTGTACTATATAGTCTTACGCAACAACCAAAAAAAAAAAAAAAAAAAGAAGGAGGGATGCAACACGAGGACTTCCCGGGAGGTCACCCATCCTAGTACTACTCTCGCCCAAGCACGCTTAACTGCGGAGTTCTGATGGGATCCGGTGAATTAGTGCTGGTATGATCGCATCCGTTAGTATATACCATTCAATCGCATATATCGTGTTTTAAAAACTCTAGGGATCATTCAATGTGGGTCCCACTTGATATGTGGACCGTTTATTCACCTTGGACGTGCTTCCAACCGCGAAAAACAAGAGATAACCATATCCAAACATAATTTTGTACTTGTAGCTAATTGTGTCGCGATCACCAAAAAACATCCGAAACACCTTCAAACGTCAAAATTCGGCCTCCGGAACGGTCCAATGGAACGAAGACCCATTGCCTTGCCAGAAACACTCTTGGGGCTTTCCGAAAAGGTATTATGGGTCGCGTGGTTCCTCACGATGTAAAAGTTACGGCGTTATGTTTGTACTATATAGTCTTACGCAACAACCAAAAAAAAAAAAAAAAAAAGAAGGAGGGATGCAACACGAGGACTTCCCGGGAGGTCACCCATCCTAGTACTACTCTCGCCCAAGCACGCTTGACTGCGGAGTTCTGATGGGATCCGGTGCATTAGTGCTGGTATGATCGCATCCGTTAGTATATACCATTCAATCGCATATATCGTGTTTTAAAAACTCTAGGGATCATTCAATGTGGGTCCCACTTGATATCTGGACCAGTTTATTCACCTTGCACGTGCTTCCAACCGCGAAAAACAAGAGATTACCATATCCAAACATAATTTTGTATTCGTAGCTAATTGTGTCGCGATCACCGGAAAACATCCGAAACACCTTCAAACGTCAAAATTCGGCCTCCGGAATGGTCCAATGGTACGAAGACCCATTGCCTTGCCAGAAACACTCTTGGGGCTTTCCGAAAAGGTATTATGGGTCGCGTGGTCCCTCACGATGTAAAAGTTACGACGTTATGTTTGTACTATATAGTCTTACGCAACAACCAAAAAAAAAAAAAAAAAAAGAAGGAGGGATGCAACACGAGGACTTCCCGGGAGGTCACCCATCCTAGTACTACTCTCGCCCAAGCACGCTTAACTGCGGAGTTCTGATGGGATCCGGTGAATTAGTGCTGGTATGATCGCATCCGTTAGTATATACCATTCAATCGCATATATCGTGTTTTAAAAACTCTAGGGATCATTCAATGTGGGTCCCACTTGATATGTGGACCGTTTATTCACCTTGGATGTGCTTCCAACCGCGAAAAACAAGAGATAACCATATCCAAACATAATTTTGTACTTGTAGCTAATTGTGTCGCGATCACCAAAAAACATCCGAAACACCTTCAAACGTCAAAATTCGGCCTCCGGAACGGTCCAATGGAACGAAGACCCATTGCCTTGCCAGAAACACTCTTGGGGCTTTCCGAAAAGGTATTATGGGTCGCGTGGTTCCTCACGATGTAAAAGTTACGGCGTTATGTTTGTACTATATAGTCTTACGCAACAACCAAAAAAAAAAAAAAAAAAAGAAGGAGGGATGCAACACGAGGACTTCCCGGGAGGTCACCCATCCTAGTACTACTCTCGCCCAAGCACGCTTGACTGCGGAGTTCTGATGGGATCCGGTGCATTAGTGCTGGTATGATCGCATCCGTTAGTATATACCATTCAATCGCATATATCGTGTTTTAAAAACTCTAGGGATCATTCAATGTGGGTCCCACTTGATATCTGGACCAGTTTATTCACCTTGCACGTGCTTCCAACCGCGAAAAACAAGAGATTACCATATCCAAACATAATTTTGTATTCGTAGCTAATTGTGTCGCGATCACCGGAAAACATCCGAAACACCTTCAAACGTCAAAATTCGGCCTACGGAATGGTCCAATGGTACGAAGACCCATTGCCTTGCCAGAAACACTCTTGGGGCTTTCCGAAAAGGTATTATGGGTCGCGTGGTCCCTCACGATGTAAAAGTTACGACGTTATGTTTGTACTATATAGTCTTACGCAACAACCAAAAAAAAAAAAAAAAAAAGAAGGAGGGATGCAACACGAGGACTTCCCGGGAGGTCACCCATCCTAGTACTACTCTCGCCCAAGCACGCTTAACTGCGGAGTTCTGATGGGATCCGGTGAATTAGTGCTGGTATGATCGCATCCGTTAGTATATACCATTCAATCGCATATATCGTGTTTTAAAAACTCTAGGGATCATTCAATGTGGGTCCCACTTGATATGTGGACCGTTTATTCACCTTGGACGTGCTTCCAACCGCGAAAAACAAGAGATAACCATATCCAAACATAATTTTGTACTTGTAGCTAATTGTGTCGCGATCACCAAAAAACATCCGAAACACCTTCAAACGTCAAAATTCGGCCTCCGGAACGGTCCAATGGAACGAAGACCCATTGCCTTGCCAGAAACACTCTTGGGGCTTTCCGAAAAGGTATTATGGGTCGCGTGGTTCCTCACGATGTAAAAGTTACGGCGTTATGTTTGTACTATATAGTCTTACGCAACAACCAAAAAAAAAAAAAAAAAAAGAAGGAGGGATGCAACACGAGGACTTCCCGGGAGGTCACCCATCCTAGTACTACTCTCGCCCAAGCACGCTTGACTGCGGAGTTCTGATGGGATCCGGTGCATTAGTGCTGGTATGATCGCATCCGTTAGTATATACCATTCAATCGCATATATCGTGTTTTAAAAACTCTAGGGATCATTCAATGTGGGTCCCACTTGATATCTGGACCAGTTTATTCACCTTGCACGTGCTTCCAACCGCGAAAAACAAGAGATTACCATATCCAAACATAATTTTGTATTCGTAGCTAATTGTGTCGCGATCACCGGAAAACATCCGAAACACCTTCAAACGTCAAAATTCGGCCTCCGGAATGGTCCAATGGTACGAAGACCCATTGCCTTGCCAGAAACACTCTTGGGGCTTTCCGAAAAGGTATTATGGGTCGCGTGGTCCCTCACGATGTAAAAGTTACGACGTTATGTTTGTACTATATAGTCTTACGCAACAACCAAAAAAAAAAAAAAAAAAGAAGGAGGGATGCAACACGAGGACTTCCCGGGAGGTCACCCATCCTAGTACTACTCTCGCCCAAGCTCGCTTGACTGCGGAGTTCTGATGGGATCCGGTGCATTAGTGCTGGTATGATCGCATCCGTTAGTATATATCATGCAATCGCATATATCGTTTTTTAAAAACTCTAGGGATCATTCAATGTGGGTCCCACTTGATATGTGGACCGTTTATTCACCTTGGACGTGCTTCCAACCGCGAAAAACAAGAGATAACCATATCCAAACATAATTTTGTACTCGTAGCTAATTGTGTCGCGATCACCAAAAAACATCCGAAACACCTTCAAACGTCAAAATTCGGCCTCCGGAATGGTCCAATGGTACGAAGACCCATTGCCTTGCCAGAAACACTCTTGGGGCTTTCCAAAATATGGGTCGCGTGGTTCCTCACGATGTCAAAGTTACGATGTTCTGTTTGTACTATATACTCTTACGCAACAACCAAAAAAAAAAAAAAAAAAGGAGGGATGCATCACGAGGACTTCCCGGGAGGTCACCCATCCTAGTACTACTCTCGCCCAAGCACGCTTGACTGCGGAGTTCTGATGGGATCCGGTGCATTAGTGCTGGTATGATCACATCCGTTAGTATATATCATGCAATCGCATATATCGTTTTTTAAAAACTCTAGGGATCATTCATTGTGGGTCCCACTTGATATGTGGACCGTTTATTCACCTTGGACGTGCTTCCAACCGCGAAAAACAAGAGATAACCATATCCAAACATAATTTTGTACTCGTAGCTAATTGTGTCGCGATCACCAAAAAACATCCGAAACACCTTCAAACGTCAAAATTCGGCCTCCGGAATGGTCCAATGGTACGAAGACCCATTGCCTTGCCAGAAACACTCTTGGGGCTTTCCAAAATATGGGTCGCGTGGTTCCTCACGATGTCAAAGTTACGATGTTCTGTTTGTACTATATAGTCTTACGCAACAACCAAAAAAAAAAAAAAAGGAGGGATGCATCACGAGGACTTCCCGGGAGGTCACCCATCCTAGTACTACTCTCGCCCAAGCACGCTTGACTGCGGAGTTCTGATGGGATCCGGTGCATTAGTGCTGGTATGATCACATCCGTTAGTATATACCATTCAATCGCATATATCGTGTTTTAAAAACTCTAGGGATCATTCAATGTGGGTCCCACTTGATATGTGGACCGTTTATTCACCTTGGACGTGCTTCCAACCGCGAAAAACAAGAGATAACCATATCCAAACATAATTTTGTACTCGTAGCTAATTGTGTCGCGATCACCAAAAAACATCCGAAACACCTTCAAACGTCAAAATTCGGCCTCCGGAATGGTCCAATGGTACGAAGACCCATTGCCTTGCCAGAAACACTCTTGGGGCTTTCCAAAATGGTATTATGGGTCGCGTGGTTCCTCACGATGTCAAAGTTACGATGTTTTGTTTGTACTATATACTCTTACGCAACAACCAAAAAAAAAAAAAAAAAAAGGAGGGATGCATCACGAGGACTTCCGGGAGGTCACCCATCCTAGTACTACTCTCGCCCAAGCACGCTTGACTGCGGAGTTCTGATGGGATCCGGTGCATTAGTGCTGGTATGATCACATCCGTTAGTATATATCATGCAATCGCATATATCGTTTTTTAAAAACTCTAGGGATCATTCAATGTGGGTCCCACTTGATATGTGGACCGTTTATTCACCTTGGACGTGCTTCCAACCGCGAAAAACAAGAGATAACCATATCCAAACATAATTTTGTACTCGTAGCTAATTGTGTCGCGATCACAAAAAAACATCCGAAACACCTTCAAACGTCAAAATTCGGCCTCCGGAATGGTCCAATGGTACGAAGACCCATTGCCTTGCCAGAAACACTCTTGGGGCTTTCCAAAATGGTATTATGGGTCGCGTGGTTCCTCACGATGTCAAAGTTACGATGTTCTGTTTGTACTATATACTCTTACGCAACAACCAAAAAAAAAAAAAAAAAAAGGAGGGATGCATCACGAGGACTTCCCGGGAGGTCACCCATCCTAGTACTACTCTCGCCCAAGCACGCTTGACTGCGGAGTTCTGATGGGATCCGGTGCATTAGTGCTGGTATGATCACATCCGTTAGTATATATCATGCAATCGCATATATCGTTTTTTAAAAACTCTAGGGATCATTCAATGTGGGTCCCACTTGATATGTGGACCGTTTATTCACCTTGGACGTGCTTCCAACCGCGAAAAACAAGAGATAACCATATCCAAACATAATTTTGTACTCGTAGCTAATTGTGTCGCGATCACCAAAAAACATCCGAAACACCTTCAAACGTCAAAATTCGGCCTCCGGAATGGTCCAATGGTACGAAGACCCATTGCCTTGCCAGAAACACTCTTGGGGCTTTCCAAAATATGGGTCGCGTGGTTCCTCACGATGTCAAAGTTACGATGTTCTGTTTGTACTATATACTCTTACGCAACAACCAAAAAAAAAAAAAAAAAAGGAGGGATGCATCACGAGGACTTCCCGGGAGGTCACCCATCCTAGTACTACTCTCGCCCAAGCACGCTTGACTGCGGAGTTCTGATGGGATCCGGTGCATTAGTGCTGGTATGATCACATCCGTTAGTATATATCATGCAATCGCATATATCGTTTTTTAAAAACTCTAGGGATCATTCAATGTGGGTCCCACTTGATATGTGGACCGTTTATTCACCTTGGACGTGCTTCCAACCGCGAAAAACAAGAGATAACCATATCCAAACATAATTTTGTACTCGTAGCTAATTGTGTCGCGATCACAAAAAAACATCCGAAACACCTTCAAACGTCAAAATTCGGCCTCCGGAATGGTCCAATGGTACGAAGACCCATTGCCTTGCCAGAAACACTCTTGGGGCTTTCCAAAATATGGGTCGCGTGGTTCCTCACGATGTCAAAGTTACGATGTTCTGTTTGTACTATATACTCTTACGCAACAACCAAAAAAAAAAAAAAAAAAGGAGGGATGCATCACGAGGACCTCCGGGAGGTCACCCATCCTAGTACTACTCTCGCCCAAGCACGCTTGACTGCGGAGTTCTGATGGGATCCGGTGCATTAGTGCTGGTATGATCACATCCGTTAGTATATATCATGCAATCGCATATATCGTTTTTTAAAAACTCTAGGGATCATTCAATGTGGGTCCCACTTGATATGTGGACCGTTTATTCACCTTGGACGTGCTTCCAACCGCGAAAAACAAGAGATAACCATATCCAAACATAATTTTGTACTCGTAGCTAATTGTGTCGCGATCACCAAAAAACATCCGAAACACCTTCAAACGTCAAAATTCGGCCTCCGGAATGGTCCAATGGTACGAAGACCCATTGCCTTGCCAGAAACACTCTTGGGGCTTTCCAAAATATGGGTCGCGTGGTTCCTCACGATGTCAAAGTTACGATGTTCTGTTTGTACTATATACTCTTACGCAACAACCAAAAAAAAAAAAAAAAAAGGAGGGATGCATCACGAGGACTTCCCGGGAGGTCACCCATCCTAGTACTACTCTCGCCCAAGCACGCTTGACTGCGGAGTTCTGATGGGATCCGGTGCATTAGTGCTGGTATGATCACATCCGTTAGTATATATCATGCAATCGCATATATCGTTTTTTAAAAACTCTAGGGATCATTCAATGTGGGTCCCACTTGATATGTGGACCGTTTATTCACCTTGGACGTGCTTCCAACCGCGAAAAACAAGAGATAACCATATCCAAACATAATTTTGTACTCGTAGCTAATTGTGTCGCGATCACCAAAAAACATCCGAAACACCTTCAAACGTCAAAATTCGGCCTCCGGAATGGTCCAATGGTACGAAGACCCATTGCCTTGCCAGAAACACTCTTGGGGCTTTCCAAAATATGGGTCGCGTGGTTCCTCACGATGTCAAAGTTACGATGTTCTGTTTGTACTATATACTCTTACGCAACAACCAAAAAAAAAAAAAAAAAAGGAGGGATGCATCACGAGGACCTCCGGGAGGTCACCCATCCTAGTACTACTCTCGCCCAAGCACGCTTGACTGCGGAGTTCTGATGGGATCCGGTGCATTAGTGCTGGTATGATCACATCCGTTAGTATATATCATGCAATCGCATATATCGTTTTTTAAAAACTCTAGGGATCATTCAATGTGGGTCCCACTTGATATGTGGACCGTTTATTCACCTTGGACGTGCTTCCAACCGCGAAAAACAAGAGATAACCATATCCAAACATAATTTTGTACTCGTAGCTAATTGTGTCGCGATCACCAAAAAACATCCGAAACACCTTCAAACGTCAAAATTCGGCCTCCGGAATGGTCCAATGGTACGAAGACCCATTGCCTTGCCAGAAACACTCTTGGGGCTTTCCAAAATATGGGTCGCGTGGTTCCTCACGATGTCAAAGTTACGATGTTCTGTTTGTACTATATACTCTTACGCAACAACCAAAAAAAAAAAAAAAAAAGGAGGGATGCATCACGAGGACTTCCCGGGAGGTCACCCATCCTAGTACTACTCTCGCCCAAGCACGCTTGACTGCGGAGTTCTGATGGGATCCGGTGCATTAGTGCTGGTATGATCACATCCGTTAGTATATATCATGCAATCGCATATATCGTTTTTTAAAAACTCTAGGGATCATTCAATGTGGGTCCCACTTGATATGTGGACCGTTTATTCACCTTGGACGTGCTTCCAACCGCGAAAAACAAGAGATAACCATATCCAAACATAATTTTGTACTCGTAGCTAATTGTGTCGCGATCACAAAAAAACATCCGAAACACCTTCAAACGTCAAAATTCGGCCTCCGGAATGGTCCAATGGTACGAAGACCCATTGCCTTGCCAGAAACACTCTTGGGGCTTTCCAAAATGGTATTATGGGTCGCGTGGTTCCTCACGATGTCAAAGTTACGATGTTCTGTTTGTACTATATACTCTTACGCAACAACCAAAAAAAAAAAAAAAAAAAGGAGGGATGCATCACGAGGACCTCCGGGAGGTCACCCATCCTAGTACTACTCTCGCCCAAGCACGCTTGACTGCGGAGTTCTGATGGGATCCGGTGCATTAGTGCTGGTATGATCACATCCGTTAGTATATATCATGCAATCGCATATATCGTTTTTTAAAAACTCTAGGGATCATTCAATGTGGGTCCCACTTGATATGTGGACCGTTTATTCACCTTGGACGTGCTTCCAACCGCGAAAAACAAGAGATAACCATATCCAAACATAATTTTGTACTCGTAGCTAATTGTGTCGCGATCACCAAAAAACATCCGAAACACCTTCAAACGTCAAAATTCGGCCTCCGGAATGGTCCAATGGTACGAAGACCCATTGCCTTGCCAGAAACACTCTTGGGGCTTTCCAAAATATGGGTCGCGTGGTTCCTCACGATGTCAAAGTTACGATGTTCTGTTTGTACTATATACTCTTACGCAACAACCAAAAAAAAAAAAAAAAAAGGAGGGATGCATCACGAGGACTTCCCGGGAGGTCACCCATCCTAGTACTACTCTCGCCCAAGCACGCTTGACTGCGGAGTTCTGATGGGATCCGGTGCATTAGTGCTGGTATGATCACATCCGTTAGTATATATCATGCAATCGCATATATCGTTTTTTAAAAACTCTAGGGATCATTCAATGTGGGTCCCACTTGATATGTGGACCGTTTATTCACCTTGGACGTGCTTCCAACCGTGAAAAACAAGAGATAACCATATCCAAACATAATTTTGTACTCGTAGCTAATTGTGTCGCGATCACCGAAAAACATCCGAAACACCTTCAAACGTCAAAATTCGGCCTCCGGAATGGTCTAATGGTACGAAGACCCATTGCCTTGCCAGAAACACTCTTGGGGCTTTCCAAAATATGGGTCGCGTGGTTCCTCACGATGTCAAAGTTACGATGTTCTGTTTGTACTATATAGTCTTACGCAACAACCAAAAAAAAAAAAAAAGGAGGGATGCATCACGAGGACTTCCCGGTAGGTCACCCATCCTAGTACTACTCTCGCCCAAGCACGCTTGACTGCGGAGTTCTGATGGGATCCGGTGCATTAGTGCTGGTATGATCACATCCGTTAGTATATATCATGCAATCGCATATATCGTTTTTTAAAAACTCTAGGGATCATTCAATGTGGGTCCCACTTGATATGTGGACCGTTTATTCACCTTGGACGTGCTTCCAACCGCGAAAAACAAGAGATAACCATATCCAAACATAATTTTGTACTCGTAGCTAATTGTGTCGCGATCACCAAAAAACATCCGAAACACCTTCAAACGTCAAAATTCGGCCTCCGGAATGGTCCAATGGTACGAAGACCCATTGCCTTGCCAGAAACACTCTTGGGGCTTTCCAAAATATGGGTCGCGTGGTTCCTCACGATGTCAAAGTTACGATGTTTTGTTTGTACTATATACTCTTACGCAACAACCAAAAAAAAAAAAAAAAAAGGAGGGATGCATCACGAGGACTTCCCGGGAGGTCACCCATCCTAGTACTACTCTCGCCCAAGCACGCTTGACTGCGGAGTTCTGATGGGATCCGGTGCATTAGTGCTGGTATGATCACATCCGTTAGTATATATCATGCAATCGCATATATCGTTTTTTAAAAACTCTAGGGATCATTCAATGTGGGTCCCACTTGATATATGGACCGTTTATTCACCTTGGACGTGCTTCCAACCGTGAAAAACAAGAGATAACCATATCCAAACATAATTTTGTACTCGTAGCTAATTGTGTCGCGATCACCAAAAAACATCCGAAACACCTTCAAACGTCAAAATTCGGCCTCCGGAATGGTCTAATGGTACGAAGACCCATTGCCTTGCCAGAAACACTCTTGGGGCTTTCCAAAATATGGGTCTCGTGGTTCCTCACGATGTCAAAGTTACGATGTTCTGTTTGTACTATATAGTCTTACGCAACAACCAAAAAAAAAAAAAAAAAAGGAGGGATGCATCACGAGGACTTCCCGGTAGGTCACCCATCCTAGTACTACTCTCGCCCAAGCACGCTTGACTGCGGAGTTCTGATGGGATCCGGTGCATTAGTGCTGGTATGATCACATCCGTTAGTATATATCATGCAATCGCATATATCGTTTTTTAAAAACTCTAGGGATCATTCAATGTGGGTCCCACTTGATATGTGGACCGTTTATTCACCTTGGACGTGCTTCCAACCGCGAAAAACAAGAGATAACCATATCCAAACATAATTTTGTACTCGTAGCTAATTGTGTCGCGATCACCAAAAAACATCCGAAACACCTTCAAACGTCAAAATTCGGCCTCCGGAATGGTCCAATGGTACGAAGACCCATTGCCTTGCCAGAAACACTCTTGGGGCTTTCCAAAATATGGGTCGCGTGGTTCCTCACGATGTCAAAGTTACGATGTTCTGTTTGTACTATATACTCTTACGCAACAACCAAAAAAAAAAAAAAAAAAGGAGGGATGCATCACGAGGACTTCCCGGGAGGTCACCCATCCTAGTACTACTCTCGCCCAAGCACGCTTGACTGCGGAGTTCTGATGGGATCCGGTGCATTAGTGC
This sequence comes from Camelina sativa, assembly GCF_030686135.1. Taxonomy (NCBI): domain Eukaryota; kingdom Viridiplantae; phylum Streptophyta; class Magnoliopsida; order Brassicales; family Brassicaceae; genus Camelina; species Camelina sativa. The sequence continues at coordinate 21,847,793 of NC_141889.1, read as the reverse complement.
TGGTATGATCACATCCGTTAGTATATATCATGCAATCGCATATATCGTTTTTTAAAAACTCTAGGGATCATTCAATGTGGGTCCCACTTGATATGTGGACCGTTTATTCACCTTGGACGTGCTTCCAACCGCGAAAAACAAGAGATAACCATATCCAAACATAATTTTGTACTCGTAGCTAATTGTGTCGCGATCACAAAAAAACATCCGAAACACCTTCAAACGTCAAAATTCGGCCTCCGGAATGGTCCAATGGTACGAAGACCCATTGCCTTGCCAGAAACACTCTTGGGGCTTTCCAAAATGGTATTATGGGTCGCGTGGTTCCTCACGATGTCAAAGTTACGATGTTCTGTTTGTACTATATACTCTTACGCAACAACCAAAAAAAAAAAAAAAAAAAGGAGGGATGCATCACGAGGACCTCCGGGAGGTCACCCATCCTAGTACTACTCTCGCCCAAGCACGCTTGACTGCGGAGTTCTGATGGGATCCGGTGCATTAGTGCTGGTATGATCACATCCGTTAGTATATATCATGCAATCGCATATATCGTTTTTTAAAAACTCTAGGGATCATTCAATGTGGGTCCCACTTGATATGTGGACCGTTTATTCACCTTGGACGTGCTTCCAACCGCGAAAAACAAGAGATAACCATATCCAAACATAATTTTGTACTCGTAGCTAATTGTGTCGCGATCACCAAAAAACATCCGAAACACCTTCAAACGTCAAAATTCGGCCTCCGGAATGGTCCAATGGTACGAAGACCCATTGCCTTGCCAGAAACACTCTTGGGGCTTTCCAAAATATGGGTCGCGTGGTTCCTCACGATGTCAAAGTTACGATGTTCTGTTTGTACTATATACTCTTACGCAACAACCAAAAAAAAAAAAAAAAAAGGAGGGATGCATCACGAGGACTTCCCGGGAGGTCACCCATCCTAGTACTACTCTCGCCCAAGCACGCTTGACTGCGGAGTTCTGATGGGATCCGGTGCATTAGTGCTGGTATGATCACATCCGTTAGTATATATCATGCAATCGCATATATCGTTTTTTAAAAACTCTAGGGATCATTCAATGTGGGTCCCACTTGATATGTGGACCGTTTATTCACCTTGGACGTGCTTCCAACCGTGAAAAACAAGAGATAACCATATCCAAACATAATTTTGTACTCGTAGCTAATTGTGTCGCGATCACCGAAAAACATCCGAAACACCTTCAAACGTCAAAATTCGGCCTCCGGAATGGTCTAATGGTACGAAGACCCATTGCCTTGCCAGAAACACTCTTGGGGCTTTCCAAAATATGGGTCGCGTGGTTCCTCACGATGTCAAAGTTACGATGTTCTGTTTGTACTATATAGTCTTACGCAACAACCAAAAAAAAAAAAAAAGGAGGGATGCATCACGAGGACTTCCCGGTAGGTCACCCATCCTAGTACTACTCTCGCCCAAGCACGCTTGACTGCGGAGTTCTGATGGGATCCGGTGCATTAGTGCTGGTATGATCACATCCGTTAGTATATATCATGCAATCGCATATATCGTTTTTTAAAAACTCTAGGGATCATTCAATGTGGGTCCCACTTGATATGTGGACCGTTTATTCACCTTGGACGTGCTTCCAACCGCGAAAAACAAGAGATAACCATATCCAAACATAATTTTGTACTCGTAGCTAATTGTGTCGCGATCACCAAAAAACATCCGAAACACCTTCAAACGTCAAAATTCGGCCTCCGGAATGGTCCAATGGTACGAAGACCCATTGCCTTGCCAGAAACACTCTTGGGGCTTTCCAAAATATGGGTCGCGTGGTTCCTCACGATGTCAAAGTTACGATGTTTTGTTTGTACTATATACTCTTACGCAACAACCAAAAAAAAAAAAAAAAAAGGAGGGATGCATCACGAGGACTTCCCGGGAGGTCACCCATCCTAGTACTACTCTCGCCCAAGCACGCTTGACTGCGGAGTTCTGATGGGATCCGGTGCATTAGTGCTGGTATGATCACATCCGTTAGTATATATCATGCAATCGCATATATCGTTTTTTAAAAACTCTAGGGATCATTCAATGTGGGTCCCACTTGATATATGGACCGTTTATTCACCTTGGACGTGCTTCCAACCGTGAAAAACAAGAGATAACCATATCCAAACATAATTTTGTACTCGTAGCTAATTGTGTCGCGATCACCAAAAAACATCCGAAACACCTTCAAACGTCAAAATTCGGCCTCCGGAATGGTCTAATGGTACGAAGACCCATTGCCTTGCCAGAAACACTCTTGGGGCTTTCCAAAATATGGGTCTCGTGGTTCCTCACGATGTCAAAGTTACGATGTTCTGTTTGTACTATATAGTCTTACGCAACAACCAAAAAAAAAAAAAAAAAAGGAGGGATGCATCACGAGGACTTCCCGGTAGGTCACCCATCCTAGTACTACTCTCGCCCAAGCACGCTTGACTGCGGAGTTCTGATGGGATCCGGTGCATTAGTGCTGGTATGATCACATCCGTTAGTATATATCATGCAATCGCATATATCGTTTTTTAAAAACTCTAGGGATCATTCAATGTGGGTCCCACTTGATATGTGGACCGTTTATTCACCTTGGACGTGCTTCCAACCGCGAAAAACAAGAGATAACCATATCCAAACATAATTTTGTACTCGTAGCTAATTGTGTCGCGATCACCAAAAAACATCCGAAACACCTTCAAACGTCAAAATTCGGCCTCCGGAATGGTCCAATGGTACGAAGACCCATTGCCTTGCCAGAAACACTCTTGGGGCTTTCCAAAATGGTATTATGGGTCGCGTTGTTCCTCACGATGTCAAAGTTACGATGTTCTGTTTGTACTATATACTCTTACGCAACAACCAAAAAAAAAAAAAAAAAAAGGAAGGATTCATCACGAGGACCTCCGGGAGGTCACCCATCCTAGTACTACTCTCGCCCAAGCACGCTTGACTGCGGAGTTCTGATGGGATCCGGTGCATTAGTGCTGGTATGATCACATCCGTTAGTATATATCATGCAATCGCATATATCGTTTTTTAAAAACTCTAGGGATCATTCAATGTGGGTCCCACTTGATATGTGGACCGTTTATTCACCTTGGACGTGCTTCCAACCGCGAAAAACAAGAGATAACCATATCCAAACATAATTTTGTACTCGTAGCTAATTGTGTCGCGATCACCAAAAAACATCCGAAACACCTTCAAACGTCAAAATTCGGCCTCCGGAATGGTCCACTGGTACGAAGACCCATTGCCTTGCCAGAAACACTCTTGGGGCTTTCCAAAATGGTATTATGGGTCGCGTGGTTCCTCACGATGTCAAAGTTACGATGTTCTGTTTGTACTATATACTCTTACGCAACAACCAAAAAAAAAAAAAAAAAAAAGGAGGGATGCATCACGAGGACTTCCCAGGAGGTCACCCATCCTAGTACTAATCTCGCCCAAGCACGCTTGACTGCGGAGTTCTGATGGGATCCGGTGCATTAGTGCTGGTATGATCACATCCGTTAGTATATATCATGCAATCGCATATATCATTTTTTAAAAACTCTAGGGATCATTCAATGTGGGTCCCACTTGATATGTGGACCGTTTATTCACCTTGGACGTGCTTCCAACCGCGAAAAACAAGAGATAACCATATCCAAACATAATTTTGTACTCGTAGCTAATTGTGTCGCGATCACCAAAAAACATCCGAAACACCTTCAAACGTCAAAATTCGGCCTCCGGAATGGTCTAATGGTACGAAGACCCATTGCCTTGCCAGAAACACTCTTGGGGCTTTCCAAAATATGGGTCGCGTGGTTCCTCACGATGTCAAAGTTACGATGTTCTGTTTGTACTATATAGTCTTACGCAACAACCAAAAAAAAAAAAAAAGGAGGGATGCATCACGAGGACTTCCCGGTAGGCCACCCATCCTAGTACTACTCTCGCCCAAGCACGCTTGACTGCGGAGTTCTGATGGGATCCGGTGCATTAGTGCTGGTATGATCACATCCGTTAGTATATATCATGCAATCGCATATATCGTTTTTTAAAAACTCTAGGGATCATTCAATGTGGGTCCCACTTGATATGTGGACCGTTTATTCACCTTGGACGTGCTTCCAACCGCGAAAAACAAGAGATAACCATATCCAAACATAATTTTGTACTCGTAGCTAATTGTGTCGCGATCACCAAAAAACATCCGAAACACCTTCAAACGTCAAAATTCGGCCTCCGGAATGGTCCAATGGTACGAAGACCCATTGCCTTGCCAGAAACACTCTTGGGGCTTTCCAAAATGGTATTATGGGTCGCGTGGTTCCTCACGATGTCAAAGTTACGATGTTCTGTTTGTACTATATACTCTTACGCAACAACCAAAAAAAAAAAAAAGAAAAGGAGGGATGCATCACGAGGACTTCCCAGGAGGTCACCCATCCTAGTACTAATCTCGCCCAAGCACGCTTGACTGCGGAGTTCTGATGGGATCCGGTGCATTAGTGCTGGTATGATCACATCCGTTAGTATATATCATGCAATCGCATATATCATTTTTTAAAAACTCTAGGGATCATTCAATGTGGGTCCCACTTGATATGTGGACCGTTTATTCACCTTGGACGTGCTTCCAACCGCGAAAAACAAGAGATAACCATATCCAAACATAATTTTGTACTCGTAGCTAATTGTGTCGCGATCACCAAAAAACATCCGAAACACCTTCAAACGTCAAAATTCGGCCTCCGGAATGGTCTAATGGTACGAAGACCCATTGCCTTGCCAGAAACACTCTTGGGGCTTTCCAAAATATGGGTCGCGTGGTTCCTCACGATGTCAAAGTTACGATGTTCTGTTTGTACTATATAGCCTTACGCAACAACCAAAAAAAAAAAAAGGAGGGATGCATCACGAGGACTTCCCGGGAGGTCACCCATCCTAGTACTACTCTCGCCCAAGCACGCTTGACTGCGGAGTTCTCATGGGATCCGGTGCATTAGTGCTGGTATGATCACATCCGTTAGTATATACCATTCAATCGCATATATCATTTTTTAAAAACTCTAGGGATCATTCAATGTGGGTCCCACTTGATATGTGGACCGTTTATTCACCTTGGACGTGCTTCCAACCGCGAAAAACAAGAGATAACCATATCCAAACATAATTTTGTACTCGTAGCTAATTGTGTCGCGATCACCAAAAAACATCCGAAACACCTTCAAACGTCAAAATTCGGCCTCCGGAATGGTCTAATGGTACGAAGACCCATTGCCTTGCCAGAAACACTCTTGGGGCTTTCCAAAATATGGGTCGCGTGGTTCCTCACGATGTCAAAGTTACGATGTTCTGTTTGTACTATATAGTCTTACGCAACAACCAAAAAAAAAAAAAAAGGAGGGATGCATCACGAGGACTTCCCGGTAGGCCACCCATCCTAGTACTACTCTCGCCCAAGCACGCTTGACTGCGGAGTTCTGATGGGATCCGGTGCATTAGTGCTGGTATGATCACATCCGTTAGTATATATCATGCAATCGCATATATCGTTTTTTAAAAACTCTAGGGATCATTCAATGTGGGTCCCACTTGATATGTGGACCGTTTATTCACCTTGGACGTGCTTCCAACCGCGAAAAACAAGAGATAACCATATCCAAACATAATTTTGTACTCGTAGCTAATTGTGTCGCGATCACCAAAAAACATCCGAAACACCTTCAAACGTCAAAATTCGGCCTCCGGAATGGTCTAATGGTACGAAGACCCATTGCCTTGCCAGAAACACTCTTGGGGCTTTCCAAAATATGGGTCGCGTGGTTCCTCACGATGTCAAAGTTACGATGTTCTGTTTGTACTATATAGCCTTACGCAACAACCAAAAAAAAAAAAAAAGGAGGGATGCATCACGAGGACTTCCCGGGAGGTCACCCATCCTAGTACTACTCTCGCCCAAGCACGCTTGACTGCGGAGTTCTCATGGGATCCGGTGCATTAGTGCTGGTATGATCACATCCGTTAGTATATACCATTCAATCGCATATATCGTTTTTTAAAAACTCTAGGGATCATTCAATGTGGGTCCCACTTGATATGTGGACCGTTTATTCACCTTGGACGTGCTTCCAACCGCGAAAAACAAGAGATAACCATATCCAAACATAATTTTGTACTCGTAGCTAATTGTGTCGCGATCACCAAAAAACATCCGAAACACCTTCAAACGTCAAAATTCGGCCTCCGGAATGGTCCAATGGCACGAAGACCCATTGCCTTGCCAGAAACACTCTTGGGGCTTTCCAAAATGGTATTATGGGTCGCGTGGTTCCTCACGATGTCAAAGTTACGATGTTCTGTTTGTACTATATACTCTTACGCAACAACCAAAAAAAAAAAAAAAAAAAGGAGGGATGCATCACGAGGACTTCCCGGGAGGTCACCCATCCTAGTACTACTCTCGCCCAAGCACGCTTGACTGCAGAGTTCTGATGGGATCCGGTGCATTAGTGCTGGTATGATCACATCCGTTAGTATATATCATGCAATCGCATATATCGTTTTTTAAAAACTCTAGGGATCATTCAATGTGGGTCCCACTTGATATGTGGACCGTTTATTCACCTTGGACGTGCTTCCAACCGCGAAAAACAAGAGATAACCATATCCAAACATAATTTTGTACTGGTAGCTAATTGTGTCGCGATCACCAAAAAACATCCAAAACACCTTCAAACGTCAAAATTCGGCCTCCGGAATGGTCCAATGGCACGAAGACCCATTGCGTTGCCAGAAACACTCTTGGGGCTTTCCAAAATGGTATTATGGGTCGCGTGGTTCCTCACGATGTCAAAGTTACGATGTTCTGTTTGTACTATATACTCTTACGCAACAACCAAAAAAAAAAAAAAAAAAAAGGAGGGATGCATCACGAGGACTTCCCAGGAGGTCACCCATCCTAGTACTAATCTCGCCCAAGCACGCTTGACTGTGGAGTTCTGATGGGATCCGGTGCATTAGTGCTGGTATGATCACATCCGTTAGTATATATCATGCAATCGCATATATCATTTTTTAAAAACTCTAGGGATCATTCAATGTGGGTCCCACTTGATATGTGGACCGTTTATTCACCTTGGACGTGCTTCCAACCGCGAAAAACAAGAGATAACCATATCCAAACATAATTTTGTACTCGTAGCTAATTGTGTCGCGATCACCAAAAAACATCCGAAACACCTTCAAACGTCAAAATTCGGCCTCCGGAATGGTCTAATGGTACGAAGACCCATTGCCTTGCCAGAAACACTCTTGGGGCTTTCCAAAATATGGGTCGCGTGGTTCCTCACGATGTCAAAGTTACGATGTTCTGTTTGTACTATATAGCCTTACGCAACAACCAAAAAAAAAAAAAGGAGGGATGCATCACGAGGACTTCCCGGGAGGTCACCCATCCTAGTACTACTCTCGCCCAAGCACGCTTGACTGCGGAGTTCTCATGGGATCCGGTGCATTAGTGCTGGTATGATCACATCCGTTAGTATATACCATTCAATCGCATATATCATTTTTTAAAAACTCTAGGGATCATTCAATGTGGGTCCCACTTGATATGTGGACCGTTTATTCACCTTGGACGTGCTTCCAACCGCGAAAAACAAGAGATAACCATATCCAAACATAATTTTGTACTCGTAGCTAATTGTGTCGCGATCACCAAAAAACATCCGAAACACCTTCAAACGTCAAAATTCGGCCTCCGGAATGGTCTAATGGTACGAAGACCCATTGGCTTGCCAGAAACACTCTTGGGGCTTTCCAAAATATGGGTCGCGTGGTTCCTCACGATGTCAAAGTTACGATGTTCTGTTTGTACTATATAGTCTTACGCAACAACCAAAAAAAAAAAAAAAGGAGGGATGCATCACGAGGACTTCCCGGTAGGCCACCCATCCTAGTACTACTCTCGCCCAAGCACGCTTGACTGCGGAGTTCTGATGGGATCCGGTGCATTAGTGCTGGTATGATCACATCCGTTAGTATATATCATGCAATCGCATATATCGTTTTTTAAAAACTCTAGGGATCATTCAATGTGGGTCCCACTTGATATGTGGACCGTTTATTCACCTTGGACGTGCTTCCAACCGCGAAAAACAAGAGATAACCATATCCAAACATAATTTTGTACTCGTAGCTAATTGTGTCGCGATCACCAAAAAACATCCGAAACACCTTCAAACGTCAAAATTCGGCCTCCGGAATGGTCCAATGGTACGAAGACCCATTGCCTTGCCAGAAACACTCTTGGGGCTTTCCAAAATGGTATTATGGGTCGCGTGGTTCCTCACGATGTCAAAGTTACGATGTTCTGTTTGTACTATATACTCTTACGCAACAACCAAAAAAAAAAAAAAAAAAAAGGAGGGATGCATCACGAGGACTTCCCAGGAGGTCACCCATCCTAGTACTAATCTCGCCCAAGCACGCTTGACTGCGGAGTTCTGATGGGATCCGGTGCATTAGTGCTGGTATGATCACATCCGTTAGTATATATCATGCAATCGCATATATCATTTTTTAAAAACTCTAGGGATCATTCAATGTGGGTCCCACTTGATATGTGGACCGTTTATTCACCTTGGACGTGCTTCCAACCGCGAAAAACAAGAGATAACCATATCCAAACATAATTTTGTACTCGTAGCTAATTGTGTCGCGATCACCAAAAAACATCCGAAACACCTTCAAACGTCAAAATTCGGCCTCCGGAATGGTCTAATGGTACGAAGACCCATTGCCTTGCCAGAAACACTCTTGGGGCTTTCCAAAATATGGGTCGCGTGGTTCCTCACGATGTCAAAGTTACGATGTTCTGTTTGTACTATATAGCCTTACGCAACAACCAAAAAAAAAAAAAAGGAGGGATGCATCACGAGGACTTCCCGGGAGGTCACCCATCCTAGTACTACTCTCGCCCAAGCACGCTTGACTGCGGAGTTCTCATGGGATCCGGTGCATTAGTGCTGGTATGATCACATCCGTTAGTATATACCATTCAATCGCATATATCGTTTTTTAAAAACTCTAGGGATCATTCAATGTGGGTCCCACTTGATATGTGGACCGTTTATTCACCTTGGACGTGCTTCCAACCGCGAAAAACAAGAGATAACCATATCCAAACATAATTTTGTACTCGTAGCTAATTGTGTCGCGATCACCAAAAAACATCCGAAACACCTTCAAACGTCAAAATTCGGCCTCCGGAATGGTCCAATGGTACGAAGACCCATGGCCTTGCCAGAAACACTCTTGGGGCTTTCCAAAATGGTATTATGGGTCGCGTGGTTCCTCACGATGTCAAAGTTACGATGTTCTGTTTGTACTATATACTCTTACGCAACAACCAAAAAAAAAAAAAAAAAAAAGGAGGGATGCATCACGAGGACTTCCCAGGAGGTCACCCATCCTAGTACTAATCTCGCCCAAGCACGCTTGACTGTGGAGTTCTGATGGGATCCGGTGCATTAGTGCTGGTATGATCACATCCGTTAGTATATATCATGCAATCGCATATATCATTTTTTAAAAACTCTAGGGATCATTCAATGTGGGTCCCACTTGATATGTGGACCGTTTATTCACCTTGGACGTGCTTCCAACCGCGAAAAACAAGAGATAACCATATCCAAACATAATTTTGTACTCGTAGCTAATTGTGTCGCGATCACCAAAAAACATCCGAAACACCTTCAAACGTCAAAATTCGGCCTCCGGAATGGTCTAATGGTACGAAGACCCATTGCCTTGCCAGAAACACTCTTGGGGCTTTCCAAAATATGGGTCGCGTGGTTCCTCACGATGTCAAAGTTACGATGTTCTGTTTGTACTATATAGCCTTACGCAACAACCAAAAAAAAAAAAAAAGGAGGGATGCATCACGAGGACTTCCCGGGAGGTCACCCATCCTAGTACTACTCTCGCCCAAGCACGCTTGACTGCGGAGTTCTCATGGGATCCGGTGCATTAGTGCTGGTATGATCACATCCGTTAGTATATACCATTCAATCGCATATATCGTTTTTTAAAAACTCTAGGGATCATTCAATGTGGGTCCCACTTGATATGTGGACCGTTTATTCACCTTGGACGTGCTTCCAACCGCGAAAAACAAGAGATAACCATATCCAAACATAATTTTGTACTCGTAGCTAATTGTGTCGCGATCACCAAAAAACATCCGAAACACCTTCAAACGTCAAAATTCGGCCTCCGGAATGGTCCAATGGCACGAAGACCCATTGCCTTGCCAGAAACACTCTTGGGGCTTTCCAAAATGGTATTATGGGTCGCGTGGTTCCTCACGATGTCAAAGTTACGATGTTCTGTTTGTACTATATACTCTTACGCAACAACCAAAAAAAAAAAAAAAAAAAGGAGGGATGCATCACGAGGACTTCCCGGGAGGTCACCCATCCTAGTACTACTCTCGCCCAAGCACGCTTGACTGCAGAGTTCTGATGGGATCCGGTGCATTAGTGCTGGTATGATCACATCCGTTAGTATATATCATGCAATCGCATATATCGTTTTTTAAAAACTCTAGGGATCATTCAATGTGGGTCCCACTTGATATGTGGACCGTTTATTCACCTTGGACGTGCTTCCAACCGCGAAAAACAAGAGATAACCATATCCAAACATAATTTTGTACTGGTAGCTAATTGTGTCGCGATCACCAAAAAACATCCAAAACACCTTCAAACGTCAAAATTCGGCCTCCGGAATGGTCCAATGGCACGAAGACCCATTGCGTTGCCAGAAACACTCTTGGGGCTTTCCAAAATGGTATTATGGGTCGCGTGGTTCCTCACGATGTCAAAGTTACGATGTTCTGTTTGTACTATATACTCTTACGCAACAACCAAAAAAAAAAAAAAAAAAAAGGAGGGATGCATCACGAGGACTTCCCAGGAGGTCACCCATCCTAGTACTAATCTCGCCCAAGCACGCTTGACTGTGGAGTTCTGATGGGATCCGGTGCATTAGTGCTGGTATGATCACATCCGTTAGTATATATCATGCAATCGCATATATCATTTTTTAAAAACTCTAGGGATCATTCAATGTGGGTCCCACTTGATATGTGGACCGTTTATTCACCTTGGACGTGCTTCCAACCGCGAAAAACAAGAGATAACCATATCCAAACATAATTTTGTACTCGTAGCTAATTGTGTCGCGATCACCAAAAAACATCCGAAACACCTTCAAACGTCAAAATTCGGCCTCCGGAATGGTCTAATGGTACGAAGACCCATTGCCTTGCCAGAAACACTCTTGGGGCTTTCCAAAATATGGGTCGCGTGGTTCCTCACGATGTCAAAGTTACGATGTTCTGTTTGTACTATATAGCCTTACGCAACAACCAAAAAAAAAAAAAAGGAGGGATGCATCACGAGGACTTCCCGGGAGGTCACCCATCCTAGTACTACTCTCGCCCAAGCACGCTTGACTGCGGAGTTCTCATGGGATCCGGTGCATTAGTGCTGGTATGATCACATCCGTTAGTATATATCATTCAATCGCATATATCGTTTTTTAAAAACTCTAGGGATCATTCAATGTGGGTCCCACTTGATATGTGGACCGTTTATTCACCTTGGACGTGCTTCCAACCGCGAAAAACAAGAGATAACCATATCCAAACATAATTTTGTACTCGTAGCTAATTGTGTCGCGATCACCAAAAAACATCCGAAACACCTTCAAACGTCAAAATTCGGCCTCCGGAATGGTCCAATGGCACGAAGACCCATTGCCTTGCCAGAAACACTCTTGGGGCTTTCCAAAATGGTATTATGGGTCGCGTGGTTCCTCACGATGTCAAAGTTACGATGTTCTGTTTGTACTATATACTCTTACGCAACAACCAAAAAAAAAAAAAAAAAAAGGAGGGATGCATCACGAGGACTTCCCAGGAGGTCACCCATCCTAGTACTAATCTCGCCCAAGCACGCTTGACTGTGGAGTTCTGATGGGATCCGGTGCATTAGTGCTGGTATGATCACATCCGTTAGTATATATCATGCAATCGCATATATCATTTTTTAAAAACTCTAGGGATCATTCAATGTGGGTCCCACTTGATATGTGGACCGTTTATTCACCTTGGACGTGCTTCCAACCGCGAAAAACAAGAGATAACCATATCCAAACATAATTTTGTACTCGTAGCTAATTGTGTCGCGATCACCAAAAAACATCCGAAACACCTTCAAACGTCAAAATTCGGCCTCCGGAATGGTCTAATGGTACGAAGACCCATTGCCTTGCCAGAAACACTCTTGGGGCTTTCCAAAATATGGGTCGCGTGGTTCCTCACGATGTCAAAGTTACGATGTTCTGTTTGTACTATATAGCCTTACGCAACAACCAAAAAAAAAAAAAAGGAGGGATGCATCACGAGGACTTCCCGGGAGGTCACCCATCCTAGTACTACTCTCACCCAAGCACGCTTGACTGCGGAGTTCTCATGGGATCCGGTGCATTAGTGCTGGTATGATCACATCCGTTAGTATATACCATTCAATCGCATATATCGTTTTTTAAAAACTCTAGGGATCATTCAATGTGGGTCCCACTTGATATGTGGACCGTTTATTCACCTTGGACGTGCTTCCAACCGCGAAAAACAAGAGATAACCATATCCAAACATAATTTTGTACTCGTAGCTAATTGTGTCGCGATCACCAAAAAACATCCGAAACACCTTCAAACGTCAAAATTCGGCCTCCGGAATGGTCCAATGGCACGAAGACCCATTGCCTTGCCAGAAACACTCTTGGGGCTTTCCAAAATGGTATTATGGGTCGCGTGGTTCCTCACGATGTCAAAGTTACGATGTTCTGTTTGTACTATATACTCTTACGCAACAACCAAAAAAAAAAAAAAAAAAGGAGGGATGCATCACGAGGACTTCCCGGGAGGTCACCCATCCTAGTACTACTCTCGCCCAAGCACGCTTGACTGCGGAGTTCTGATGGGATCCGGTGCATTAGTGCTGGTATGATCACATCCGTTAGTATATATCATGCAATCGCATATATCGTTTTTTAAAAACTCTAGGGATCATTCAATGTGGGTCCCACTTGATATGTGGACCGTTTATTCACCTTGGACGTGCTTCCAACCGCGAAAAACAAGAGATAACCATATCCAAACATAATTTTGTACTGGTAGCTAATTGTGTCGCGATCACCAAAAAACATCCAAAACACCTTCAAACGTCAAAATTCGGCCTCCGGAATGGTCCAATGGTACGAAGACCCATTGCGTTGCCAGAAACACTCTTGGGGCTTTCCAAAATGGTATTATGGGTCGCGTGGTTCCTCACGATGTCAAAGTTACGATGTTCTGTTTGTACTATATACTCTTACGCAACAACCAAAAAAAAAAAAAAAAAGGAGGAATGCATCACGAGGACTTCCCGGGAGGTCACCCATCCTAGTACTACTCTCGCCCAAGCACGCTTGACTGCAGAGTTCTGATGGGATCTGGTGCATTAGTGCTGGTATGATCACATCCGTTAGTATATATCATGCAATCGCATATATCGTTTTTTAAAAACTCTAGGGATCATTCAATGTGGGTCCCACTTGATATGTGGACCGTTTATTCACCTTGGACGTGCTTCCAACCGCGAAAAACAAGAGATAACCATATCCAAACATAATTTTGTACTCGTAGCTAATTGTGTCGCGATCACCAAAAAACATCCGAAACACCTTCAAACGTCAAAATTCGGCCTCCGGAATGGTCCAATGGTACTAAGACCCATTGCGTTGCCAGAAACACTCTTGGGGCTTTCCAAAATGGTATTATGGGTCGCGTGGTTCCTCACGATGTCAAAGTTACGATGTTCTGTTTGTACTATATACTCTTACGCAACAACCAAAAAAAAAAAAAAAAAAAGGAGGGATGCATCACGAGGACTTCCCAGGAGGTCACCCATCCTAGTACTAATCTCGCCCAAGCACGCTTGACTGTGGAGTTCTGATGGGATCCGGTGCATTAGTGCTGGTATGATCACATCCGTTAGTATATATCATGCAATCGCATATATCATTTTTTAAAAACTCTAGGGATCATTCAATGTGGGTCCCACTTGATATGTGGACCGTTTATTCACCTTGCACGTGCTTCCAACCGCGAAAAACAAGAGATAACCATATCCAAACATAATTTTGTACTCGTAGCTAATTGTGTCGCGATCACCAAAAAACATCCGAAACACCTTCAAACGTCAAAATTCGGCCTCCGGAATGGTCTAATGGTACGAAGACCCATTGCCTTGCCAGAAACACTCTTGGGGCTTTCCAAAATATGGGTCGCGTGGTTCCTCACGATGTCAAAGTTACGATGTTCTGTTTGTACTATATAGTCTTACGCAACAACCAAAAAAAAAAAAAAAGGAGGGATGCATCACGAGGACTTCCCGGGAGGTCACCCATCCTAGTACTACTCTCGCCCAAGCACGCTTGACTGCGGAGTTCTGATGGGATCCGGTGCATTAGTGCTGGTATGATCACATCCGTTAGTATATACCATTCAATCGCATATATCGTGTTTTAAAAACTCTAGGGATCATTCAATGTGGGTCCCACTTGATATGTGGACCGTTTATTCACCTTGGACGTGCTTCCAACCGCGAAAAACAAGAGATAACCATATCCAAACATAATTTTGTACTCGTAGCTAATTGTGTCGCGATCACCAAAAAACATCCGAAACACCTTCAAACGTCAAAATTCGGCCTCCGGAATGGTCTAATGGTACGAAGACCCATTGCCTTGCCAGAAACACTCTTGGGGCTTTCCAAAATATGGGTCGCGTGGTTCCTCACGATGTCAAAGTTACGATGTTCTGTTTGTACTATATAGCCTTACGCGACAACCAAAAAAAAAAAAAAAGGAGGGATGCATCACGAGGACTTCCCGGGAGGTCACCCATCCTAGTACTACTCTCGCCCAAGCACGCTTGACTGCGGAGTTCTCATGGGATCCGGTGCATTAGTGCTGGTATGATCACATCCGTTAGTATATATCATGCAATCGCATATATCGTTTTTTAAAAACTCTAGGGATCATTCAATGTGGGTCCCACTTGATATGTGGACCGTTTATTCACCTTGGACGTGCTTCCAACCGCGAAAAACAAGAGATAACCATATCCAAACATAATTTTGTACTCGTAGCTAATTGTGTCGCGATCACCAAAAAACATCCGAAACACCTTCAAACGTCAAAATTCGGCCTCCGGAATGGTCCAATGGTACTAAGACCCATTGCGTTGCCAGAAACACTCTTGGGGCTTTCCAAAATGGTATTATGGGTCGCGTGGTTCCTCACGATGTCAAAGTTACGATATTCTGTTTGTACTATATACTCTTACGCAACAACCAAAAAAAAAAAAAAAAAGGAGGGATGCATCACGAGGACTTCCCGGGAGGTCACCCATCCTAGTACTACTCTCGCCCAAGCACGCTTGACTGCGGAGTTCTGATGGGATCCGGTGCATTAGTGCTGGTATGATCACATCCGTTAGTATATATCATGCAATCGCATATATCGTTTTTTAAAAACTCTAGGGATCATTCAATGTGGGTCCCACTTGATATGTGGACCGTGTATTCACCTTGGACGTGCTTCCAACCGCGAAAAACAAGAGATAACCATATCCAAACATAATTTTGTACTCGTAGCTAATTGTGTCGCGATCACCAAAAAACATCCGAAACACCTTCAAACGTCAAAATTCGGCCTCCGGAATGGTCTAATGGTACGAAGACCCATTGCCTTGCCAGAAACACTCTTGGGGCTTTCCAAAATATGGGTCGCATGGTTCCTCACGATGTCAAAGTTACGATGTTCTGTTTGTACTATATAGTCTTACGCAACAACCAAAAAAAAAAAAAAAGGAGGGATGCATCACGAGGACTTCCCGGGAGGTCACCCATCCTAGTACTACTCTCGCCCAAGCACGCTTGACTGCGGAGTTCTCATGGGATCCGGTGCATTAGTGCTGGTATGATCACATCCGTTAGTATATACCATTCAATCGCATATATCGTGTTTTAAAAACTCTAGGGATCATTCAATGTGGGTCCCACTTGATATGTGGACCGTTTATTCACCTTGGACGTGCTTCCAACCGCGAAAAACAAGAGATAACCATATCCAAACATAATTTTGTACTCGTAGCTAATTGTGTCGCGATCACCAAAAAACATCCGAAACACCTTCAAACGTCAAAATTCGGCCTCCGGAATGGTCCAATGGTACGAAGACCCATTGCCTTGCCAGAAACACTCTTGGGGCTTTCCAAAATGGTATTATGGGTCGCGTGGTTCCTCACGATGTCAAAGTTACGATGTTCTGTTTGTACTATATACTCTTACGCAACAACCAAAAAAAAAAAAAAAAAAAAAAAGGAGGGATGCATCACGAGGACTTCCCGGGAGGTCACCCATCCTAGTACTACTCTCGCCCAAGCACGCTTGACTGCGGAGTTCTGATGGGATCCGGTGCATTAGTGCTGGTATGATCACATCCGTTAGTATATATCATGCAATCGCATATATCGTTTTTTAAAAACTCTAGGGATCATTCAATGTGGGTCCCACTTGATATGTGGACCGTTTATTCACCTTGGACGTGCTTCCAACCGCGAAAAACAAGAGATAACCATATCCAAACATAATTTTGTACTCGTAGCTAATTGTGTCGCGATCACCAAAAAACATGCGAAACACCTTCAAACGTCAAAATTCGGCCTCGGGAATGGTCTAATGGTACGAAGACCCATTGCCTTGCCAGAAACACTCTTGGGGCTTTCCAAAATATGGGTCGCATGGTTCCTCACGATGTCAAAGTTACGATGTTCTGTTTGTAATATATAGTCTTACGCAACAACCAAAAAAAAAAAAAAAAAAAAGAGGGAGGGATGCATCACGAGGACTTCCCAGGAGGTCACCCATCCTAGTACTACTCTCGCCCAAGCACGCTTGACTGTGGAGTTCTGATGGGATCCGGTGCATTAGTGCTGGTATGATCACATCCGTTAGTATATATCATGCAATCGCATATATCATTTTTTAAAAACTCTAGGGATCATTCAATGTGGGTCCCACTTGATATGTGGACCGTTTATTCACCTTGCACGTGCTTCCAACCGCGAAAAACAAGAGATAACCATATCCAAACATAATTTTGTACTCGTAGCTAATTGTGTCGCGATCACCAAAAAACATCCGAAACACCTTCAAACGTCAAAATTCGGCCTCCGGAATGGTCTAATGGTACGAAGACCCATTGCCTTGCCAGAAACACTCTTGGGGCTTTCCAAAATATGGGTCGCGTGGTTCCTCACGATGTCAAAGTTACGATGTTCTGTTTGTACTATATAGTCTTACGCAACAACCAAAAAAAAAAAAAAAAGGAGGGATGCATCACGAGGACTTCCCGGGAGGTCACCCATCCTAGTACTACTCTCGCCCAAGCACGCTTGACTGCGGAGTTCTGATGGGATCCGGTGCATTAGTGCTGGTATGATCACATCCGTTAGTATATACCATTCAATCGCATATATCGTGTTTTAAAAACTCTAGGGATCATTCAATGTGGGTCCCACTTGATATGTGGACCGTTTATTCACCTTGGACGTGCTTCCAACCGCGAAAAACAAGAGATAACCATATCCAAACATAATTTTGTACTCGTAGCTAATTGTGTCGCGATCACCAAAAAACATCCGAAACACCTTCAAACGTCAAAATTCGGCCTCCGGAATGGTCTAATGGTACGAAGACCCATTGCCTTGCCAGAAACACTCTTGGGGCTTTCCAAAATGGTTTTATGGGTCGCGTGGTTCCTCACGATGTCAAAGTTACGATGTTCTGTTTGTACTATATAGCCTTACGCGACAACCAAAAAAAAAAAAAAAGGAGGGATGCATCACGAGGACTTCCCGGGAGGTCACCCATCCTAGTACTACTCTCGCCCAAGCACGCTTGACTGCGGAGTTCTCATGGGATCCGGTGCATTAGTGCTGGTATGATCACATCCGTTAGTATATATCATGCAATCGCATATATCGTTTTTTAAAAACTCTAGGGATCATTCAATGTGGGTCCCACTTGATATGTGGACCGTTTATTCACCTTGGACGTGCTTCCAACCGCGAAAAACAAGAGATAACCATATCCAAACATAATTTTGTACTCGTAGCTAATTGTGTCGCGATCACCAAAAAACATCCGAAACACCTTCAAACGTCAAAATTCGGCCTCCGGAATGGTCCAATGGTACTAAGACCCATTGCGTTGCCAGAAACACTCTTGGGGCTTTCCAAAATGGTATTATGGGTCGCGTGGTTCCTCACGATGTCAAAGTTACGATATTCTGTTTGTACTATATACTCTTACGCAACAACCAAAAAAAAAAAAAAAAAAGGAGGGATGCATCACGAGGACTTCCCGGGAGGTCACCCATCCTAGTACTACTCTCGCCCAAGCACGCTTGACTGCGGAGTTCTGATGGGATCCGGTGCATTAGTGCTGGTATGATCACATCCGTTAGTATATATCATGCAATCGCATATATCGTTTTTTAAAAACTCTAGGGATCATTCAATGTGGGTCCCACTTGATATGTGGACCGTGTATTCACCTTGGACGTGCTTCCAACCGCGAAAAACAAGAGATAACCATATCCAAACATAATTTTGTACTCGTAGCTAATTGTGTCGCGATCACCAAAAAACATCCGAAACACCTTCAAACGTCAAAATTCGGCCTCCGGAATGGTCTAATGGTACGAAGACCCATTGCCTTGCCAGAAACACTCTTGGGGCTTTCCAAAATATGGGTCGCATGGTTCCTCACGATGTCAAAGTTACGATGTTCTGTTTGTACTATATAGTCTTACGCAACAACCAAAAAAAAAAAAAAAGGAGGGATGCATCACGAGGACTTCCCGGGAGGTCACCCATCCTAGTACTACTCTCGCCCAAGCACGCTTGACTGCGGAGTTCTCATGGGATCCGGTGCATTAGTGCTGGTATGATCACATCCGTTAGTATATACCATTCAATCGCATATATCGTGTTTTAAAAACTCTAGGGATCATTCAATGTGGGTCCCACTTGATATGTGGACCGTTTATTCACCTTGGACGTGCTTCCAACCGCGAAAAACAAGAGATAACCATATCCAAACATAATTTTGTACTCGTAGCTAATTGTGTCGCGATCACCAAAAAACATCCGAAACACCTTCAAACGTCAAAATTCGGCCTCCGGAATGGTCCAATGGTACGAAGACCCATTGCCTTGCCAGAAACACTCTTGGGGCTTTCCAAAATGGTATTATGGGTCGCGTGGTTCCTCACGATGTCAAAGTTACGATGTTCTGTTTGTACTATATACTCTTACGCAACAACCAAAAAAAAAAAAAAAAAAAAAGGAGGGATGCATCACGAGGACTTCCCGGGAGGTCACCCATCCTAGTACTACTCTCGCCCAAGCACGCTTGACTGCGGAGTTCTGATGGGATCCGGTGCATTAGTGCTGGTATGATCACATCCGTTAGTATATATCATGCAATCGCATATATCGTTTTTTAAAAACTCTAGGGATCATTCAATGTGGGTCCCACTTGATATGTGGACCGTTTATTCACCTTGGACGTGCTTCCAACCGCGAAAAACAAGAGATAACCATATCCAAACATAATTTTGTACTCGTAGCTAATTGTGTCGCGATCACCAAAAAACATGCGAAACACCTTCAAACGTCAAAATTCGGCCTCGGGAATGGTCTAATGGTACGAAGACCCATTGCCTTGCCAGAAACACTCTTGGGGCTTTCCAAAATATGGGTCGCATGGTTCCTCACGATGTCAAAGTTACGATGTTCTGTTTGTACTATATAGTCTTACGCAACAACCAAAAAAAAAAAAAAAGGAGGGATGCATCACGAGGACTTCCCAGGAGGTCACCCATCCTAGTACTACTCTCGCCCAAGCACGCTTGACTGCGGAGTTCTCATGGGATCCGGTGCATTAGTGCTGGTATGATCACATCCGTTAGTATATACCATTCAATCGCATATATCGTGTTTTAAAAACTCTAGGGATCATTCAATGTGGGTCCCACTTGATATGTGGACCGTTTATTCACCTTGGACGTGCTTCCAACCGCGAAAAACAAGAGATAACCATATCCAAACATAATTTTGTACTCGTAGCTAATTGTGTCGCGATCACCAAAAAACATCCGAAACACCTTCAAACGTCAAAATTCGGCCTCCGGAATGGTCTAATGGTACGAAGACCCATTGCCTTGCCAGAAACACTCTTGGGGCTTTCCAAAATATGGGTCGCATGGTTCCTCACGATGTCAAAGTTACGATGTTCTGTTTGTACTATATAGTCTTACGCAACAACCAAAAAAAAAAAAAAAGGAGGGATGCATCACGAGGACTTCCCGGGAGGTCACCCATCCTAGTACTACTCTCGCCCAAGCACGCTTGACTGCGGAGTTCTGATGGGATCCGGTGCATTAGTGCTGGTATGATCACATCCGTTAGTATATATCATGCAATCGCATATATCGTTTTTTAAAAACTCTAGGGATCATTCAATGTGGGTCCCACTTGATATGTGGACCGTTTATTCACCTTGGACGTGCTTCCAACCGCGAAAAACAAGAGATAACCATATCCAAACATAATTTTGTACTCGTAGCTAATTGTGTCGCGATCACCAAAAAACATCCGAAACACCTTCAAACGTCAAAATTCGGCCTCCGGAATGGTCCAATGGTACTAAGACCCATTGCGTTGCCAGAAACACTCTTGGGGCTTTCCAAAATGGTATTATGGGTCGCGTGGTTCCTCACGATGTCAAAGTTACGATATTCTGTTTGTACTATATACTCTTACGCAACAACCAAAAAAAAAAAAAAAAAAGGAGGGATGCATCACGAGGACTTCCCGGGAGGTCACCCATCCTAGTACTACTCTCGCCCAAGCACGCTTGACTGCGGAGTTCTGATGGGATCCGGTGCATTAGTGCTGGTATGATCACATCCGTTAGTATATATCATGCAATCGCATATATCGTTTTTTAAAAACTCTAGGGATCATTCAATGTGGGTCCCACTTGATATGTGGACCGTTTATTCACCTTGGACGTGCTTCCAACCGCGAAAAACAAGAGATAACCATATCCAAACATAATTTTGTACTCGTAGCTAATTGTGTCGCGATCACCAAAAAACATCCGAAACACCTTCAAACGTCAAAATTCGGCCTCCGGAATGGTCTAATGGTACGAAGACCCATTGCCTTGCCAGAAACACTCTTGGGGCTTTCCAAAATATGGGTCGCATGGTTCCTCACGATGTCAAAGTTACGATGTTCTGTTTGTACTATATAGTCTTACGCAACAACCAAAAAAAAAAAAAAAGGAGGGATGCATCACGAGGACTTCCCGGGAGGTCACCCATCCTAGTACTACTCTCGCCCAAGCACGCTTGACTGCGGAGTTCTCATGGGATCCGGTGCATTAGTGCTGGTATGATCACATCCGTTAGTATATACCATTCAATCGCATATATCGTGTTTTAAAAACTCTAGGGATCATTCAATGTGGGTCCCACTTGATATGTGGACCGTTTATTCACCTTGGACGTGCTTCCAACCGCGAAAAACAAGAGATAACCATATCCAAACATAATTTTGTACTCGTAGCTAATTGTGTCGCGATCACCAAAAAACATCCGAAACACCTTCAAACGTCAAAATTCGGCCTCCGGAATGGTCCAATGGTACGAAGACCCATTGCCTTGCCAGAAACACTCTTGGGGCTTTCCAAAATGGTATTATGGGTCGCGTGGTTCCTCACGATGTCAAAGTTACGATGTTCTGTTTGTACTATATACTCTTACGCAACAACCAAAAAAAAAAAAAAAAAAAAAGGAGGGATGCATCACGAGGACTTCCCGGGAGGTCACCCATCCTAGTACTACTCTCGCCCAAGCACGCTTGACTGCGGAGTTCTGATGGGATCCGGTGCATTAGTGCTGGTATGATCACATCCGTTAGTATATATCATGCAATCGCATATATCGTTTTTTAAAAACTCTAGGGATCATTCAATGTGGGTCCCACTTGATATGTGGACCGTTTATTCACCTTGGACGTGCTTCCAACCGCGAAAAACAAGAGATAACCATATCCAAACATAATTTTGTACTCGTAGCTAATTGTGTCGCGATCACCAAAAAACATCCGAAACACCTTCAAACGTCAAAATTCGGCCTCCGGAATGGTCTAATGGTACGAAGACCCATTGCCTTGCCAGAAACACTCTTGGGGCTTTCCAAAATATGGGTCGCATGGTTCCTCACGATGTCAAAGTTACGATGTTCTGTTTGTACTATATAGTCTTACGCAACAACCAAAAAAAAAAAAAAAGGAGGGATGCATCACGAGGACTTCCCGGGAGGTCACCCATCCTAGTACTACTCTCGCCCAAGCACGCTTGACTGCGGAGTTCTCATGGGATCCGGTGCATTAGTGCTGGTATGATCACATCCGTTAGTATATACCATTCAATCGCATATATCGTGTTTTAAAAACTCTAGGGATCATTCAATGTGGGTCCCACTTGATATGTGGACCGTTTATTCACCTTGGACGTGCTTCCAACCGCGAAAAACAAGAGATAACCATATCCAAACATAATTTTGTACTCGTAGCTAATTGTGTCGCGATCACCAAAAAACATCCGAAACACCTTCAAACGTCAAAATTCGGCCTCCGGAATGGTCCAATGGTACGAAGACCCATTGCCTTGCCAGAAACACTCTTGGGGCTTTCCAAAATGGTATTATGGGTCGCGTGGTTCCTCACGATGTCAAAGTTACGATGTTCTGTTTGTACTATATACTCTTACGCAACAACCAAAAAAAAAAAAAAAAAAAAAGGAGGGATGCATCACGAGGACTTCCCGGGAGGTCACCCATCCTAGTACTACTCTCGCCCAAGCACGCTTGACTGCGGAGTTCTGATGGGATCCGGTGCATTAGTGCTGGTATGATCACATCCGTTAGTATATATCATGCAATCGCATATATCGTTTTTTAAAAACTCTAGGGATCATTCAATGTGGGTCCCACTTGATATGTGGACCGTTTATTCACCTTGGACGTGCTTCCAACCGCGAAAAACAAGAGATAACCATATCCAAACATAATTTTGTACTCGTAGCTAATTGTGTCGCGATCACCAAAAAACATCTGAAACACCTTCAAACGTCAAAATTCGGCCTCCGGAATGGTCTAATGGTACGAAGACCCATTGCCTTGCCAGAAACACTCTTGGGGCTTTCCAAAATATGGGTCGCATGGTTCCTCACGATGTCAAAGTTACGATGTTCTGTTTGTACTATATAGTCTTACGCAACAACCAAAAAAAAAAAAAAAGGAGGGATGCATCACGAGGACTTCCCGGGAGGTCACCCATCCTAGTACTACTCTCGCCCAAGCACGCTTGACTGCGGAGTTCTCATGGGATCCGGTGCATTAGTGCTGGTATGATCACATCCGTTAGTATATACCATTCAATCGCATATATCGTGTTTTAAAAACTCTAGGGATCATTCAATGTGGGTCCCACTTGATATGTGGACCGTTTATTCACCTTGGACGTGCTTCCAACCGCGAAAAACAAGAGATAACCATATCCAAACATAATTTTGTACTCGTAGCTAATTGTGTCGCGATCACCAAAAAACATCCGAAACACCTTCAAACGTCAAAATTCGGCCTCCGGAATGGTCCAATGGTACGAAGACCCATTGCCTTGCCAGAAACACTCTTGGGGCTTTCCAAAATGGTATTATGGGTCGCGTGGTTCCTCACGATGTCAAAGTTACGATGTTCTGTTTGTACTATATACTCTTACGCAACAACCAAAAAAAAAAAAAAAAAAAAAGGAGGGATGCATCACGAGGACTTCCCGGGAGGTCACCCATCCTAGTACTACTCTCGCCCAAGCACGCTTGACTGCGGAGTTCTGATGGGATCCGGTGCATTAGTGCTGGTATGATCACATCCGTTAGTATATATCATGCAATCGCATATATCGTGTTTTAAAAACTCTAGGGATCATTCAATGTGGGTCCCACTTGATATGTGGACCGTTTATTCACCTTGGACGTGCTTCCAACCGCGAAAAACAAGAGATAACCATATCCAAACATAATTTTGTACTCGTAGCTAATTGTGTCGCGATCACCAAAAAACATCCGAAACACCTTCAAACGTCAAAATTCGGCCTCCGGAATGGTCCAATGGTACGAAGACCCATTGCCTTGCCAGAAACACTCTTGGGGCTTTCCAAAATGGTATTATGGGTCGCGTGGTTCCTCACGATGTCAAAGTTACGATGTTCTGTTTGTACTATATACTCTTACGCAACAACCAAAAAAAAAAAAAAAAAAAAAGGAGGGATGCATCACGAGGACTTCCCGGGAGGTCACCCATCCTAGTACTACTCTCGCCCAAGCACGCTTGACTGCGGAGTTCTGATGGGATCCGGTGCATTAGTGCTGGTATGATCACATCCGTTAGTATATATCATGCAATCGCATATATCGTTTTTTAAAAACTCTAGGGATCATTCAATGTGGGTCCCACTTGATATGTGGACCGTTTATTCACCTTGGACGTGCTTCCAACCGCGAAAAACAAGAGATAACCATATCCAAACATAATTTTGTACTCGTAGCTAATTGTGTCGCGATCACCAAAAAACATCCGAAACACCTTCAAACGTCAAAATTCGGCCTCCGGAATGGTCCAATGGTACTAAGACCCATTGCGTTGCCAGAAACACTCTTGGGGCTTTCCAAAATGGTATTATGGGTCGCGTGGTTCCTCACGATGTCAAAGTTACGATATTCTGTTTGTACTATATACTCTTACGCAACAACCAAAAAAAAAAAAAAAAAAGGAGGGATGCATCACGAGGACTTCCCGGGAGGTCACCCATCCTAGTACTACTCTCGCCCAAGCACGCTTGACTGCGGAGTTCTGATGGGATCCGGTGCATTAGTGCTGGTATGATCACATCCGTTAGTATATATCATGCAATCGCATATATCGTTTTTTAAAAACTCTAGGGATCATTCAATGTGGGTCCCACTTGATATGTGGACCGTGTATTCACCTTGGACGTGCTTCCAACCGCGAAAAACAAGAGATAACCATATCCAAACATAATTTTGTATTCGTAGCTAATTGTGTCGCGATCACCAAAAAACATCCGAAACACCTTCAAACGTCAAAATTCGGCCTCCGGAATGGTCTAATGGTACGAAGACCCATTGCCTTGCCAGAAACACTCTTGGGGCTTTCCAAAATATGGGTCGCATGGTTCCTCACGATGTCAAAGTTACGATGTTCTGTTTGTACTATATAGTCTTACGCAACAACCAAAAAAAAAAAAAAAGGAGGGATGCATCACGAGGACTTCCCGGGAGGTCACCCATCCTAGTACTACTCTCGCCCAAGCACGCTTGACTGCGGAGTTCTCATGGGATCCGGTGCATTAGTGCTGGTATGATCACATCCGTTAGTATATACCATTCAATCGCATATATCGTGTTTTAAAAACTCTAGGGATCATTCAATGTGGGTCCCACTTGATATGTGGACCGTTTATTCACCTTGGACGTGCTTCCAACCGCGAAAAACAAGAGATAACCATATCCAAACATAATTTTGTACTCGTAGCTAATTGTGTCGCGATCACCAAAAAACATCCGAAACACCTTCAAACGTCAAAATTCGGCCTCCGGAATGGTCCAATGGTACGAAGACCCATTGCCTTGCCAGAAACACTCTTGGGGCTTTCCAAAATGGTATTATGGGTCGCGTGGTTCCTCACGATGTCAAAGTTACGATGTTCTGTTTGTACTATATACTCTTACGCAACAACCAAAAAAAAAAAAAAAAAAAAAGGAGGGATGCATCACGAGGACTTCCCGGGAGGTCACCCATCCTAGTACTACTCTCGCCCAAGCACGCTTGACTGCGGAGTTCTGATGGGATCCGGTGCATTAGTGCTGGTATGATCACATCCGTTAGTATATATCATGCAATCGCATATATCGTTTTTTAAAAACTCTAGGGATCATTCAATGTGGGTCCCACTTGATATGTGGACCGTTTATTCACCTTGGACGTGCTTCCAACCGCGAAAAACAAGAGATAACCATATCCAAACATAATTTTGTACTCGTAGCTAATTGTGTCGCGATCACCAAAAAACATCCGAAACACCTTCAAACGTCAAAATTCGGCCTCCGGAATGGTCCAATGGTACTAAGACCCATTGCGTTGCCAGAAACACTCTTGGGGCTTTCCAAAATGGTATTATGGGTCGCGTGGTTCCTCACGATGTCAAAGTTACGATATTCTGTTTGTACTATATACTCTTACGCAACAACCAAAAAAAAAAAAAAAAAAGGAGGGATGCATCACGAGGACTTCCCGGGAGGTCACCCATCCTAGTACTACTCTCGCCCAAGCACGCTTGACTGCGGAGTTCTGATGGGATCCGGTGCATTAGTGCTGGTATGATCACATCCGTTAGTCTATACCATTCAATCGCATATATCGTGTTTTAAAAACTCTAGGGATCATTCAATGTGGGTCCCACTTGATATGTGGACCGTTTATTCACCTTGGACGTGCTTCCAACCGCGAAAAACAAGAGATAATCATATCCAAACATAATTTTGTACTCGTAGCTAATTGTGTCGCGATCACCAAAAAACATCCGAAACACCTTCAAACGTCAAAATTCGGCCTCCGGAATGGTCCAATGGTACTAAGACCCATTGCGTTGCCAGAAACACTCTTGGGGCTTTCCAAAATGGTATTATGGGTCGCGTGGTTCCTCACGATGTCAAAGTTACGATATTCTGTTTGTACTATATACTCTTACGCAACAACCAAAAAAAAAAAAAAAAAGGAGGGATGCATCACGAGGACTTCCCGGGAGGTCACCCATCCTAGTACTACTCTCGCCCAAGCACGCTTGACTGCGGAGTTCTGATGGGATCCGGTGCATTAGTGCTGGTATGATCACATCCGTTAGTATATATCATGCAATCGCATATATCGTTTTTTAAAAACTCTAGGGATCATTCAATGTGGGTCCCACTTGATATGTGGACCGTGTATTCACCTTGGACGTGCTTCCAACCGCGAAAAACAAGAGATAACCATATCCAAACATAATTTTGTATTCGTAGCTAATTGTGTCGCGATCACCAAAAAACATCCGAAACACCTTCAAACGTCAAAATTCGGCCTCCGGAATGGTCTAATGGTACGAAGACCCATTGCCTTGCCAGAAACACTCTTGGGGCTTTCCAAAATATGGGTCGCATGGTTCCTCACGATGTCAAAGTTACGATGTTCTGTTTGTACTATATAGTCTTACGCAACAACCAAAAAAAAAAAAAAAGGAGGGATGCATCACGAGGACTTCCCGGGAGGTCACCCATCCTAGTACTACTCTCGCCCAAGCACGCTTGACTGCGGAGTTCTCATGGGATCCGGTGCATTAGTGCTGGTATGATCACATCCGTTAGTATATACCATTCAATCGCATATATCGTGTTTTAAAAACTCTAGGGATCATTCAATGTGGGTCCCACTTGATATGTGGACCGTTTATTCACCTTGGACGTGCTTCCAACCGCGAAAAACAAGAGATAACCATATCCAAACATAATTTTGTACTCGTAGCTAATTGTGTCGCGATCACCAAAAAACATCCGAAACACCTTCAAACGTCAAAATTCGGCCTCCGGAATGGTCCAATGGTACGAAGACCCATTGCCTTGCCAGAAACACTCTTGGGGCTTTCCAAAATGGTATTATGGGTCGCGTGGTTCCTCACGATGTCAAAGTTACGATGTTCTGTTTGTACTATATACTCTTACGCAACAACCAAAAAAAAAAAAAAAAAAAAAGGAGGGATGCATCACGAGGACTTCCCGGGAGGTCACCCATCCTAGTACTACTCTCGCCCAAGCACGCTTGACTGCGGAGTTCTGATGGGATCCGGTGCATTAGTGCTGGTATGATCACATCCGTTAGTATATATCATGCAATCGCATATATCGTTTTTTAAAAACTCTAGGGATCATTCAATGTGGGTCCCACTTGATATGTGGACCGTTTATTCACCTTGGACGTGCTTCCAACCGCGAAAAACAAGAGATAACCATATCCAAACATAATTTTGTACTCGTAGCTAATTGTGTCGCGATCACCAAAAAACATCCGAAACACCTTCAAACGTCAAAATTCGGCCTCCGGAATGGTCCAATGGTACTAAGACCCATTGCGTTGCCAGAAACACTCTTGGGGCTTTCCAAAATGGTATTATGGGTCGCGTGGTTCCTCACGATGTCAAAGTTACGATATTCTGTTTGTACTATATACTCTTACGCAACAACCAAAAAAAAAAAAAAAAAAGGAGGGATGCATCACGAGGACTTCCCGGGAGGTCACCCATCCTAGTACTACTCTCGCCCAAGCACGCTTGACTGCGGAGTTCTGATGGGATCCGGTGCATTAGTGCTGGTATGATCACATCCGTTAGTCTATACCATTCAATCGCATATATCGTGTTTTAAAAACTCTAGGGATCATTCAATGTGGGTCCCACTTGATATGTGGACCGTTTATTCACCTTGGACGTGCTTCCAACCGCGAAAAACAAAAGATAACCATATCCAAACATAATTTTGTACTCGTAGCTAATTGTGTCGCGATCACCAAAAAACATCCGAAACACCTTCAAACGTCAAAATTCGGCCTCCGGAATGGTCCAATGGCACGAAGACCCATTGCCTTGCCAGAAACACTCTTGGGGCTTTCCAAAATGGTATTATGGGTCGCGTGGTTCCTCACGATGTCAAAGTTACGATGTTCTGTTTGTACTATATACTCTTACGCAACAACCAAAAAAAAAAAAAAAAAGGAGGAATGCATCACGAGGACTTCCCGGGAGGTCACCCATCCTAGTACTACTCTCGCCCAAGCACGCTTGACTGCGGAGTTCTGATGGGATCCGGTGCATTAGTGCTGGTATGATCACATCCGTTAGTATATATCATGCAATCGCATATATCGTTTTTTAAAAACTCTAGGGATCATTCAATGTGGGTCCCACTTGATATGTGGACCGTTTATTCACCTTGGACGTGCTTCCAACCGCGAAAAACAAGAGATAACCATATCCAAACATAATTTTGTACTTGTAGCTAATTGTGTCGCGATCACAAAAAAACATCCGAAACACCTTCAAACGTCAAAATTCGGCCTCCGGAATGGTCTAATGGTACGAAGACCCATTGCCTTGCCAGAAACACTCTTGGGGCTTTCCAAAATATGGGTCGCGTGGTTCCTCACGATGTCAAAGTTACGATGTTCTGTTTGTACTATATAGTCTTACGCAACAACCAAAAAAAAAAAAAAAAAGGAGGGATGCATCACGAGGACTTCCCGGGAGGTCACCCATCCTAGTACTACTCTCGCCCAAGCACGCTTGACTGCAGAGTTCTGATGGGATCCGGTGCATTAGTGCTGGTATGATCACATCCGTTAGTATATACCATTCAATCGCATATATCGTGTTTTAAAAACTCTAGGGATCATTCAATGTGGGTCCCACTTGATATGTGGACCGTTTATTCACCTTGGACGTGCTTCCAACCGCTAAAAACAAGAGATAACCATATCCAAACATAATTTTGTACTCGTAGCTAATTGTGTCGCGATCACCAAAAAACATCCGAAACACCTTCAAACGTCAAAATTCGGCCTCCGGAATGGTCCAATGGAACGAAGACCCATTGCCTTGCCAGAAACACTCTTGGGGCTTTCCAAAATGGTATTATGGGTCGCGTGGTTCCTCACGATGTCAAAGTTACGATGTTCTGTTTGTACTATATACTCTTACGCAACAACCAAAAAAAAAAAAAAAAAAAAGGAGGGATGCATCACGAGGACTTCCCGGGAGGTCACCCATCCTAGTACTACTCTCGCCCAAGCACGCTTGACTGCGGAGTTCTGATGGGATCCGGTGCATTAGTGCTGGTATGATCACATCCGTTAGTATAAATCATGCAATCGCATATATCGTTTTTTAAAAACTCTAGGGATCATTCAATGTGGGTCCCACTTGATATGTGGACCGTTTATTCACCTTGGACGTGCTTCCAACCGCGAAAAACAAGAGATAACCATATCCAAACATAATTTTGTACTTGTAGCTAATTGTGTCGCGATCACAAAAAAACATCTGAAACACCTTCAAACGTCAAAATTCGGCCTCCGGAATGGTCCAATGGTACGAAGACCCATTGCGTTGCCAGAAACACTCTTGGGGCTTTCCAAAATGGTATTATGGGTCGCGTGGTTCCTCACGATGTCAAAGTTACGATGTTCTGTTTGTACTATATACTCTTACGCAACAACCAAAAAAAAAAAAAAAAAGGAGGAATGCATCACGAGGACTTCCCGGGAGGTCACCCATCCTAGTACTACTCTCGCCCAAGCACGCTTGACTGCGGAGTTCTGATGGGATCCGGTGCATTAGTGCTGGTATGATCACATCCGTTAGTATATATCATGCAATCGCATATATCGTTTTTTAAAAACTCTAGGGATCATTCAATGTGGGTCCCACTTGATATGTGGACCGTTTATTCACCTTGGACGTGCTTCCAACCGCGAAAAACAAGAGATAACCATATCCAAATATAATTTTGTACTCGTAGCTAATTGTGTCGCGATCACCAAAAAACATCCGAAACACCTTCAAACGTCAAAATTCGGCCTCCGGAATGGTCTAATGGTACGAAGACCCATTGCCTTGCCAGAAACACTCTTGGGGCTTTCCAAAATATGGGTCGCGTGGTTCCTCACGATGTCAAAGTTACGATGTTCTGTTTGTACTATATAGTCTTACGCAACAACCAAAAAAAAAAAAAAAAGGAGGGATGCATCACGAGGACTTCCCGGGAGGTCACCCATCCTAGTACTACTCTCGCCCAAGCACGCTTGACTGCAGAGTTCTGATGGGATCCGGTGCATTAGTGCTGGTATGATCACATCCGTTAGTATATACCATTCAATCGCATATATCGTGTTTTAAAAACTCTAGGGATCATTCAATGTGGGTCCCACTTGATATGTGGACCGTTTATTCACCTTGGACGTGCTTCCAACCGCGAAAAACAAGAGATAACCATATCCAAACATAATTTTGTACTCGTAGCTAATTGTGTCGCGATCACCAAAAAACATCCGAAACACCTTCAAACGTCAAAATTCGGCCTCCGGAATGGTCCAATGGAACGAAGACCCATTGCCTTGCCAGAAACACTCTTGGGGCTTTCCAAAATGGTATTATGGGTCGCGTGGTTCCTCACGATGTCAAAGTTACGATGTTCTGTTTGTACTATATACTCTTACGCAACAACCAAAAAAAAAAAAAAAAAGGAGGAATGCATCACGAGGACTTCCCGGGAGGTCACCCATCCTAGTACTACTCTCGCCCAAGCACGCTTGACTGCGGAGTTCTGATGGGATCCGGTGCATTAGTGCTGGTATGATCACATCCGTTAGTATATATCATGCAATCGCATATATCGTTTTTTAAAAACTCTAGGGATCATTCAATGTGGGTCCCACTTGATATGTGGACCGTTTATTCACCTTGGACGTGCTTCCAACCGCGAAAAACAAGAGATAACCATATCCAAACATAATTTTGTACTCGTAGCTAATTGTGTCGCGATCACCAAAAAACATCCGAAACACCTTCAAACGTCAAAATTCGGCCTCCGGAATGGTCTAATGGTACGAAGACCCATTGCCTTGCCAGAAACACTCTTGGGGCTTTCCAAAATATGGGTCGCGTGGTTCCTCACGATGTCAAAGTTACGATGTTCTGTTTGTACTATATAGTCTTACGCAACAACCAAAAAAAAAAAAAAAAGGAGGGATGCATCACGAGGACTTCCCGGGAGGTCACCCATCCTAGTACTACTCTCGCCCAAGCACGCTTGACTGCAGAGTTCTGATGGGATCCGGTGCATTAGTGCTGGTATGATCACATCCGTTAGTATATACCATTCAATCGCATATATCGTGTTTTAAAAACTCTAGGGATCATTCAATGTGGGTCCCACTTGATATGTGGACCGTTTATTCACCTTGGACGTGCTTCCAACCGCGAAAAACAAGAGATAACCATATCCAAACATAATTTTGTACTCGTAGCTAATTGTGTCGCGATCACCAAAAAACATCCGAAACACCTTCAAACGTCAAAACTCGGCCTCCGGAATGGTCCAATGGAACGAAGACCCATTGCCTTGCCAGAAACACTCTTGGGGCTTTCCAAAATGGTATTATGGGTCGCGTGGTTCCTCACGATGTCAAAGTTACGATGTTCTGTTTGTACTATATACTCTTACGCAACAACCAAAAAAAAAAAAAAAAAAAAGGAGGGATGCATCACGAGGACTTCCCGGGAGGTCACCCATCCTAGTACTACTCTCGCCCAAGCACGCTTGACTGCGGAGTTCTGATGGGATCCGGTGCATTAGTGCTGGTATGATCACATCCGTTAGTATATATCATGCAATCGCATATATCGTTTTTTAAAAACTCTAGGGATCATTCAATGTGGGTCCCACTTGATATGTGGACCGTTTATTCACCTTGGACGTGCTTCCAACCGCGAAAAACAAGAGATAACCATATCCAAACATAATTTTGTACTTGTAGCTAATTGTGTCGCGATCACAAAAAAACATCTGAAACACCTTCAAACGTCAAAATTCGGCCTCCGGAATGGTCCAATGGTACGAAGACCCATTACCTTGCCAGAAACACTCTTGGGGCTTTCCTGTTTATGGGTCGCGTGGTTCGTCACGATGTCAAAGTTACGATGTTCTGTTTGTACTATATAGTCTTACGCAACAACCAAAAAAAAAAAAAAAAAAGGAGGGATGCATCACGAGGACTTCCCGGGAGGTCACCCATCCTAGTACTACTCTCGCCCAAGCACGCTTGACTGTGGAGTTCTGATGGTATCCGGTGCATTAGTGCTGGTATGATCACATCCGTTAGTATATATCATGCAATCGCATATATCGTTTTTTAAAAACTCTAGGGATCATTCAATGTGGGTCCCACTTGATATGTGGACCGTTTATTCAGCTTGGACGTGCTTCCAACCGCGAAAAACAAGAGATAACCATATCCAAACATAATTTTGTACTCGTAGCTAATTGTGTCGCGATCACCAAAAAACATCCGAAACACCTTCAAACGTCAAAATTCGGCGTCCGGAATGGTCCAATGGTACGAAGACCCATTGCCTTGCCAGAAACACTCTTGGGGCTTTCCTGTTTATGGGTCGCGTGGTTCCTCACGATGTCAAAGTTACGATGTTCTGTTTGTACTATATAGTCTTACGCAACAACCAAAAAAAAAAAAAAAAGGAGGGATGCATCACGAGTACCTCCCGGGAGGTCACCCATCATAGTACTACTCTCGCCCAAGCACGCTTAACTGCGGAGTTCTGATGGGATCCGGTGCATTAGTGCTGGTATGATTGCATCCGTTAGTATATACCATTCAATCGCATATATCGTGTTTTAAAAACTCTAGGGATCATTCAATGTGGGTCCCACTTGATATGTGGACCGTTTATTCACCTTGGACGTGCTTCCAACCGCGAAAAACAAGAGATAACCATATCCAAACATAATTTTGTACTCGTAGCTAATTGTGTCGCGATCAACAAAAAACATCCGAAACACCTTCAAACGTCAAAATTCGGCCTCCGGAATGGTCCAATGGTACGAAGACCCATTGCGTTGCCAGAAACACTCTTGGGGCTTTCCTGTTTATGGGTCGCGTGGTTCCTCACGATGTCAAAGTTACGATGTTCTGTTTGTACTACATAGTCTTACGCAACAACCAAAAAAAAAAAAAAAAAAAAGGAGGGATGCATCACGAGGACTTCCCGGGAGGTCACCCATCCTAGTACTACTCTCGCCCAAGCACGACTGACTGCGGAGTTCTGATGGGATCCGGTGCATTAGTGCTGGTATGATCACATCCGTTAGTATATATCATGCAATCGCATATATCTTTTTTTAAAAACTCTAGGGATCATTCAATGTGGGTCCCACTTGATATGTGGACCGTTTATTCTCCTTGGACGTGCTTCCAACCGCGAAAAACAAGAGATAACCGTATCCAAACATAATTTTGTACTCGTAGCTAATTGTGTCGCCATCACAAAAAAACATCTGCAACTCCTTCAAACGTCAAAATCCGGCCTCCGGAATGGTCCAATGGTACGAAGACCCATTGCCTTGCCTGAAACACTCTTGGGGCTTTCCTGTTTATGGGTCGCGTGGTTCCTCACGATGTCAAAGTTACGATGTTCTGTTTGTACTATATAGTCTTACGCAACAACCAAAAAAAAAAAAAAAAAAGGAGGGATGCATCACGAGTACCTCCCGGGAGGTCACCCATCATAGTACTACTCTCGCCCAAGCACGCTTAACTGCGGAGTTCTTATGGGATCCGGTGCATTAGTGTTGGTATGATCACATCCATTAGTATATATCATGCAATCGCATATATCGTTTTTTTAAAACTCTAGGGATCATTCAATGTGGGTCCCACTTGATATGTGGACCGTTTATTCACCTTGGACGTGCTTCCAACCGCGAAAAACAAGAGATAACCATATCCAAACATAATTTTGTACTCGTAGCTAATTGTGTCGCGATCACCAAAAAACATCCGAAACACCTTCAAACGTCAAAATTCGGCCTCCGGAATGGTCCAATGGTACGAAGACCCATTGCCTTGCCAGAAACACTCTTGGGGCTTTCCAAAATATGGGTCGCGTGGTTCCTCATGATGTCAAAGTTACGATGTTCTGTTTGTACTATATAGTCTTACGCAACAACCGAAAAAAAAAAAAAAAAAGGAGGGATGCATCACGAGGACTTCCCGGGAGGTCACCCATCCTAGTACTACTCTCGCCCAAGCACGCTTAGCTGCAGAGTTCGGATGGAATCCGGTGCATTAGTTCTGGTATGATCACATCCATTAGTATATACCATGCAATCGCATATATCGTTTTTTAAAAATTCTAGGGATCATTCAATGTGGGTCCCACTTGATATGTGGACCGTTTATTCACCTTGGACGTGCTTCCAACCGCGAAAAACAAGAGATAACCATATCCAAACATAATTTTGTACTCGTAGCTAATTGTGTCGCGATCACCAAAAAACATCCGAAACACCTTCAAACGTCAAAATTCGGCCTCCGGAATGGTCCAATGGCACGAAGACCCATTGCCTTGCCAGAAACACTCTTGGGGCTTTCCAAAATGGTATTATGGGTCGCGTGGTTCCTCACGATGTCAAAGTTACGATGTTCTGTTTGTACTATATACTCTTACGCAACAACCAAAAAAAAAAAAAAAAAAAAGGAGGGATGCATCACGAGGACTTCCCGGGAGGTCACCCATCCTAGTACTACTCTCGCCCAAGCACGCTTGACTGCGGAGTTCTGATGGGATCCGGTGCATTAGTGCTGGTATGATCACATCCGTTAGTATATATCATGCAATCGCATATATCGTTTTTTAAAAACTCTAGGGATCATTCAATGTGGGTCCCACTTGATATGTGGACCGTTTATTCACCTTGGACGTGCTTCCAACCGCGAAAAACAAGAGATAACCATATCCAAACATAATTTTGTACTTGTAGCTAATTGTGTCGCGATCACAAAAAAACATCTGAAACACCTTCAAACGTCAAAATTCGGCCTCCGGAATGGTCCAATGGTACGAAGACCCATTACCTTGCCAGAAACACTCTTGGGGCTTTCCTGTTTATGGGTCGCGTGGTTCGTCACGATGTCAAAGTTACGATGTTCTGTTTGTACTATATAGTCTTACGCAACAACCAAAAAAAAAAAAAAAAAAGGAGGGATGCATCACGAGGACTTCCCGGGAGGTCACCCATCCTAGTACTACTCTCGCCCAAGCACGCTTGACTGTGGAGTTCTGATGGTATCCGGTGCATTAGTGCTGGTATGATCACATCCGTTAGTATATATCATGCAATCGCATATATCGTTTTTTAAAAACTCTAGGGATCATTCAATGTGGGTCGCACTTGATATGTGGACCGTTTATTCAGCTTGGACGTGCTTCCAACCGCGAAAAACAAGAGATAACCATATCCAAACATAATTTTGTACTCGTAGCTAATTGTGTCACGATTACCAAAAAACATCCGAAACACCTTCAAACGTCAAAATTCGGCGTCCGGAATGGTCCAATGGTACGAAGACCCATTGCCTTGCCAGAAACACTCTTGGGGCTTTCCTGTTTATGGGTCGCGTGGTTCCTCACGATGTCAAAGTTACGATGTTCTGTTTGTACTATATAGTCTTACGCAACAACCAAAAAAAAAAAAAAAAGGAGGAATGCATCACGAGGACTTCCCGGGAGGTCACCCATCCTAGTACTACTCTCGCCCAAGCACGCTTGACTGCGGAGTTCTTATGGGATCCGGTGCATTAGTGCTGGTATGATCACATCCATTAGTATATATCATGCAATCGCATATATCGTTTTTTAAAAACTCTAGGGATCATTCAATGTGGGTCCCACTTGATATGTGGACCGTTTATTCACCTTGGACGTGCTTCCAACCGCGAAAAACAAGAGATAACCATATCCAAACATAATTTTGTACTCGTAGCTAATTGTGTCGCGATCACCAAAAAACATCCGAAACACCTTCAAACGTCAAAATTCGGCCTCCGGAATGGTCCAATGGCACGAAGACCCATTGCCTTGCCAGAAACACTCTTGGGGCTTTCCAAAATGGTATTATGGGTCGCGTGGTTCCTCACGATGTCAAAGTTACGATGTTCTGTTTGTACTACATAGTCTTACGCAACAACCAAAAAAAAAAAAAAAAAAAGGAGGGATGCATCACGAGGACTTCCCGGGAGGTCACCCATCCTAGTACTACTCTCGCCCAAGCACGACTGACTGCGGAGTTCTGATGGGATCCGGTGCATTAGTGCTGGTATGATCACAACCGTTAGTATATATCATGCAATCGCATATATCTTTTTTTAAAAACTCTAGGGATCATTCAATGTGGGTCCCACTTGATATGTGGACCGTTTATTCACCTTGGACGTGCTTCCAACCGCGAAAAACAAGAGATAACCATATCCA
Source organism: Camelina sativa (assembly GCF_030686135.1). NCBI lineage: Eukaryota > Viridiplantae > Streptophyta > Magnoliopsida > Brassicales > Brassicaceae > Camelina > Camelina sativa. The sequence goes on along the minus strand of NC_141889.1, from coordinate 21,810,304 downwards.
AACATAATTTTGTACTCGTAGCTAATTGTGTCGCGATCACCAAAAAACATCCGAAACACCTTCAAACGTCAAAATTCGGCCTCCGGAATGGTCCAATGGTACGAAGACCCATTGCCTTGCCAGAAACACTCTTGGGGCTTTCCAAAATATGGGTCGCGTGGTTCCTCATGATGTCAAAGTTACGATGTTCTGTTTGTACTATATAGTCTTACGCAACAACCAAAAAAAAAAAAAAAAGGAGGGATGCATCACGAGGACTTCCCGGGAGGTCACCCATCCTAGTACTACTCTCGCCCAAGCACGCTTAGCTGCAGAGTTCTGATGGAATCCGGTGCATTAGTTCTGGTATGATCACATCCATTAGTATATACCATGCAATCGCATATATCGTTTTTTAAAAATTCTAGGGATCATTCAATGTGGGTCCCACTTGATATGTGGACCGTTTATTCACCTTGGACGTGCTTCCAACCGCGAAAAACAAGAGATAACCATATCCAAACATAATTTTGTACTCGTAGCTAATTGTGTCGCGATCACAAAAAAACATCTGAAACACCTTCAAACGTCAAAATTCAGCCTCCGGAATGGTCCAATGGGACGAAGACCCATTGCCTTGCCTGAAACACTCTTGGGGCTTTCCGAAATGGTTTATGGGTCACGTGGTTCCTCACAATGTCAAAGTTACGACATTCTGTTTGTACTATATAGTCTTACGCAACAACCAAAAAAAAAAAAAAAAAGAGGGAGGGATGCAACACTTTTGTAATAACTAGAACCTTGAATACTACTACAAGAACACCAAGATACCAGTAAACTGAGCTTTATTAAGAATTTCTCAAACAACTTTCTTCCAATCTTGTTTGATCAGTTTTATGCAACACCAAAACAGCTGGTTTGCCACTGAAACAATCCTAATCTACCCAACCTTACGTGCACAGAAACAGCTATGCTCTCTCTTTATTCACTCACCAATGAAACCCTCAAGCAATATTGTTCTTCTTGCTAAGATCTAAACACACACACTTTTCTCTCTATAAAAGTGGTAACCGAACAAGGATTTGAGCTGCTTCTCTTTTATATGCAGCAACAATCTTCACATACTCTTCTTTATCCAGCAAATCCTCCTATGCACCATGTCCTTTAAGAACCTCTCATTGTCCAATGAGTCATAGGAGAAACCCCATCATTATGTTGACTTCAACACTCCACTTGCTTGTAGCTTCCAACGAACACCTTTTTAGCCTGACATCTTTTTCGCCCATGCTCAACAACTCCACGCTCGATGTATCGCACTGTCTTCAAGGTGTTGTGCTGGCGGATCAACTTGACACTTCCCGCTTCGTCTGAAGTCCTTCAGGTACATCCCGTGACAGTGTGTAACTCCTACAGATACTTTGTTTCTTCAATCTCCCCCTTTTTATCTGAGTGTGTGCCTCAAGCCTTCTTGTAACAAGTTAGTGATCCAAACCGAACAGCAAACCCAAAACTGAACCACAAGGCATTAAGATAACTGAAATACTTCAGAGCAGCATAAGGTTCAAAGGTTCAATACATAGCCGAGTAGAACTAAAAAAAAAATCAGAGTTCTGCAATTGTAAATGCAATACATAACCGTTAGAGAGTTTCTGACTAAAAACAACCACTAAGTCAAACTCTTAAATATATTAATCCCCCTACATGCGAGCATACACGAATTTTTTCAGCCACTCTCGGTTTCATCACCATCTTCCTCATCTTCAGGATCACCCTCACCCTCAGAATAAACGATATCAAGGTAATCTCCCCCTGCTTGAGTGCACAGACTCATATAAAAACTAGAGAGAAATGGTTAGAGAAAGTGGAAGAGGAGAGAGACTTACCTGCAAGACGTTCCATCATGAGTTTGGTGAAGTCATACAAGTGGCGAATATCCGACAGAAGAGTGAGTGGAGTCTGAGAGGACAGAAGCTCCTTCGGCTCAATCTTGAACTTAACAGGTGCAGCAGAGGTAACATCACTAGAGAGAGCAAGAACAATTCGTTGGAAACGCAGGAGCTGATCAATGAGATTGGGAAGAATGAGACGAACATTGGAGGAAGCATTCGCGACCACAGAGCTGCAGGCACAGATTTCATTAAAGACCAATTTCCCAAAATTAAAGCGATGGCCTTTGAGAATCATGAAGAGGAGTATAGACCGCTCAGCAGACATAGAGCTGGGGTTCATTGTGGGCATCCAGTTCTGACAACAGATCTTCTGAAGCATCGCCACCGTATCGCCCATCTCCTTTTTGTTGCTAAGCTCCCAAGTACGAATCCGACCATCAGTGAGGAGAGTGACAATCTCATCAAGACTGTCAAGAACTTGGATCTGAGTCGCATTCAAAGGGTACGGCTCATTGGGAAGCTGATACGTGGCATTGATGAGAGATGGAGAGAACTCATACATGGATCCACGGACATAAACTTTGAGTGTGTCGATCCCCTCTGTTTCAGCTTCAGCCAGGTTGGCATAGAACTCTTTGACAACAACCCCAACAAATGAATCAACTTCAGTAACCGTAGGCAGAAGACCAAAATCTGACAGGATTTTGTATGCATCACCACCGTGAGGGTTATCAGCAGCAAGGAAGCCCATCTCATTGAAGGGGCAATCTGAGATAGTCTGAAAACAACGCATGGTAAGTTCGGAGAAGAACTGAGATGAGTAGGGATCTGAGGACGGAAGCTTCAGTTCAGGGTAGTTCCGATCACGAGCAGCAGTGAGACGGCAATTTGCAACATAGCAAGAGAGGTACGTCGGTGGAGGAGCTTCTGCAACATCCTCTCCAGTGAGATCTGGCTTTGGAAGTGAAGTGTCAGTGACATCTTCAAGGTCATCGTGAGTGGACGAGCGAGTAGAGCTACGACGAGGCATACGACGAGTTGGAGCGGGCGATGGCTTAGACTTTCCTTTGGATCCAGATGCACGAACACAGGAACGTTTGCTAGGAGGAAGAGGAGGAGGCTTACGCTTGGTCTTCTTAGGTTGAGAGACTCTAGGTTCGGTCTTTAGGACAAGTGGAGGGTCTGCTGAAAAAAGAACAGGAGCAGCGGAAGATTGTTCAGCAGCAGGAGTGGAGTTCTCAACACCAAGATTTGAAGAAGGTGGGTTGTCATGGTCCATGATCAACGAGTGAAGAGATCTGAATGTGAGGAAGGTTTTAGGAGCGAGAAAAGGAGATGTGGACAACAAAGAGACAAGGCGAAAGCGGCAAAAAGAGAAATGAATTAGGTTTGGGACAGTCTCCCAAATAAGTAGCCACCTGCGACACTTAACACACATGTGAGATTCGTTCATGGGCCCGAAAAGAGTTTCAGGTCAAATGACAAACTGGGCCCAAACACATAAACCAAAACCTACACAAAGGCAACAGTGCTTACACACATAGCATAATGAGATAAAAACACATTCTTTGATATCAATGTTTTACACAAAGCTGTGATAACAAGAAATGTGAAATCTCATCAAGAGCATCCTCAGACAAAGTAAAATGTTTTTTTTATATATTATAGTACATATACACATATATATATATATGATAAATGTGTGACAAAATAACATATACAACAAACAAACAAAAGGATGAGGATACCACACCTGAGTCCTATGGCTGAGGTCAAACAGACAGATTCCCAAGTAAGAGTTGCACAGCTGCTGTGATTTTAGTAGATGAAAAAACTAGCAACTGCTTAGCTCAAAGAGATGTAAAACATACTCAATGATCTCAACAGACTAGACTACACTCATCATACTCAACCGGAACAGATCCTCATGATGTGAAGCCAAATTCATGGTGAGGGGGGTTGATGGATTGATGTAATGAAGAAACAACATAGATACAGATATACAGAAAGTTGTACCTTTTTTTTTTTTTTAATTCAAGAAGAAGAGAAAAGAACATCAACCCCTTTCCTGCCGACTCATACCCTTTTGAGTTGTTTTTTTTTTTTTTTTTTTTTTTTTTGCTTCATCCATCCTTTTTGGAAACGTTGTAGGGAGAGCATGATGAGCAGCTTTTTTTCTGAAAAGACTTGCCAAAACAGAGGTTTTAATTATACATAGATAAAAAGCAAAACAAAGAGCTGTGCAATCCTGTACCGGGAACCTACAGCATGAGGCTCAGACATATAAACACATTAGTGATCACACAACCCAATTGAAGTTTGAAGATGTGCGAAGGTGTTCAAATCCAAAGGTTTGGTAAAGATATCAGCAAGTTTTTATCTGAAGACACATGAGAGATCTCAATTACCTTGTTTTCAACCAGTTCACGAATAAAGTGATGCCTAATGTCTATGTGCTTAGTGTGAGAGTGTTGAACAGGGTTTTTAGAGATATTGATTGCACTTTCATTATCACAATAAACTAAGAGGGTTGAGGATACAATACCATAATCAAACAGCATTTGTTTCATCCACATGAGCTGAGTACAACAACTCCCCATGGCAATGTATTCAGCCTCTGCAGTAGACATAGTCACACAACTTTGCTTCTTGCTGTGCCAGGCGATGAGATTATTCCCAAGGAAGAAACAACCTCCAGATGTGCTTCGTCGATCATCAAGACTTCCTGCCCAATCAGAATCACAGAAACCTGCAAGATTCGAGTTAGTTTGCTTAGAGTAAAACAGACCTCGATCAGTTGTTCCCTTGACATATTTGATGATCCTTTTGACAGCATTCAGATGAGACATCCTTGGATCAGCCTGATATCGAGCACATACACCAACACTGAAGCACAAATCGGGCTGAGTAGCAGTGAGATAGAGAAGACTGCCAATCATAGCTCTGTAGAGCTTTTCATCAACCTTTTGACCAGTTGAGTCCTTCGACAGCTTTGTTGTTGAGCTCATAGGGGTCCTGGCTGACTTGCTCGTTTGCATTATGAATCTTTGAATTAAGCTCTTTGCATATGTTAATTGAGAGATGTGAATCCCACTATCACTTTCTTTGATTTGTAATCCCAGAAAGTAGTTCATCTCACCAACCATGCTCATCTCAAATTCCTTAGCCATTCCTTTGACAAAGGTCTTCACAAGTTTTGGATTAGTGCTTCCAAACACAATATCATCCACATAGATCTGAACAATGAGGATATTTGAGCCTTCTTCATAGATAAACAAAGTCTTGTCTACACTGCCTCTTTTAAACCCATTTTCAAGAAGGAATATAGTGAGACGCTCATACCATGCTCGTGGTGCTTGCTTCAATCCATACAGAGCCTTCTTGAGTTTGTACACATGATTCGGAAATTTTGGGTCTTCAAACCCCTTTGGCTGAGTGACATAACTTCTTCTTGGATAATCCCATTTAGAAATGCACTCTTCACATCCATTTGAAAAATCTTAATGTTCAGAAGACAGGCCATCCCCAGAAGTAAACGAATGGATTCAAGACGTGCTACAGGAGCAAAGGTTTCATCAAAGTCAACTCCTTCAACTTGAGAGTAACCTTGAGCAACTAGTCTTGCTCGATTTCGTGTAACATTTCCATCCTTATCAATCTTGTTCTTGAAGATCCACTTAGTACCAACAACATTTACTTGCGGAGGTCTTGGAACAAGATCCCACACATCATGCCTAACGAACTGATTAATCTCTTCATGACACGCAGCAAACCAAAACTCATCTTCTAAGGCTGCAAAGATGTCAGATGGTTCCAGTGTTGAGACAAAACAAGAATGTTGTAACATTTCTCGAATGTTAATCTGAACTCCTCTTGTTTGTCTTTGACCTTCGAGGTTGCCAATCACATCCGATTCTGAGTGATTCTTAGGAACTTGCAAAGATGTTAACCTTGAGTCCACAGCTGGTCCTTGAGTAACCCTTGTTTCTTCTTCCTGATCCTTTTCAACTTTCTCTAGATCAAGAGTTGGCAGATCTTCATCATCCTGAGCTACAGGGAATTCTTGAGTAGGTGATCTATCATCAAATACAACATTAACAGATTCATCAACTCTCTTGAGATGTTTGTTGTATACCCTGTAAGCCATACTATTTGTAGCATATCCCAGAAAAATACCTTCATGACTCCTTGAGTCAAACTTACACAGGTGATCTTTATCATTCAAAATGTAACAGATACACCCAAATGTGTGGAAGTAGCACAGATTCGGAGTTTTCCCTTTCCAAATTTCGTAAGGAGTGGTGTTGTTTTTGGTTTCACATAGACACGATTGATGATGTAACAAGCAGTGTTTATTGCTACAGCCCAAAACCTTGGTGACACATTGTTGCCGTGAATCATGGCTCTTGCCATTTCTTGAAGAGTTCTGTTCTTCCTTTCAACAATCCCATTTTGATGTGGTGTCCTTGGTGCAGAGTATTGATGTCGTATCCCTTGAGAGTTGCTGAATTTCTCAAATTCTTCATTCTGGAACTCACCACCGTGGTCACTTCTGATTTGAACCATGGGTCCCTTTTCAGTCTGAAGTTGCAGAGCCAATATCTTGAAGCTCTCAACAGCTTCTGATTTTTCTCTTAAAAATCTGACCTAAGTGAATCTAGAAAAATCATCAACAAGTACAAAGGTGTACCTTTTTCCATTCAAGCTCTCGGTTTGTACTGGCCCCATAAGATCCATGTGTATCAACTCCAGAATTTGTTTTGAACCAATATCAGCGACTTTCTTGTGTTGTACCTTGATTTGTTTTCCTTTACTGCAGGCATCGCAGACTGCATCAGATTTTCCATCAAGCTTTGGTATCCCTCTGACAACGTTAGCCTTTACTATCTTGACTAAACTCTGAGTGTTGATGTGACCAAGCCGTCGATGCCATAGATCAAGTTTAGAGACTATAGCGGATAGACACATCTCTGACTCTTTCCACATATAACAGTTGTTTCCTGAACGAACTCCAGCTAGAACTTTGTTTCCGTTTTCATCATATGCACCGCATTCTGTTTTTGTGAATGTGACTTTAAGTCCATCATCACATAACTGGCTTATGCTTATTAGATTTGCACAAAGTCCATCAACAAAATACACATTTGCCAGTTGAGGTTGGTTGGATCTGTCAATCACCCCTTTTCCTTTGATTTGACCTTTTCCTCCATCACCAAAAGTGACTTTTCCACCTAGAATAAGCGTAAATTCGTCTAATGCTGATTGATCTCCTGTCATATGTCTTGAGCATCCACTATCAAAGTACCAAGAGTTGACTTCAGATGAGCCTGTAGATATGTAGGCTACATTGGCTTCTTCGTCATCCTCTCCAAGTTGTATCAAGCTTAGATTACATCTTAAGCTGATATTCTCGGTTGTGTCTTCTCCAGAAACAGCAGTGAAAGCCTTTAGATTGCAACTTATGTAGATCTCATCATCTTCTTCATACATCTTCATTAGGTTGAAGTTTGATCTTTCTGTAAGCAGATCACTATACAAATCTTTCTTTGAGATCCACACGGAGCAGAACTTCCCTGGCTCCAAGTAACACTTATTGAGATTCCACAACAGATTGATCTTCTTCCTAAAACTGTAACAGTGTTATCTTTGATGATTGCCACCACAGTGATCACACCCATAGGTTCTTCTCCTTATGACCCTCATGTGATGGTCCTTCAACGGATGGTTCTGCCTTTCCTCTGATTTCTTTATCACCGAAATTTCTTTCTTCAAGTTAGTAGATATACCTGCTTCCGTTTCTAAGTGATTGGCACTCACGAAGTTCACAGGTTGAACTGTCATATCATTTGAGGTTCCAGTATTTCCTTGATACCCTAGACCTCTGTGTGTGGCATCTATTCTTCCCATGGACAAAATCTTGTCTAGATCCTTAGTCCCACTGTTCAGCATCCTGATCTGCTTGTGTTTCTCATTCAACTCCTTTTCAAGTACTGTGGCTCTTCCCTTTTCTTTGTAATACTCTTCTTGAAGGTTGCTCAGTTTCTAAAAAAGTCCTTCAGTTGTTTGATCATTAGCCTTGAGTGGAGTATGGTTAACCTTTTCCGTTGCATCTTCATAGGCTGTTTCAAGTTTAGATTCCAAAGTAAGCTTTTCTTGAATAAGCTTAAGTTTATCCTTGCTTAGCTGTACCCAACTATCATACAGAATTCTGTATTCCTCCTTAGGATTGATTTCTTCGTCACTCTCTGAATCAGACTCAGCACCTATCTGAACATTATCTCCACTGACTGTAAAAGCAACAAAGTTGAGCAGTTCGTCCCCTTCCTCATCAGACTCAGAGTCACTGAAGCTCAACAGGGATTTCTCTTTTGACTTGGTTTTGTTAGGACATTCAAACTTTGTGTGTCCCATGCCTTTGCACTCAAGACACTTTAACTCATTCTATTTGGTTACGGGACATTCAGGTTTGATATGACCATACCCTCCACATTCATAGCACTGAATCTCCTTTCTCTTACCAGAGTAGTCAGCATCTGGTTTTGATGATCTACCACCTGGTTTGTCTCCTTCTGTATAATCAACGTCGTGTGTCTCTGTTGTTGTTTCTCTCAACCCTTTTTAAAGCTTTACCAAAATTTCTGGCCAACAAGGACGTGCTATCTTTGATTTCTTGAAACTGATCAGGTTTTTGATCGGCCTGAAACGCAACGCTTTTAGATGGTTTGACTTTGTCTTCATCAGCTTCCATTTCTTCAGATTTTAGTAACCCGACCAATTCAGCAAAAGTCATTGACTCAGTGTTCCCAGCTACCATCATTACAGCTTTGTGAGCAGCAAATTTGGCTGGAAGACATCTCAACAGTTTCTTCACCAGTTTTTGATCCTTGTAGGTCTTTCCAAGAACTTCAGCTTCATTCGCTATGGCACTGAGCTTTGAGCTAAACTTCACTATTGTTTCATCTGGAGCCATCTTCAGACACTCAAACTGAGTAGCTAACATATCAAGTCTCGTTCTCTTAAAACTTGACGTTCCTTCATGAGATTGTTGGAGAATATCCCAGGCTTGTTTTGCAGACTTGCATCCTTGAATGAGTTTGAACTCATCTTCATCCACACCAGAGAAATTGGCATTCATGGCTCTTGCATTGAATTTTGACAGATTCTTCTCATCAATCGTCCATCTGGCTTTAGGTTTTGGAATCTTAACTCCCTCTTCTGTTGTATCAAATGGAGGTTCCCATCCTTCTTCTACGGCTGTCCATGCATCTTCTCCTTGGCCTCTGATGAGTTGTGTCATTCGAACTTTCCAATACCCATATCTCTTAGTATCCAGCATGATGTTCTTACTTGTACCCATACCATCAGTATTTGGTTCCATAACTTAGGATCTAACCTGTGTAGAGACGACAGTCTCAGATTGGTTTCCCGCTCTGATACCAATTGTAATAACTAGAACCTTGAATACTACTACAAGAACACCAAGATACCAGTAAACTGAGCTTTATTAAGAATTTATCAAACAACTTTCTTACAAGCTTGTTTGATCAGTTTTATGCAACACCAAAACAGCTGGTTTTCCACTGAAACAATCCTAATCGACCCAACCTTACCTGCACAGCAAAAGCTATGCTCTCTCTTTATTCACTCACCAATGAAACCCTCATGCAATATTGTTCTTCTTGCTAAGATCTAAACACACACACTTTTCTCTCTATAAAAGTGGTAACCGAACAAGGATGTGAGCTGCTTCTCTTTTATATGCAGCAACAATCTTCACATACTCTTCTTTATCCAGCAAATCCTCCTATGCACCATGTCCTTCAAGAACCTCTCTTTGTCCAATGAGTCATAGGAGAAACCCCATCATTATGTTGACTTCAACACTCCACTTGCTTGTAGCTTCCAACGAACACCTTTTTAGCCTGACACCTTTTTCGCCCATGCTCAACAACTCCACGCTCGATGTATCGCACTGTCTTCAAGGTGTTGTGCTGGCGGATCAACTTGACACTTCCCGCTTCGTCTGAAGTCCTTCAGGTACATCCCGTGACAGTGTGTAACTCCTACAGATACTCTGTTTCTTCAATGAGGATTTCCCGGGAGGTCACTCATCCTAGTACTACTCTCGCCCAAGCACGTTTCACTGCGGAGTTCTGATGGGATCCGGTGCATTAGTGCTGGTATGATCGCATCTGTTAGTATATACCATGCAATCGCATATATCCTTTTTCGAAAACTCAAGGGATCATTCAATGCGGGTCCCACTTGATATGTGGACCGGTTATTCATCTTGGGTGTGCTTCCAACCGCGAAAAACAAGAGATAACCATATCCAAACATAATTTTGTACCCGTAACTAATTGTGTCGCTATCACAAAAAAACATCCGAAACACCTTCAAACGTCAAAATTTGGTCTCCGGAATGGTCCAATGGTACAAAGACCCATTGCATTGCCAGAAACTCTCTTGGGGCTTTCCTAAAAGGTATTATGGGTCGTGTGGTTCCTCACGATGTAAAAGTTACAACGTTCTGTTTTCTAACTTTAATTTTCTACAGATAAATAATTATTTTTATTTCACTATAGAAATTATTTTTGATTTTTTGAATAATTATGTAATCATTATTATTCATGTTCGATTTTTCTATTTTTTTCATAAATATAGTTTTTGGTGTTTATAAAGTTTTATAATTATAAATTGCATTTGTTTTGATAATAATCTGTTCAGCATATATTCTATTGTTGTACTCGCTTATCAATCGGTGTTAAGTTTCTAAGAAGCGCACCCATTTTAAAACTGTTGAATCACGCTTCACACTGCAAACGCCCGCTTTCACAAATTCTTGCAACTATTGCGTTTAAACCAATCATGCCTTCAAATGTTTCTTAAGTTTGTTTTACAAATATCATCTCATACGTACGTGCGGATCCATTAAAGTTTAAGTGAAATTTGTTACCATTTGCACGTATGTGCGGGTCCAAGTTTTCATCAAAAAAAATCACAAGCATTTTGAAGCATAAAATATAGTAGAAATCAATTAAAAACCAGATAAAATATGGATATTAAATTACAACTACATAAATATGAACAGTAAATTAATTTCTTCAAAATAATTCAGTATTTCATGACCATGGTTGACTCTTATAGTGAACCAAAAAAATAAAATAAAATTATATACCAATTTGGTGTAGACCAACTTGTCCTACACTCCTATGTTTTAAATCAAAAAGACACTTTCCTTTATATAATCGAATCGAAGCATTAAAAAATATAAAAGTAAAAATTTGGAAATAGAAATAGATTATATAAAGATGCCTCCAGCTCACTCAATCTTAACGCGTTTTATTAAAAAAAAAACGCGTTATTACGTCACTCACTCTCTCTTCTTCTTCCCATTATTTATACCAACTCTGTACCATCTCCTTCTTCTCCACACATAACTCTAACCGTTTTTTTTAAGTTTCTCTCAATCTCTCTCGAAAATCTCAAATCCGATAACAATGTCGTCGAAGAACGGAGTTGTTCGTAGCTGTTTAGGTTCAATGGATGACATCCGAAAAGTCTTCCAACGATTCGACAAAAACGGCGACGGGAAAATCTCAGTCGACGAGCTCAAAGAAGTGATCCGCGCTCTCTCACCAACAGCGTCACCGGAAGAGACGGTGACGATGATGAAACAGTTCGATCTCGACGGTAACGGATTCATAGATCTGGACGAGTTCGTCGCTTTGTTCCAAATCGGGATCGGAGCGGGCGGAGGTGGAGGTAATAATAATCGGAACGATGTTAGCGATTTGAAGGAAGCGTTTGAGTTGTATGATCTTGATGGTAACGGGAGGATCTCGGCGAAAGAGCTTCACTCGGTGATGAAGAATCTGGGAGAGAAGTGTTCTGTTCAGGATTGTAAGAAGATGATTAGTAAAGTTGATACTGATGGTGATGGTTGTGTTAATTTCGATGAGTTTAAGAAGATGATGAGTCATGGTGGAGCTTGATTATTTCGTATTATTAGCGAATTTAATTTTTCTAGGTTTTGTAATTAGGAGATTAAGATCTCTCTGGGTTAGTGACGGCGATTAGGTTGTTAATTGTGTTTTTGTTATAAAAAAGACCCTATAAATTAAAAAAGGCAAAATCCTCTAGATTGTTCAGAAGTTTCCATTATTTTTTTCTCTTTGATTGTGGTGATTGATGATGATGATGATGATGATGATCTTTGATTATTAACTACAGTATAAGGCTGCTTCTATCTTTGCTCTCTTAATTACTAAAGCTTTATAATAGTAGAAGTAGTACTACTAATTAGTCTTTAATGAACTGATTTTAGAGTTAAATCGAGTTATATTTTCAAGGTACTAATTTGGCTGACAATGAAGATAGTAGTTTCAATACAACAAACAAGCTAATGAAGAAACAGAGTATTCTGTGATGGTGATTAACCCCTAACACTACTACTACTAACCATTACAGTACCTTAGTTTTAAATGACTTGTATTTTTGGTACACATAACACGCTCTTCTCTAATTCGAATACAATCTTGAATCCATGGATCGACACAGTTCTACCAAAAGCCTTACTATTTCTTTAAAGTTCAATCGTTCGATCCTATTTGCTTGCGAGTAATAGCTTCCTGATATATGACTTAAAGTTATTTCAGTTTCTAATTATAAGATCATATACACCTCAAGATACATTAAATATTGGACTGCTGACACACACAATAGGTGAACAAATGCTTATCTTCCTTTTTCAACTTGGAAATGTGACACACACAATAGGGGTGATATGTAATGAAAAAAAAAAAGATTATTTAACTTCATCTAATGAAAAAGATTACAAAAAAAAAGTTCCTTGAAAGATAGAAACTTCAACTTCTTAATGTGATTATCTTTTAGTTCTTACTTCTTCTGTCACATATGTCTTTGGCTTCTATAGAATCTTCTCTGCGGTAGCAACTATTTCTTGTGACTCCTTCCACTATAAGACCTGGACCTTACAGCAACTCAAGTGGAAACTAACAGATGATGGAGAAAATCTCTTTAAATAAGTACTACCACTTGTGTTTTGGGGACTTGCCTCTGGACTGATCTCACTTGCAATGAAAGGGTGATCACAATGTGGACAAAGTATGGCCTTATCAAGACAATCATCCCTCATATATTTACCTTGTGCCTTGCATCTATTGCACATTGTCCAAAAGGTACCGTCGTCTCTAGCATTTTGATTCCCATTATAAGATGCTGGCTTGAGTGAACTTAGTCGTTTCTTTATCCAACGAGAAAGCTTATTACCTCTATCCCCATTACTTGGATCCACACCGTCTCTAGCATTTTGGTTCTCATTCGAAGATGCTGCTTGCCTGAGTAAATTTAGTCGTTCCTTTATCCAACCAGCAATCTTATTACTTAAATCCCCAATACTTGGATCCACAGTACTGTCTCTAGCATTTTCATTACCACTATTAGAAGCAGGCCTATGTGGGTATGGTTGTTTCTGCATCTCGGTCTTTGCATCTCTGTCTCAAGCATTGTGATTGCCATTATATGAAGCAGGCTCACATGGGTTTGGTGGTTTTTGCATCCCACTAGAAGCCGGCTGATGTGGGTATGGTTGTTTCTGCATCTCGGTCTTTGCTTCTTTAAACTTCCTCCTTTGATCATAAGAAGTTTTCGTAACCTTATCAGATAACATACACCAAGCTTCAGTAACCAGCTTAAAGGCGCCTTCCGCACCATTAAGCTTGTTCTTGTCCGGGTGAAGCAAAAGTGCTAACTTCTTGTACTGTTTCTTCACTGCTTCATCATCAGCTGAAGGATCTACACCGAGAATTCCATACCAATCAGCTTCTTCTTCTTCTCCTCTGTTTGATGCAGAGATATAAACATCGACCATCATCAACCCTTGCTTCAAACCATCAAGGTTTGGATACAAATTATGAGCCTTGTTAATGAACTTCTTCGCCCCATCGTAGTCACTCTCTGAAAGTTTCCTCTCAGCCATCTCAATCGCTCTTCTAGCTTCTTCCTTATTACATTCCATGCCGTACGTTAGGTTAAGACTCTACAAAAACAAAAATAGGTACAAAAGATTTTATATATAAACAAAACACTAGTCCAACCAGAAATCACAGAATCTCAAAAGAATCCATATTTCTCACCTGTGAAGGAAAAACTTTTGCAAACTCTCGAGCCAAGTGAAGAGACACACTAAAACCCTAATGTCTTAGGATACAAGCAAGAGCGAGCCAGCGCTTATTATAATTGATTTCCTTTCTAAAATGTTCTGAAATTAATGGATTGGTAAAATGGAAAATTAGTAAAAGAAAATTTATTACAAAGTGGAGTAAATAGGAAATTATTATCTCAGAGAATATTCTTTTGTATTGGAAACAACTTTGAAAAAAGAAAGGAAGATATTATGTTTTGATTCTTATTGTTAGAAGACATAATGTTTTTAAGCAAGTTAGGAGACTACAAACACATTGGCAATGAAAGGAGAACTTGCTCTTGATCCACTCTATATTATTAGTCTAAAGTTGCAAAGAGGTTAAACAACATCCTAAACAAACCATATGAAAGGTATAAAAGCAGGAATCTGTAACTTCTAAAATGTGAATCAATCATGTGATAAGTCTTACTTACTTCTTAGCTCACATCACATGTCCTCGCCTTCTTAGGAAACTTCTCTGCAGCAAACTCCTCAAGTCTTCTTTTCGGTTGTTGATTCGCAACACATCCACAATTAGACCTTGCCTTCGATGAAATTGATGAACACTTCAAGGTAAAACTAACAGAAGGCCAGGAACTTCTCTCAGAAGAATTAGATGCTTTTTCGGTGCCTTGGTCTGGTGCTATATTTTGGACACTGCTCCATTGTTGTTTCTGTTCAGAAGCTTTCTTGGTTCTTTTTTCAGGTGCTTTGTTTTGGACACCACTGCATTGTTGTTGCTGTTGAGAAGCTTTATTGGTTCTTCTTTTGTTTGGAGTTTTCCCGGTTTCAATGAAAGGTTGTCTACAATTTGGACAAACTTTTTCCTTGTTCAGATTAGAATCCCTCGGACATTGCCATTCTGTCTTGCATCTTCTGCAAATTGACCAAAGCATAATAGGTTCCCTCTGTTTTGATGCATCCGCGGGAAACGCAAACTCAGTACTTCTTGCTTCCTTCCTCGTATGCACACCATCTTGTTGTTGGTTTGTTGATTTCTGCATCTTAATCTTTGCTTTGTTCGACTTCCTTCTTTGATCATAAGAAGCTCTCTTAACCTTATCAGACAACAAACACCAAGCTTCTAAAACCAGTTTAAAGGCACCTTCCGCTCCATCAAACTTGTTCTTGTCCGGATGAAGCAAAAGAGCTAACTGCTTGTAAGTTTTCTTCACTGCTTCATCATCCGCTAAAGGATCGACACCGAGAATCCTGTACCAATCGGATTCTTCTCCTCCGTTTGACGCAGATTTATAAACACCGATCATCATCGAGACTTGCTTCAAACCATCGAGATTTGGATACAAACGCTGAGCCTTGTTAACAAATTTCTTCGCACCATCGTAATCATTCTCCGAGAGTTTCCTCACAGCAATCTCCGTGGCTCTTCTAGCTTCTTCCATCTTCTCTTCAGATACAAATCCAGAGGATAACACAGAGATCAGAAAAGGAAAAAACGAATAGAGATTTGGGAGCAACTCAGTGGACGATATAACAAAACTCGTGAACGATCGATCTCTCTCTCTGATTTTGATTGAGATCCACTAAAACCCTAAAAGACTTATTGTAGAAGCAAGAGCGGTTGGTATAAGTAATTTGTAGACGATGCTTTTCCAATTTCCAAAAAGAAGATTGATTTCCTTTTCCTTTTCCTTTTCTTTAAGTGGATTATTATTATATTAAAGGGAAAACTACAAATTAATTGAGAAAGAAAAGGAAAATATTATCTCGGTGGTGGCTCTGTTGTTGATATTTTTTTTTTTTTTTTGTCATCTGTAATTATATTACTTGAATCTTGAAACCATGAGTTTACAAACAATGAGAGTAAGTCGATTCTCACCACCAAGGAACCCACTCTAACTCCACCCTCAACACAATGAGGGGTGACAAAAAATATGTTAGTTTACATTAGCCTAACCTATTAACCACACAGTCAAAAAACCAACGAACCAGACCCTGCACACTTAACCAAAGGCCAAACCCCTCTCTTCATTAAATAAACCTAATAACCACTGCGGAGGCCCCATGGCCACATACGATTGGCTTCTCAGGTCGTCAGTAACACTCCGAGCAATGAGATTTGCTCTCCTGTTTACAACAGTACCTTCCCATTCCATTTTCCATTCCCCAAAACGCAGAAGTAATCTTCTTAAAGCAACTGCTTGCGGTTTAAAGGAAGGCCACTCTCTGGGTCGAAGGACTGCATTTACCCAGACTTTATCAGAACAAGCAAAAATAACCTTATCTATCTTATGACTGGCCATGCTTTCCATTGCCCACACCAAACATCTTAAGCCTGCATCCTCTTTTGTCATAATCCTAGCAAAATTCCGTCTACTATGTAGGACTACCTTACCATTGTTGTCTCTTAAGACCCATGCCCCTCCTGCGAAAAGATTTCTACTTGACCATGAGGCTCCCACATTACATTTGATCCAATTATCCGGTGGCTTCTTCCATGCTCCAGACCCATTTTCAGCCAATATTTGAGTATCCCCCTCATGTTGTCTGCTTCCTCTGTCTCCTTCTTCCTCAGCACTCTGGGCTTCAAACCACTCCTTTACCTCCACTCTTATCTTCTCCACCGTGTCTACCGCATTAAACACTTTCCCTTCAAAATTTAAACTGTTTCTGTTTGTCCATATCCTCCATAATATCCAGGGAAAACTTTTCCTCAACTCCTCAGGCCATTTTATATTTCCTTTATTTTCTAAGAGATGAAACATATTGGAGAAAACCGACCCTTTCTGGAATCCCTCTAGGGGAAAGGGGAAGTCTGAAAGAGCCCATACCTGGCGAGCCGCATTGCAGAGAAACAGAGTATGGTTAATTGATTCCTCGGTCTCCCCACAAAGTTGACACATCTCATCCACTTTCAAGCCTCTTCCTATCAAAGATGATGCTACTGGGATGGCTCCACTTAAAACCTTCCACAGAAAAACCTTAATTTTTGGGTCTGTTTGGAGTTTCCACACCATCTTTTTTAACTCAAGCGTTGAAGGTTGCACTGTAGCTTCCCTAATCAAAAGTAAGCTCTTTTTTTGAAAAGCCACCCAGTACGCTGAACTCACAGAGAAGTCCCCACTCTTAATATGCTTCCAAATATAGAAATCTTCTTGAGAAACCAACGGTTTAATGGCCTTGATCCTAGGGATATCCTGAGGTAAAAACAAATCCTCTAAAATTTCATGGTCCCAAAACCCTGTTTGAGGATCTATCAGCTCGCACACCTTTAAACAGACGTCAAAAAACTGATTCTTTCTCCATGGGGCTCTAAGCCCATTATCTTCAATCCACGGGTCAATCCAGACATTCATCGATCTACCGTTTCCAACCCTCTTCACCAGCCCTTGAACTAATAATTCTCTCCCTGACAGTATACTTCTCCACGCAAATGATGGTCTTTTACCAAAATTAGCTTCTAGGAAGGAAGAGTCCTCATAGTATCTACTCTTCATTAGTCTTGACAACAGGCCATGAGGATCCTGCAACAACCTCCAAGCTTGCTTTGCTAATAAGGCCTGGTTAAAACATTGAATGTCCCTGAACCCCATTCCTCCATGATCTTTAGCCAAGCATAATCTTCCCCAGCTCTGCCAATGTATTTTCCTGTCATGTTCTCCAGAACTCCACCAATATGCCGCCATTGCACTTTCCAGGTTTTGACACGTTTTTACTGGAAGCTTAAAACATGACATCGCAAAGACTGGCATGGACAAGGCAACCGATTTTAAAAGTACTTCTTTGCCACCTTGGGATAAACAGCGTGAGTACCAACCAGTTAACTTGCCTTTCACACGATCCTTCAGGTAGTTCAAAATATCTATCTTTGAGCCACTAAAACACTCAGGTAGCCCCAAATATGAACCCGCACCACCTTCAGTATTAATTCCTAGAACGGTTTGCACCGATACCTTTGTTGCTTCTGGTACTTTACTCCCAAAGGTGATAGAAGACTTTGTCGGATTAATCCTTTGGCCTGTGGCATCTCCATATCTTTTAAGGATTTTCTGAAGGACTTGACTTTGCAGTTGAGAAGCTTTACACAGAAACAAACTATCATCAGCAAACAGGAGGTGGTGTATTACTGGTCCCTCCACCGAGAATTGCATACCTTCAATTAACCCTTCCTGCTGAGCTTTATTCATTAACAAGGACAGGCCTTCCGTGCACAAAACAAAGAGAAAAGGCGAGAGAGGGTCACCCTGTCTAAGCCCTCTTTGAGGAGTAATAAGACCAAAAGGATTATCATTAATGAGGACTGAGTATGTAACACTTGATACGCATATCATTACCCATTTTACCCATTTTTGATGAAACCCTAGGGCTAATAAAAGGCTTCTCAAATAACTCCACTCGACTCTGTCATACGCCTTTGACATATCCGATTTGACTGCCATAAACTCAGAGGACATAACCGGATGAACCTTCAGACTGTGCACAAGTTCGTGAGCCACCAAGATATTGATATTGATTTCAGCTTTTTTTTTTTTTTTAAAAAAAAAATTGGAAACAACTATTAAAATTGTTGATTTTTGTAGCATGATATATTGATATTCTTCAAATTATTTTAATTCTTTTTAAAAATTAATAGCTCATATATATGATGAGACGTGAGTAAAACATGATATTGTTGTGATTTGTGAACTTGTGAATTATCCTCCAATAACACATGTTCCTCAACATGAATGGTTCTGTTTAGGGGTGTCAATTGGGCCTAAGGCCCGCGGGCATGGTCCGTTAAGTACCATAGCGGATCGGGCATGAGCTCTTAATTTCATGCCCAAAAATTGGCGGGTCTCGCAGACTCGGCCCGTTTCATTTACGAGTCAAGCGGATTTTGTCCGCTCACGACCGCGGTCATGCGGGTGGTCCGAAATTGCCAACATCGCATGCTTCTCGGCTAGCCTTTGAGAGAAGAGGAAATTCACGGAGAGCAGAGGAGATCTATGTTGGTTCACAAGCGGTGGTGAAGAGAGCTCCGATTGAAGCAGATGTTAAACTTGAATGGTATCGGCATATCAATCTCGGTACAGTTTTGAATCTTTTAGCTGGGATTTGCAGTTCCAATTCCATATATGGTAGAAACTCTTTTTGTTACATCGTTATTGTAAATTTGTGAACTTGGTGAGAATTACGAATCCATCGTTCTTTTTTTTGAAGTCTTGATTTTTAGATTCTGGGTATGAGCTTATTAGAGTTCTTAGTTGTATTTTGATGTTTTAGAACATATAGTTTAATTTTTAGATTACATTGATGGAGATATCAAGCTTAAAGATGTTTACATTACTTTAATTTGTTTGCTTTTTTGGGTGTCTTTGTGTTAAAAAAGGTTCTGTAATGAAGAAATCTCGAGAAAGTGGTTTCTTGTTGTGTGGTTTGTGTGGCAATATGGTGGTCTTGAAATCAACCAAGTGTGCAGAATGTCCACTTTGCAAAACAACGAGAAATGCTAAAGGTATCCATGAGTTTCTCTCTTTATAATTTATATCATCATAATCGAAACAGTTTTTGTTTCTTGTGCTTTGATCTTTCGTTGTTTTCAGATATCATTGACAAGAACATAGCTTACACAGTTTCTGTTGAGGTATGTTTTTTTGCTACATCACATAATTTGTATGTTACTCATAAGTTGTGTTGTGTAAATTTGGTTTATGTTTCACAGAGTTGTGATGATCTCTATGCTCTTGGTTTGTCTTAGTCCATTATTAATTAGGCTATGAACACACGCACACATACAAAAAATGAAAAAAAAATCATTTCCTGCTATGTAATTAGTTTCAGGCATGAACATTGGACACTGTTTTATTTTTTTGCAAGAACATTGTATCATAAACATTATTATACAACTCATGCTCTTTGCTTACTACAGGATATCAGAAGAGAATTAGGAATATCTCTGTTTGGTGAAAAGGCGCAGGAAGACGTAGAGCTGCTACAGGTTTGTAATAAGATAACAGTTCTCACACGTTTTTTTTTCTCAATACATGGCTTGTGATGTTGATGGATGATTCGTCTCTTTGCAGATCAAAAAGGCGTGAGAGAAATGCCAGCACCCAGAGCTTGTATACACAACCAGACAGGTATAAGTTTTAGATTCTTTGTTTCAAGTTCTTGTCTTCTTTAATTCAACTTCAACGACAATTTAAGTGAAGCTTTTGGTTCATTTCTGCTATTTGTCAGTATAGTCTTATTGGCTTCAATTCTCTACTAACTCACGATGCAGCAAAGCAGTTCCTTGCCTCCTGTTACAAGGATATTACCAAGTATAACTCTCTAGTGGTTTTGAAATTCATTTAGTCGAGTCTTATATAATTCTTTGGATTCATGTGTTACCATCTTCATTTGTTGTTTATGGTTCTACTTGTTTTGCTATATTGATGTTAATCCGCATAAGGAGTCTCAATGTTCTAGACATCACATTATTCAAATGCATAGTTGTTACATAGTTGCATATTTGTTGTTCATGGCATAGGTACGGTCGTATGGAGCTTGGTGGAGGAGAAGAACATGCCCGTGGGCATGCCCGTTAGTCCGTAAAGCTAAGCGGAGCGGGCATGGGCATTGATACGTCGCCCGCCGCCTGTGGCGGACCTGTCCGCGGTGGATCACTGAAAAGACGGGACCGTGATGGACAGTCTGTTTGGGCGCGGGCATGCCCGTTTGACATCCCTAGCTGTTTCAAATGCAATGTGCTTTTTTTTTATACTGAAAACGTTATAATTTGAAAACTAGCAAAATAAGAGACGATAAAAACAGGGTCCTCAGTCAAGTCAGAGCGCTGCAGAGTGAAACCCAGCGAGAGTAGAGTTTTTGACCACCAAATTTGTATATTAACATTGTAGATGAAGTTTGTTACATGAAATAATGAAAACATAAATCATTTCACCAATTCTTCTTCTTCTTCTTCCTCAAGCTTTTCTCCTCTGTTTTCTATCTATAATTGGTACTACGCTAACAAGATGGGAAATTTATGGAGATATCCAAATGTTACACTTGCTCCTCATGGACTTCAAACACTTTTTAAAAATCAAATAAGAAATTAAATAACAAATAAAAAGAGTTTTATTACACAAGCCAGTTTGAGATTTCTTTCATTGACCAATTTTAAACTGCAACGTAGTTCTAGTTTCTAACCATATATGCACGCACAGGGGACTAAGGATTGAATCGATGATACGATTTTGACCTATATACCCCTTGCACCGGGGACATTGACCCACTCAAGCTGTATCTCCACCTCTCCGCACTCCACGTGCTGGAGTCTAAGGAACATATTCTGAACAATCTTGTCTTGGTTCCACACAATGTGGCTCTCTTCAGACAAACAGTTTTTTCTACTCGGCTCTATCTTCCTTATTATGGTACCACTGGGAAGTCCTGGTCCGAGCTGATGGCAGAATTTAATAGCTTCAATATATGGACCAATGTGAAACTCGGCTTCTCCCATCTTGTCATCCGCGGAGAACACGTCATAGTCGTAAACCGTCTGTATCATAATAAGTACAACCACTTAAACATTTTGTTTCAACAATCACAATGCTAAAATAAATGTAAGGATCGATCAGTCACTTACGAGTTTAACCGGGAGATTCGGATCAGTCACGGAAAGTGTCAATAAGTCGTTCCACTCGGGGTTTACACTGTGTTTCACCACACGTGTTTTCAGCTTCTGTATACATCACCAAGCATAAGATTAGGGACTAAATCATAAAGTAAAGAATCAATAACTATCAAACAGGCATAAATACGCACATAAGAAAAAAACTAGCAAATGTTTTTGGTTGATCTGAAGGTAAGTCAAAAGGCAACAACTCGAATTATCATTTCTACCATGTCGTTGTCGAACCAGAGGGGATTGATGTTGATAGCAGTAGAAAAATTGATGGCTTAGAATTAAAAGTCACATGTATGAGGACCACTAATACGAAAAAAAAAAAAAAAAGAGGCAAAAGTCTTCTTTTCAACTTTTATTGATGCAAAATTTTCAATTATATAACTCAACTCTAGAAGAGAAGATATCAACTGGTTATTAATTTGGACTAAGTTTAAGACACCAAAAATAGTACAGACATATACCAAGAAGTGACTTCACATTAGCTATGTGATGTGAAGTAACATATATTAGGTTAGGTATAACTATAACTATACTATAAGATGTCAACCCTCCAAATTAAATTTGCCGACAACCAAAATCCTAATTATTTCAAAACCTAAAATCTCAGTTCTTGATGGTTTTGTTTTAGATCTAACAAAAAAAGAATTAATCATCCACTCTCAAATCACAAAAGACCTGATTGAGTTTCACTACACAGATCACTATCCCTTTTACATAGAACACCAACAGTTCAAGAAACGCATCAGATGCAATTACTTTGAAAACAGATTTGGCCAAAAATGGAAGAGAATAAAAAATTTTGGGATTTGAGGATGTTTTAGTTTACCTGTTTACCAAAGTGGACAACGATGTAAGGATCACTGCTAGAGATATCTCTAATGGCGAGATTCACACCTCTCTTCACATGAATTCTCAGAAGACCCATTAGATTCTCCATTCTTTTTTCTCTCTTTTTTTTTTTTTTGGTTTGAGTTTTTATGAAACTGTGACTTTGAAGGAATTTGGAAAGCTATGATGTGGCTTTGGTCTTATTTTATACACAGCATAAAAGACGGATTAATCTTTTTCTTTTTCGTTTTTTCAACGAAAAATATATTTATATTCTACGTACCTCGAGCCACCTCTTCTCTTGTCTTCTTTTGTGGACTAGTTAAGTCATGGTAAGAAGCTACGTAGTAAAGTGATTCCATTCACAACCACTTGCACAAAGTTCTTTTTAATACAAGTTTTGGACACATTTTTCACATTTAATTCTTCACATGTGTTTTTCGTTTTTTTATTGTAAATATTTGTACACTTTGTCTTCTATAAATTGTAATGTTTTCAATTTTAATTTCGAAAATTAAGGAAATTTTTTGATAACTTAGGTATTTTGATTTGGTGATGATGGATTAAATATTTACCTGCTATAATTAAATATTCTTTGTCGTATTTGATTGACCGAGTCTCTCTTAATTATTTCGTCTTGATTATGCATCTAATTAGAAAGTTATTTGATTACGCCATCTCTCACGCCAAAATTTGGATTTGATTACCAAATTAGAGTTTTGTGCATTATTCATGTAAGATGACTCGGATCAGGTCGGGTCAACTCTTTGTGTTTTTTTCTTAAACTACAAACGGAGGTACATGTATTTGACTTTGATTTGTATGATTTAAGCTTATTTGACTTTACCATTTTATGATTTCTCAAAAAATAATAACTGTATTTGTATTTTCTAAAATTATTGTTCTTATTAAACAAAAACAAAATAAATTATTCTTCGTTCAAAGAACAAAATTTAAATTCATAACTTTGTGATTTAGTCTTTGGCAATACCTATACAGTGATAACAATTACAAATTGTGTGGCTATTTGACTTCGATCACCGTTTCTATATGATTTAAGCTCATTTGACTAAACCATTTTATAAGTTCTGAAATAAATATTGTATTTGTATTTTACACAAAATCATCGTTCTTATCAAACAAAACAACATATATAAACTAATTCTTCGTTCAAACAAGGATTAAAATAAATGCAACTTGGTGATTTATTCTTTTGAAAATTCTTATACACAAATAACAATTAGAATTTATCGGTACATATATAGTCGTCTTTGTTTTTCTGAATTTATATTATTTGTGATTTCCACCCACGCAGATTGTCTCTGATCTCTGATTGCTCCCACCTCTTCCATTTCATTCTTAACGTTCACGGGTCCACTCTCTTCCTCTCTTAGCTTCCTTCTATATCGTCTCCCCCCAGGTCTCTTCTCCTCTGTTACATCAGGATTTGTTATGGTTTCCAACTCAAAACTAATTGGTAATGAGTAAAGAGACCTTAACCCTATATATATTATTCAAGTCCCTTCACATCTATCAGATGTAGGATCTTTTCTCTACATGCTCCTTCGAGATGATGGCTTTTCGACCTATTAATCTCGACGGAATCCACACGCCCTCTCGAGATGATGACTTTTCAAGCCATTAATCTCGACAGAATCCATCACGCCCCCTCGAGATAATGCTCTTTTTTTAGTTATCTCGATGGAATTGGGTCTTGCTTTGGACCATCAATTAATGGATGATCGGATCTCTATCCGGGCCGGACTAATTAATGGTCCAGCGTATGTAGACTCTGATACTATGTTAGATTAAGGTTTGTTATGGGTTTTCAACTCAAAACCAATTAGTAACAAGTGGAAAAATCCTAACCTTATATATATTACTGAAGTCCTTTGACACGAGAGAATCTTTTCCCCACATCCTCTCTTAGCTCAGAATATAATGTAAAATTTACAAGTTACATTGGCCTTGTAAGGTTTATGAAAAAGTTGGCCGCCTGGCATCGATAATATTATGTTATTTTCTCTTTCGGAGCCTTCCACGTTCGTTGGTTCAAGTCGAGTCTATTAACTAAGGCCACTATAGCAAACCACGTGTAATCTCTTGAAGTATTTCCTATGTGTCCTTTTTTATTGGACAAACACATACTTCATTTCATTTAAACAATGTTAACTACTAGCACTCTTACAAGAGGTTGGTAGAGAAGATAGGTAAATAATACGACTGGAGTACCATATATCAGAATTAAGAACAAGGTTTGTTACAAGTAAATAGGAAAACAAAATTTTATTTAAAAAAAAATTTTAATTTTTAAAAGAAAAGATAGCTACGTTTACCGTATATATAACAGACAAAAAGTAATATTATATATTTAAATATAGTACGATATATGTGTTATAAAACATTGTAATATAACAATTTATATAGGGAAAAATGTTACTAAAATCCCCAACTTTCAATTTTGGGATGTTTTAATCACTAACTTTTAAAATGTCATTTTAATCACAAACTTTTTGTTGACTTGACCATAAAATAGCAAAGTTCTGTTGACCTCGCCATTTTAGGCACGACGTTTATTAAATCCCTAATCTTAGAAAGAAAAACCCAAATTCTCTTTATAATACCAAAATCTCTTCTACAATCTCTCTATTCCGATGAGTTTAAGTTCAAG
Organism: Camelina sativa; assembly: GCF_030686135.1. Lineage (NCBI taxonomy): Eukaryota > Viridiplantae > Streptophyta > Magnoliopsida > Brassicales > Brassicaceae > Camelina > Camelina sativa. The sequence goes on along the minus strand of NC_141889.1, from coordinate 21,785,111 downwards.
CTTTGACACATCTGGTTGCATCGGTGAGTGTGGTGTGTCATTGATGGTATATAGAAAATTTAGGGTTTTCTTTCTAGGGTTATGAATTTATGAAATTGGAATCAATTTGGAGATTTAGTATCTTCAATTTGGTAAACGATGTTGTTTTTGGTGTTAAAAACGTAGTTGTTTATGCTAATCAGTAGCAGAAAACATGCAATTTACTTTGTTTTTTGAACTTTAACAAAGAATAAACAATGTGCCTAAAACGACGAAGTCAACAAAACTTTGCTATTTTATGGTTAAATCAACGGAAAGTTTGTGATTAAAATGATATCTTAAAAGTTGGTGATTAAAACATCCCAAATTTAAAAGTTGGGGATTTTTTTTTACATTTTTCCCCATTTATATATGCTATTAAAGAAAACCCTACAATAATATCAACCTAAAAACGCTATCGTATATAATCCTCTATTATAGCGTTTTTTTTAATAGCATTCATGAAACACTATAATAATTATATCATAGCATTAATTGTCTGTTATTAATACTGATATTTGTATTGTCTCTTAAATACAGTTATCGAGAACTCCTTCACGATAATATTTTTCGACGCTGGTGAAGGTGAAAATAGTTGGCGTCAGGATTTAACCTCGAGTTTATCAATCAATTTTGTTTTCACCTTTACTTTTTTTTACAAAGTATAAAGTATGAAATATATATACGATCAAAATTCAAAATAGAAAAGAAAACCAGATAACCTATGAGTTATCATTAACCGACACTAATAATATATATCGTGCACCACAATTAATTTGATTTGGACACCGAACAAACCTGTCCCGCGATACCGTTATCCAATCGTACCATGCCATTTCATAAAAAATGATCAGTACATTTTATTAATATTTGTTGTTACTTAATGTATTTCTCCATTGATTCGAATTATGTACTTAAATGTATTAATATCACCTGTTTCTTAATTATATTTTGCCTAATAATGCATAAATATTTGCGACCTAAATCCAAATATGTAAAGATTAAGAGTCATTTTGAGAAAGTTAAAAGGAGCCTAATCTCCACCCATAATTTGGTTATACACCAAACTGATCCACATTTATCTATAATAATGAAACATTTAGCTTACATGTTACTACTACTTTCTAAATTCTAGTTGCCATTATTGATTTTTTGCATGGGAGGAAATGTTGACTGATTCTTTCACTAAACTCTCCATCACATTAATTGTAGAAATGATATAAAAAAACAATGTTTTGTAGTGGAATAGAGATTCCACATTTCCACTCATCTCTCTGCCTCACCATCGGTGATGCTTCCACATTTGAACCAACAAGCTACTAGCATTAGATTCTCAATTTTTCTATAAGCACAGATATATATAATAAACTAAACTACTCACCAGTAACCATCAATTTAATAACAAATTTAGACTCCCTTTAGTGATTCTTCACATTTTTATGAATAACCCCCATAAATAGAAAATTTGTGGCCTTGACGGAGAAGCTTTCTATACTATCGTGTTGGAACCTTGATATGAATGCAAGCATATTATAAGGTTCTTCTTAATCGAGTACCAATGGATGAAACTCATAACATGTACTTACCTTTTATGATGTCCTTCTTATCTTCCTTTGTGCCTCTATAAAACGCAAGCAAGAAGCAAGTGAGTTTCATTCTTCTTCATTGGTCTATACTACAATGAAGAAGGAGATGAATAGAATTGCGAATGTAAAAGGAGTGATGAAAGGGAAGAACAACAAGTTGTTGTTGGTGAGTGTGAATGTTCTTGGAAGTGTTGGTCCTATAAGGTTTTTGGCCAACGAAGAAGATGAAGTTTCAACTGTTATCAACACAACTTTGAAAGCCTATGCTCGTCAAGGCAGGATCCCGGTTCTAGGGTTTGATGTCGATAACTTTATTTTCTACTCCATTAATGCCGGATTCAACAGTATTTCTACCGCACTCTTTACTTGTTTTCCGGAGTCACGTGAATTCTCGATTGATTTAACTTTATTTTTTAATTGTTTATCATTGTTTTGGTGTTAGCTTTGCATCCAGAGGAGAAGATAGGTTCAATGGATGTAACAAATTTCTTGATGTGCAAGAAAGAGTCACGGCCGTTGGCAAAAGTAGAAGGAATAAGAGAGAGTAAAGCTCGGATAGGCCATGGATGGAAAACTCGTCTTCTTCGGTCCATATTAGGAAAAATTCTATACAATTTACAAATTTAACTTTATACGACTCTGAAGTATTATAGACAATATTATCAATGTGATGTGATGTGGACGATTATTGTATCCTAACGTAAAGACATATACCAAAAAAATATTTGTGTGTTATTTAAAAACTTGCAAAATATTAAATCGTACCTTTCTTTATCTTCTTATTTATCGAGCATTTCCTTGGAAAATTACATATCGAGCTAAAACAGTTGACCATATACATCAACCATTGACCATCAATTAAAGCCACCACAATTTCAAAATGCAACGCCAATTTATCCATCGCAATATCAAACCATCATATGTCCTATATGACATGTTTTAAAAAAAAATACATTACCATTTTATAGTATTTTTAACATAATTATTCTTATTCGGATGAACGCACTGAGAGAAAACCTGGTTAGATTTATTTTGGATCCTGTGTTTTAATCTTGGCTTTTCGTTACAAAAGATCATGATCGTTGATTTAGCGGGTTTCAAATTTCTTTCGGAGAAACTTGCAAGTTGAAATAACCCGATTGGATTTATTTCAGATCCTTTTGTTTTAATCCACTATAATCCTTTTGCTTCAGATTTTCACTCTCTCTCGTCCAATTATGTTTCACTTTCTTTGTCATGAAACAGACCCATCATTATGCTCTGTACGAAAAGATAAATGGATTTTTACAAGAGCAGATTCTAACACGAAATGGTCTGTCTTCTCTTTTCTCTTAAATGTTTTTGGAATCTTGTTATTTAGAAGTTCGGCTCATATAGTTTCAGACTTTCAGGTTAAACTAAACTCAAAAGCCTGCTTTGGTCTATGCACTAAACTTATGCAATAAATTTTGATCTCTAATTATATGGTCTATGCTAGTCATTTCCTACTTAAAGCTAGTCCTTGCATGTGTAATTAAAACCAAGCTTGATTGTAATCATTGGAAACAATCCACAAATCCTTTTTTTGCTGTTTCTATGCCAAAACAGTCTTTATTATGAGAACCGTCTTATGAGGAATTTTATAATAACAACAACAATAGCGATTATCATCAGAACCAAAAGAAAAATGCAGCACAAACAACAACGCATTGTCAAAATAAAATTATCCGTAACAGGAAAGCCATGACCATGCCAGCAACCTCCAGCATCGGCTCCACATCGGTAGCAAAAATTATGTCCACATCTGCCAGTTATCAAGTAACTTGTGTTGAAACAAAAAAAAATTCATAATCAATGAAATCCAAAAAAGTACTATATGTGAGAATTAGAGATGATGATACATACCTACAAATTACACTGACGCATCCATGAGCAAGTTCAATCATGTGTTTACATTTTCTGCATTGACGCCACAATTTCTCATTTGCTAGATCTTTTAGCATTCCATCGTATTCTGTAGGATTTGGATGTAGCCATTTGTACTGGTCGCACGACAAGTTATTATGCCAAGGAACTTTGCAGTTGATGCAAAAGGGTTCACCGCATTTTACACAGCAACTCCTAACTCCAATAAGTTTAAAAAGATTGGTTTCCGAGATTAAAGTCGAGCACCTCGGATTTGGACAGTAAACTCTTTTCGTTACAGGAATCTTATCTTCTTGGATCCTTTTGCCCCACATCTTTTTTAGTTTAGGTGTCAAAAGGTTGACACAAGATCTATAAGTCAACATAGATTTGCATTGATAACCAGGACATGTCATTAGGCTTCCCATGGCTAGTCTCACCTCTATATGACTTTTCACACATTTAGAACAAAACATATGACCACATTCAAACATTAATGTCATCGTTCAAACAGATATTGCAAGTCTCTTTCTCATCAGGCATATCTATGATGATCTCTGAAGAGTTTGATTCTATTGCAATCTAATCATGATTGGTGTAATCGTTCATACTTATATTGCAAGTCTCTTTCTGAGCAGGCATACCTGTGATGATTTCGGAAGAGATTGCTTCTATTGCAAGTTCGTATACAAAATTAGCTTGATTTAGGTCATCTGCTGCTCGCACTAGGGTGCCTCCTTCCGCCGTAATATATGAAGATTTTTTTCTTAGGAGACGGTATACATTGACTCGATTATATAAATCGAGCTAATATATTATTTCTATTTTTATCTAAACGGGAAAAATAAATAGAAATAGGAATCTTAATATATGGAAGTAAAGAATCCCTATGTAATAAAGAATCCCTATGTAATAAAAAGCGGTATACACGGCATTTTTTTGTAATCAATACAATAACAGATGGAGTGTTTCTTTTCAGCACTTGACATCTCAGCCTCAACTTTCAACTTGGTATTGACCATCTATTAAAATCATTAGCCAATAATATTATAACAAATAATACAGATCAGTCTTTTTTTTTCCATGTCACATAATTATCTCGATTTATTGTTCTTCCCAGTTTGAGCGATGCGTTTAGCTTTCAATTTTTTGATCCGCCACACGCACTTGTGAACCTCAAACTGGTAAATTGAAGGGAGGATTTAGGTAGCAGCGTTGAGAGAGAGAGACGCATCATTGAGGTTTGATTCAGGGATTTAGTTCTTGATGAAACGTTTTGGAGGCTGCTTTGGTCTTGTGCTCTTGCCGTTGTTTACAACAGAAAGCTCCATACTTTGGCCTGATACGTAAGAGATTAGAGATTCATAAGATCCTACATTCACCACTACAACAAAAAAAATGTTAAGATTTTTTTCTTCATATATATTTCCACAGCTTAGGTTAAACAAAATTTGATTCCTTTACTAATCTAATCGAAGGAGGAAAAAAGTTAGGTCTTTGATCAGTATACGTTGAAATCAAACACAAACCTTGACGAAGAAGATGAAGAAAATGGAATATGTTCCGATTTTGCGTGCCGGAGAGAGAGAGAGACCAAACAAGTCAATATAATGAAAGGGTTTAGGGTCTAACCAGTGTTATAAACCAAATTCACTTTATTTTATATTCTAACCGGTTATCTACAATTGAAACTATGTAGTTTGGTTTTTTTTTTCTCTTTTTTTTTTGTGTGTGTGTGGCTAATGTTGCAAATTAGAGACAACACTATTTGGGGAAAGAAGACAAGTCACTATAATGTAAATGCGTTGTTGTTGTTGTTGTATGTGAACGAAATGCATAGACACATCACACATATGTCATTGTCAACAACTTAACATTGACAAATTATATGATTAAAGAGCCAAGATGGACAAATTTACAGATATTTTACATATAAATGAGTCTATAATAGTATTATTAATTCATGTTTAAGGTTTTAACGGCCCATCAATACAATAAACTAGGATGTATTGCTCTCTTCTTCTTCTAATACATCGGCTTCAACATTGAAGTTGGTGTTGACACTTTAGAAAAAATCAGCAGTCTATCAAATTAAAACAATTCATACAGGTCAACAGCCTAGGGAAGTTGGGTTTGAAGTGTTTTGGTAATGAGAAGTGTTAATGGACCGCATGATTGATCAAAACTCAAATAAAGAAGTATGTTGTGTTAGTCATAATAGCTTCTATTTTGCTATCTAGCACATATGCAAATTTTGGAGTGAGATTTACGGCTCATCAAGTAAAATTATAGCTACGGGAAAAAATTTCTAAAGATAATAGTAATTAAAAGAGTTGTTGGGTATAATCTGGATCCTGTCAAGGTAATTTGCTGAATCACCATAAATTTCTTAAAAAAAGAATACAAATTTGAAGTAAAAGTAAATTTTTCTGGAGAGGTATGGTGTTTTCTTTGGACAACATAATCATTTTTGTTATAACATATTTTGTCTTTAAACTTATTTGGTTGTTTATATAATCATGTTTCCAGTTATTACGTTATCAATATGATTTTTACGGAAAAAATCATTTTTTTCAAAAATCTCGATACAAAACAAATAACTCAAGCCAACTTAAAATATATATATATATATTTAAATCTTTATAATGATAAATATATATTAATTCAGTTATTTACAATATTAATTATTAACTAAAATAAAAGTAAAAATAAGTAATTTGTGACGGAACTTAGTTGACTCATATTTTGATTTTCTTTATGGATCAGACTTAAAACATTGTTTCAAATAATAAAATAAGATTTTTGTTGTTTTCTTAAAGTAAAATAAAATTTTCACTAAAAGAAGATACAAGAAAGGAAATTCATAATCTTGTATTTTTGCTAAGAGGATATCATTCAAGTGGTTACCTTATAAATATTAAAATGCATAAAGTATACAAAAAAAATTTGAGCAAAATTAGAATACTAAATTCCACTATTTACAAGATTTAAATCTTATTTATCTTAATCTACAACTAATTATTAAAAATAGTCTTCATACCAACAAGTTCAATTAAGAAAAAATTACAAACAACATATAATAAAATACAACAAAATAATAATAAAAAAGAAAAAAAATCAACCCCGCGGCGTAGCGCGGGTACTATCCTAGTCTATATAAAATTTATAAGTTGGTTACAAAAAACATTATAAATTAATTGGTCAATCCGTGGACTATATGAATACACTTAAGAATATTCCAAAAAATCTTCTTAAAGAGAATATTCCAATGATTTATAAAATTTTCTAAATAAAATCTTTAGTATTTCATGTATTATTACAAAATATATACTGTTAGGCATAAAAATATACTTTTAGGCGTAAAAAGGAATAAAATCTTGGCAATTTATCACACTTAATCGTGATTTCCGAGATCTTATTGTGTAGTTGAAAATAAAATCTTACCTAAGCACGGGTCATATTAAAAAACTTTCAGCAAACATTTTTCAAAAATTAAAATAAAAACAAACAACAAACATAATCATTTCTCATACATAAAATTACAAAATTAACAATATAAAACTTACAAAATATGTGTTTTTTTCAAGCATTATATTTAACATATGATTTAATTGCATAATGTTTTATCCAAAAAAACTTTTAAAAACAATCATATAAATTATATTTTATTCTAAAATTATAATATAAATAAAAGAAATTTTAACCCGTGCTCTAGCACGGGTCCTAATCTAGTTTTTGTGTATAATAGTGAAGTAAAGAAATCTTAGAAATAGAAATCATCTTAATCAGATTTGTGTGTGATTTTTTTTTAATACTATAGAGCAATTTTTAGTTTTGTCTTTTAGCTTGTAACTAGGTTAAACCCGCGCTACACCGCTGGATATTTTTTATAACTATTTTTAGATATATTGAATTATTGAAAATATATTTAAAAAATGAATTAACTGCAATAACTATGATTTATTCAATGATAGGAGATAAAATGCATTAATAAAATAAAAATAGAGAAATTTCAAATTTAAGATGACTGATAAATATATATATTTAAATCGGATAGACTTAAATACTTAATTGTATAAATAGCCTAACTAACTGTAATGTATGTTCTGTTTTATTTTCTTTACATTTTGTGGAAGATATATTATTAATATAGTTTAAATTTGTGATGTACTTTTTGTAGTTTATACAAATTTAATTATATAATCGTGATATAGTGTTTTTTTAATGGTTAAATTTTTTGTTATCAAGCATAATTTATTACATTTGTTTAGCATTCTTAAACTGCAATTTCAAAAACAAACCTTCCAAAAACTTAATTCCAGATAAAGCAAAACAAAAGCAACTATGCCATGAATATGAGCTCACATATTCAATCTGATATCAAACTGCAGTTTAGTTCTTAAAATAATTCAGTAATAGATCTAAAACAAACATCATTCAGCTAAATCTTATAGTTCCATACCAATATGGACAATGTTCACAAGCCATAATTTGTTTACATGATAAAGCTACCGACTTTATTCATAATCTTCAATCACCTAACAAGAAATACTCTAAAAGTGTCAAATTTCCCTTCTACCTTCGAATCAAGGCGAATACCGAATTCGCAACGAAATTCAATCAGGAAAACTCAAAAATTCTCTTCTACCCAAAACCACGAACACAAAGATAAATCAGAAAAAAAATTCATAAAAAAGTTTTAGATTCGGAGATGGCAGCACATTTTATTTTCCACATGATCCACAGTCTCGGCTTTTGCTTAACTCGATAGAATTGGAATCGAAAAAAATAGAAAGATCAGCTGCTAGAAGGGGGGGGGTTTATTGTATAACAACGCATTCTAGTTTTATTGTATTAATTAATACTCTTAAATTATTCATTTATCTTTTGGTAGTGACTCTTAAAATTATTCATATCCATCCACTAAATTCATTTTTCTCTCTTTCATTCATCTTACTTTACGTGAATTTATTTTAATTTCTTACGAGATCGTTTAATGTTAGTTCAGAAAGATTTGTGCTTACATTTCTTATTTGGAACACAACTCTAAATTCCATAGCCAAGCTCATTCTCAAAACTCTGGAAATATAAAGAATATATAGAGAGGAGTGAACATGATCATCATTCTAGCCATTAGAGTATATATGTAGATTAGTAAAATTAGGTTTGTGGGTATGTGGTTACATACATTTCATTGTACATTTTATTCAAGTATGAATGATATGAAATTGAAAGATGTCACTAGCCTTACTGTGACCTGAAGAAAATTGTTTGTCACATGATTAAAGAACTTATTTCCACCTATGAATGTGTTAGATCCGACATGTCATCATAATATTTTGTTTCATCTTGAGATCCTCTTGTTGAGTCTGAATAGTTCCGTTTGAGGTTTACACATTTGTTCTTGATTTTCGAGTTCCCAGCTTCCAAGACCTCATCCTTTACGATAGTTTCCAAGTGGGTCTTCTTAATATATTGGTTTAAATTTTCAATTTCTAGTAACATAACATGGTTGGTCACATGGAGAGGTCGATACAACTTTTTATGTGAGACACAGAGACTAGGAAACATTATTATATATATTGGATTAATCAAGAATCCAAAGAAAGGAAATATTCACATCGTTTAAAGTTGTATATATTGGAAGGTGGAGGAGAAGAAGATGTGGTATCACCAACCATGACCTCAGCCGGTGAATTTTGTGAGGGAGAAATTGATGGGAACATGTTTTTCTTATACAATTTCTTATCTCAAACAGAGAGTTCAACATCTTCTTCTTCTTCTCCTTCTTCGGACGGCTCAGCCATTAATTTAGGGGCCATCGACCTCTCTAGTCAACCTCTTTTTCTCTGTCCTTCTTTACGTTTCAAAGTTGAAGAGCTAAAACGAGAGGATAAATTTTCGAAAAGCTTTATCCCGTTCACTACTTCTCCTCACTTCCCTAGTCCAAGACGCACTAATCAACAAGTCAAGTATTTGCTTGATTCTGACAGCCCCGACGACGACATTTGTAAGCTCCCTATTGTCCCTCTCTTTTGGTGCAATGATAAAGAACCTAACTATGACCAATTCAGTTGCGGAGCATGTCGAAGTTCCAATCTTGGCACAGGCTATTATTTTTGTGTCACATGTCATAGAACGTTCCACAAAGAATGTGTGGAGTCTCCACTTGAGATCAATCACCCTTCTTATCCTTTTCAACCTCTTCAACTTGTCAGTCCTCCATACATTAGCATTGTTGACATTGCGACTTGTAGGACTTGCACATGTTGTGAGAAGTTACTCTATAACCTAAGTTATGATTGTCCTACCTACAAGCTTACTTTGGATCCGGTTTGTGCAATGAAGTCAATACCATTCGTTATAGACCACCCAAAACAACATCTCCATCCTCTCACCTTTTTCCCTAAACAAGCATTTCTCCCGTGCAATGTTTGTGGCCTGATTAAAGAATATATTCCCACCTATGCTTGTCTTCGATGTGTTTTTGTAGTCCATCAAGATTGCATCTATTTTCCACATGTCATTAAAATATCTCGTCACCACCACCGTATCTCTTTTATCTCTTCTCTTCCATGCGGAAAATGGTTTTGTGGAGTCTGTCGTCGAGAGGTTGATAAGAATTATGGTGCGTTTACTTGTAACAAGTGCAGTGATTATTTTGTCCATACAAGATGTGCATTGCGGAGAGACGTGTGGGATGGAGAGGATCTCAATGGAATACCTGAAGAAGATGAGTTCATTGTCGAGCCATTTGAGACTATAGCTAATGGAATAATATTCCATTTCTCTCATAGCCATCATCTGAAAATCAAGATTTGTGAAGTTTATGAAGAAGACAAGTGTTGTCAAGCTTGCGTCCTTCCAATCTACGAGGGTAATTATTATTCGTGTATAGATCAATGTGACTTTTTCCTCCATGAAACATGTGCGAATGCTCCTCGCAAGATACATCATCCATTGCATCCTCGACCACTAACGCTAAAGGTAGTCGGTAATGGAAATTATGAGGGTTATGGTCGCTTCAGATGTGATATTTGTGGACGTGAAAGTTGTGGTTTCGTCTATAAGAGTCTTGTAGGAGTAGGAGAGTGGAGTTACAGTCTAGACCTACGGTGTGCCTCGGTTTCTGAACCATTTGAATATCAAGGCCACGAACATCCTTTATTCCTAGCTTTATCGCGAGAAGAAGAATTATCAACCATATGTCAAATCTGCCAAGAAGTCACTTTTGAAAGAAAAGAGGATCGAAAACTAAATTGCATCGAATGCGATTATATTATATGTTTTAGGTGTGCTACCTTACCATTCAAGGCAAGGTATAAGCATGACAAACATTTCCTCACGTTTTGGAAGGTGAAAGAGGAAAGTGATCATTCCGGCTGGTGCGAGGTATGCGAAAAAATAATCATATATTCAAGAAAAGGTGGGTTTTATGCGTGCGATGACTGTTGCACCACTATCCATGTTGATTGTTTGCTTGGGGAGGATATGTATATGAAACATGGTGAAAGCATAAGGATTAGTGGGCACCAGTTTCAAATTATTCGCAACAGTATGACTCGGCCATTTTGTCATGAACGTTACGGTGAAGAACACCGTTGTCCACAAAAAGTAGTTTTTAAATTAGAAAACAAGACATTTTGTTCTTTACGTTGTTCATAATTTATCCACCTAAAGATTACTCTGCCATCTCTCGTATGTGCTTCGACATCGTCTTTTTCGGTTATTTGCACTCTAGTCTTCTTTTTCCATTGAAACACATTGTAATCTTCGATATATATCTCACCAGGAATTTCTTGTAATCTCAATGTTTTTTTTTTGGTCTCCGTCTTCTTTGTTTCAATAACTGATTCTATATGAGACTCTTTGTTTATTATTCTTTTCTTTAAAATTTTGTTTGATGCTGCTTGTAGTTATGTTTCTAAGCATACGTAACTAAATAGCAGGTGAGAAAGAGATGGTATAATTAAGCTCAATAAAAAGTTCTTGGACGTTCTCCATGAGTATGGGTGAATCTGATTATAATTTCAAAGACATCTGTAATATCAAAGACGATATGGATATTAAGAGACCGACCATCATCACTAAAATAGATTGATGAAGTTCTTACTCATTTTGGCTAATAGTAACTGAGGAAATAGCATTGTGACCATTCAAACAAGTTGTTAATTAACGGGTTTTTTTTATGGACTAGATTTTTGTCAATGGATTTTTGCACCCAACAACTTTCTCCATGCTTTTCAGTTTCTTGTTAAGAATTTGGTATACATATATATAAATTAAAAAATACATATTGTATACCTCAACTTAATTATAGCACTATAGTTTCTTACATTAAGAGATATGATCATAAATTGAATATATTGCAACTTCTTCTTACAAAATTCAGTTTTTCTTTCTAGTCCTTTAAAACTTTTTATTGTATTTTAGTACTTGTTAAAGGAGCTAGCGTATCCTATCAGATTAATTTTTTATATAGATATCTGGAGAACATTGAGCATACAAATTACCATTTGCTAGCACATTGAAAAATGGTGAAGTAACACATGGCATGATCCAATAATAACCCCATTGATATGAGACAAATCCTTTCTGATACTTTGCCTCCAAAATTTCCATTTGATCCGATCATATGCCTGACTAATGAATGCGTTATATGTGTTGAGTTCGTGAAAGGGATTTTGAGCTCAATGATTCTTGACGACAGCTTATAAAATAAAATTATTCGGGTTACTTCGCTATGTTTAGATCATGCATTCAAACGATAGGAAAATGTAACAAACACAACAAGTGAGTTGGGGAAGGGTCTGGGAATAATATTTTTTTTAAACGTATGAGCACATATTTTCTCTAATGACACACTCTTGAATTGTCTGTATAGACTGCAGGTCTTAGAAAAACCAAAATAACAAAAATGTATTAAATTGATCATACATTTCCCGTGTAGATATTGAGATTTTCAGTTTTGACCACATTTTAGGGGGTGTATTCAAAATAGGATTTTGGATGATTTTGGAGGATTTATGATATTCAAGATTTTAGGAGATTTACAATGAGTTTTTAAGATAGTTTGGTAGATTTATTATTATTTTCTATTTTTGAAAAAAAAATAGTTTGTGATTTGATAAGATTTGATGAGACTTATAACTGGAGTTTTAAGAGATTCTCAAGTCCAGAAACGAGTGATGTTCATATAACATAACACAAAGATTAAAACAATAAAATACGTATAGAACAATATAGCACAACTCAAAGATTTGAAGAACAAAGAAACTTACCCTGAATGAATCATAATACACTTCCGTAAACAGCCCGATCCATTGTGAAGGTCTGTAGCAAGAGCAGCCCAGACAAACGAAACATATTCACATGAAAATAACAAATGATCACACGTCTCCAAACGACCATTACAAAAACCGCATTACACATCGTGAATGAATCATAAAGGAGAACTTAGCTTTTAATATTATCTTAGCTTTTATGATTCATTCACGGTAATATACACATCGTTTCCAACACAATAATACTTGTCTGGGCAATATACACATCGTCTCCTAATATTATTGTGTTGAATAATATTATCTTTGCTTTTAGGTTCGCAAAGACTTCCGTAAACGAGAGAGGATAATAGAACAGAGGTTGAGATAATAGAGATAGAGCCCAAATTTTTTTTATATTGCAAAATCGTAATTTGTTTTTTTTAACCAATCCTTCAAAAACACACTTTGGAAGGTGGGATTTTTTAAATAGGATTGCCCTTACAAAAATGTACCCAAAGTCTCTTACAATCCCTATTATGTTTTTCTATAAAAAAATAGAATTTGGTTTTGAATAACAGTAGATTTGTTATGATTTTTGCAAATTGTTGATTGAATAACAGTGGATTGTGAGTGATTTTGAATGATTTTTAACAAATTCCATATTCAATAACAGTGGATTTGAGATGTGATTTTAAAATCACTAATTGAATAACAGGAGATTTTTTAAAAAATCACAAATCCACCAAAATGATGTTTTGAATACACCCCTTACTATCGTTGTTTTGTGTTCAAGTCTGTATGTTTTACTTTAAAGTTCACACTATTAAATTTTCCTTGATGTAGTATATTTCAGTCAATTAAATTATCAATCCACAATCTGCATTAATCAACTCACTAAGAATAAACAAAGTTGCTTAATCTATTCTTAACAGGAATTGGTTTGTTGTAACAATCTTAACTAGCAAACAAATTAAAGAAAAGAAACAGAACACAACTAACAACAAACTTTAATTCAAGATTAAACAAGTGAACCTTGGGCAAGGTAATTGACTTGGGAGATAGCTAACCAATCCTAGATGTCCAGGCAACAATCAAGAACAATCCTATGGCTAAGGACACTAATGCAAATCAATCCATTTCCATGGTAGAGATTCCTATGCTAATCAAGTGATAATCAACTTTTTTCAAAGGCAATCAAAAAGCTAGCATGCATTAAGAACAAGTCTCAATACCACTAAGCACCATAATCATCAATTTCCATTGGCTAGAAATGCAAAGCTCTTGAATAGTTTGGTTCAGGAATTTCATCAAACACCTTCTGGGCAATGGAAATCCTAATGTCTAGATTCAAGCTTGATCAAGGCTTTCCAGCATTATTAACACTAAACAATATAGGAAACAGATAAATAAGGCTCTAGACATCAAAGATAAATCATCTATCTCCCTAATCTACCTAGCCCAAAGTTCTAATGATCTACTCACTCATCATCATGATCACACAAAGGAAAGAGTTTGATCTTTGTGAAATCATAATAAGAGATTATAGATTAAGAGATTTGAAAGAGAAATTGCTATTAAAAAAACTTAGAAGTACTCAATCATTCAACAAACCAAGAGTAAACAAGCTTAAGAACCCTAAGTGGCTGCTAAACAAAAGATAAGATAAGAGATAAGAGATAAATCTCCCCTTAATAGGGTTAGAGTATTTATAGCAAAATAAAAGGGAGCCGGGTCGACCCAGTTCAAACCGGGTCAAACCCGGATCAAAACTAAAACAAGTGTGGTGATGGTCTCACACGGCCATGCTTTGGCCGCTGGTCCTAACCGCTGGTCTCACAAGGTCATGCTTTGGCCGCTGCTCTTGGCCGCTGCTCCAAACAATCTTCCTCTTACTAAACTCCATCGGCCAGCTCTTGACCGATTGGGATGGCCGCTGGTCTTCACTCGGCCACCGTTTGGGCGCTGTTCTTGGCTGCGTGTGGCTCCTGTCTTCACTCTGGCTGTATATACGTTCACTCAAACAGGTATAACTCTTTACACGCACATCTGATTGGCCTGAAATAACCTCCATTGCAAAGCTTACTCAATTTCCAATTAACTTCAATGTAGAGCTCTGGAGCTAAATCCCAAGGAAAGGTCTTCATACGAGTCGATCTTTGAGAGACTGCAAACTGGTTCCGAATCATCAATCATCTTGTGTGAATCCAAATGTGTGTCTTCCATTATATTGCTAATTATTGACTTATGTGGCTCCAAAGCACACTTTCCTTGTACATCTCTACTCCATCATCTGAGATAACAAACTTGATGCAAAATGCAACCTAAACAACCTAAATGCTTATGAATATGTACAAAATAACGAAGAATTAAGCTGTAAAATTACATAAAAACGTAAGATATCAACTGAGCTCTTCTAGAAATTCTCGAAGACTCAAGACAAGCTTAGGCCTAGGAGGGGGTTTGGAAATAGTTTTCAACCAGCAATAGACACGCCTCGGTTAGAACCTCACTAGCTGCGTCATTGCCCCAAGCGCAAAGATGGTTTGTACTCCACGAAAGCCTCTTTCTTTTATAGTCACCCAGTACCCATCAACTTTATCTGTGCTTCCAAAGTGGGATTCTGTTCCTGAACAAAATAAATAAATAAATCTCAACTTCAAATCCAATTACGCCAACAAGTATATCCAAATATAATAATAAAAGTCATGATCTAAAAACATTAAAAGATTAAGACTAAGTATGGTAGGAGCTGCGCGAACGCAAACCCCCTATACCACAAATAATGACGCAGGCCCTTCCTCTTGGCGAAGACCTTAAGCTACCCCACGATATGTGCAATGTGGACACTAGCCTAGGCCACTCGTCATCTTGATCGCGAGTTGACACCGTCCAGGTAAGTGATTTGCTCGATACATCTGCTTCTTTATTTATAGCCATGCTTCCCCAGTCATTGTATTGGGTCTGAGCGATGTGGGATGTTTAGATTTTAACACATCCTTCCGTTTGAATTTCCTGGTTTCTAACAACGTGCTGTTATCTCAAAACTGCGTAAGTTTTTGTGTTGTCCACATGGGCCGGACGCTCTAGGCCCAAGTAATGTCTGGTTGTTGTTGGTTTGTTACTACTATATTCGTTGTTCCCCCTTCGGTTGGAAACTCTCAAAATCTCTCAATCAGCTTCTCTCTGCTAAATTCTGAAGAATCTCAAACGCAGACAACTCAATACAAAGCTCCTCAAAACCCTAAAACCCCAATCTCTCCATCTTCTTCTTCCATCTCTCTCTCGTTGACTCTGCTCTTCTTCTGGTAATTTTTGTTCTTCATCTAATCTTTCTGCGAATTCATTCGCCCGTAGAGATTACATGTCCCGTGGACCATCTTATTCGATTGATTTCGTTCTGTTTACATCTGCTTCGATGAGATTCCCAGGTTTTCGTTTCGAAAACTAAGTATAGGTTGTATAGAGATGCAATAGATCTAGGGTTTGTATGTGATAGAGCTGATTTCAGGTTCTTGTTTGCTGATGTAAATCTCAATCATATGATTAGTTTATGGATTTGTAGTTGTGATTAAAATTTGTGGTTTGTACTTTGACTACTGTGATTGTGCTGGTGGGTTTCTAAATTAATCTTTTGTTTTTTCTCAGATTCAGTCTTATATCTGTGGTTTTTTTAAGAAAAATTTGGCGGTGAAGATGTCGGGAGCATTGAATATGACTCTTGATGAGATTGTTAAGAGGGGTAAGACTGCAAGGTCTGGGGGAAGAGGGAATTCACGTGGTCGTGGTCGTGGTCGTGGTCGTGGTCGTGGTCGTGGTCGTGGCCGTGGTGGTGGGTCAAATGGTTTTCTTGGCGGTGGAAGAGGAGGAGCTGGACCTGCTAGAAGAGGTCCTCTTGCTGTGAATGCTCACCCATCATCTTTCTCCATTAACAAGGCAAGCTCGAAAATCTGGGAACTTCTATGTGTATGATTTTGAAAGTCTTGAGTTTCTGTGGTATCAAAGCATTTTACTTCATCATGCTTATAGCTAAACGATGGGAGAAGCAGGTTTTCTCGTAGATGCTAGAAGCCTTCTGATGATAGTTTGACATTCTTTAACACTCAGAACCTCGTCTAGGAGATGATTTCATTTAGAAAAGTCTCTTACCTCTGCAATTTCGGTGTACTTTTGGGTTTTTTTGTGGTTAAATTTCAAGGACTTTGGCGGACATGCATGGACATGTGCACGAGTTCTTGTTTTTTTGACCACTGTGCTTTTTAGATGAAGAGCTTGAGTGAGTTAAAAAGGTCAAAGTTTCTTCATCCAGAACAATGGCATTGCTACTTGAAAATTTTGACTTGTGGTGTTGTAGCGTTTGGGGGGAACGTTCAGTAACTGTTGTGGCAGTAAATACGCTATGTCGTAGCTTACCTCTACACAGTTTATTTGCATCATGCGTGAAGTTATTGATGAGCCTCTTGCTACATCTGGATTTTCTTCTGCGTGCTATGAACGTCCTGGTTTTTCCTTTATCATCATAGTGGTATAAAGAGTTGTTTTGGAACCGGAGCAGTGAACAATATGCAGCTGGTCAAAATTCATTCTTCCTCCTTTTCATTTTGGTTTTCTCATTGGGTGGTTCTTGACTGCTTTGTGGAGGAGCACTTTCCTTTGACTGGTTTTTGCTCTTTCAGACAAATGGATGGTCTCTTCTTTGGAATTATTTTTCATTGACGTTGTTTCTGAAGTTTGACAGACATGTTGTACTGAAATGATTATGTTCTTTTGAATAGCCTGTCCGTAGGGTGAGGAGCTTGCCATGGCAAAACAGTTTGTTTGAAGATGGCCTAAGAGCTGCTGGGGTATCAGGAGTTGAAGCTGGAACCAGGCTCCATGTTACAAATCTGGACCAGGGTGTAACAAATGAAGATATAAGGGTAAATATAATCTGGCTTTGTATATTTTGTGCTGTTGGTATCTTGAGAGGGGAGACACTTAACTTCGTCTCTATGGGATCTAGGAACTCTTCTCTGAGATTGGGGAGGTAGAGCGTTATGCCATTCATTACGATAAGAATGGGCGTCCAAGTGTAAGTCTCATGAATCTTTAGCAGTCCCTTTCTCTTCATGATTGTAAAAAAGATCGTCTTATAGTCTCCTTTTCTTTGTTTCCATGCTATTATAGGGCACAGCTGAAGTGGTATATCCAAGAAGAAGTGATGCAATTCAAGCTCTGAAGAAGTACAACAATGTATTATTGGATGGAAGACCAATGAGACTTGAGATTTTGGGTGGCAACAAGTCTGATGCTCCTTTATCAGGTCGTGTGAATGTGAATGTCACTGGACTCAACGGAAGGCTGAAGAGGACTGTTGTTATCCAGTATGAATTTCTGTCTTTTGTCCTTTAATGTCCGTGCTTGCATGAATAACTGTTGAGAGTCTAAAGCCAAGAATTACACAACCTTTTCTGGTATTTGCAGACAAGGAGGAGGGAGAGGAAGAATTAGAGGAGGGAGAGGAGGAAGAGGTCCAGCTCCTACTGTCAGTCGCCGCCTTCCAATGTAAGTATATCTTTAATACGCATAGTGTAGAACCAAACTGAGATTCATCGAATTGAAACAGATTTGAGTTTCATATTAGTCCTAACAGTTACAGAAATATTCCTAATTTGGTGTAACGAAAAATATAATTTATTTCTCTTGGTGGCAGTCATAATAACCAGCAAGGAGGAGGGATGAGAGGAGGAAGAGGCGGGTTCAGTAGTAGAGGAGGGCGTGGTGGTGGTGGTGGTGGTCGTGGTCGCGGTGGTGGCAAAGGAAACGGAAAGAAGCCAGTAGAGAAGTCAGCTACTGATCTTGACAAAGATCTTGAGAGCTATCACGCAGATGCCATGAACATCTCTTAAAACCGCAGAAAGGAAATCAGTGTGTCTTACTAACTAGTTTCAGATGATACCTTGCTTCTCTTTTTTCATGTCCTTTGTGGTTTGTTGGAGTTTGATTGTGTAAAGTAAATGAAAATTGTTTAGAATCTAGTCTTCTTAAGTTTTACCTATTGAAACTCTTCAAAGTTACTTCCAGCAATTATGAGTAGTTTGGAAAATGACACCAGATTTTGAGCAGTTGGGACAAAATTTTATTGTCTCGGACAAATGTAACCGGATTATATAGACACTCTCACACATCTATAAAACCTAGAATCGAATATACAAAACCAAACTTGATCCAATCACTATCAACCCGGCATAAGACTACCTCTCAGGAGCAACATTGTCGTTGAATACGAATTCTCCAGAATTGCTTCGATGGAAAAGCTTCTCCACAACTTCATCCCAATTCTTCTTCTTCGTTTTTGACTCCGCGGATGCTTCTCCATTACTACATTCTTCTTCTTCTTCCGCGGTGGACACTGCGTGAGGGATATTTAGACTCACCGCTCTCTCCAATGCATCTTTGTGCTCTTTCTCTAAAGTGTTAAGCCTCTCCATTCTCTTCTCTTTTGGTGGCACTGTTACCACTGTCTCTGAACTCTTCTCTCTCAATATCTGTAACCACACATCACAAATCCCTTATTTGGTTGTGATAGTCTTGTCTTTATTTACTCAACTAGAACCAAAGAGTAAAAATAAAAATTCACCTGCAATGCCTTTTCTGCTTCTCTTTCAATCCATAGAATAGCATGATCAGACGTTGCATTCGACGATAATACAATATGTTCAAATCTACCATCCACTGGAATCGCTGTTCTCACTTCAGGAGGAAACCTTCCACATCTAAAAATACAAACAATAAATCAGAAAAGAATCACAGAAGAAAATAGCACACTAACTTCACTATTTACCTGCAAAATTTTCGCTCAACGATATGATAAATTCGACCGGGAGCATAAAGTCTTCTAGGATCTCTTAGTTTCCGACCTTCCGGTATAAAAGTGTCCCTCAAACAAACTAGAAACAACAAGCAAGGCAAGCTGTCCACCAAACAACAAATACAAAATGTTGAATTCAACCTATGATAAGTTCATACCTACCAACAGCCAAAACATAAGGATTAATAAGTCCGACACTTACCAGAATAGTGACTTGAATATATCCTCTAATGGTGTCGCTGTTCTTGGTAAAAAATCATCCTACAACTTAACTTAAGTCAGTCAATATGTTATTCTTACTCTTAAGAAACTTAAAAGCTGTAGATACCTTTCTTAACAACCAAACAAGCTACCTAAAATAAGTACAAAATTTTATCAGAATATTCTGACCAAACTCAAGAAGCAACAAGGAAAATTCAATTGGTCGATTCCATGTATATAGCACAAAAGCATATTCTTTACTTACGGATGATGATTATGAGTTATGACAATGCTTTGTCAACAATGAACCAACCACCACGATCCAACAACACAGTTACAAAATTATTCATATCAAAATTCTAAACTATAAAAAATTCAACTCTTTTTTATAATATCAAAAGAAAACAGTTGTCAAAATCAAATCTCTAACCCATAAAACAACTAAACCATAAATAAATTCAACTAAACCATTTGTCAAAATCAGCTAAATTTACGCATATTTTGCCTCTAGATTACGCTAGTCTAATATTTCTTGAATCATTGTCACAATATCAAATAACAAAAATTATAATAAAATTAAAAACTAACCTGTAAAATAACGGAGAAGATGACGTCAGCATACTTAACGGCGAGATTAAGAGACATACACCTCGCCGGAGCCAAAGCAAAACACCGAATCTTACTCCTCGGAATACAACCGATCATCGCCGGAGTATTCACAACCAAAACCGCCATCAACGCCGCAACACCAGACCCCAAAGAGTGACCAGCGAAAACCAAATCGTACTCTTTACCATTTTCTTCCCAAACTCTCCTAAGCGTCTCAGACTCTTGATTCAGAACCCAAGCCGCAGATTTCAAAAGCCCACGATGCACGAACCCACCACCGAGCATCTTCTGACCCAACTTGTTATCTAATAGAATCTTGTAATCGCTCTCTTTAGCTAAGTTCAAGCCACGGATGGCTAGTACGATCTCACGGTGATTGTGGTCGACGTAGATGATGTAAGGTGGAGATCTGCCTTGGGTTTTTTCGTGGGTCACACGTTTGATGACCCAGTCAGGGTTTAGATCGAAGGATCCAAGTGAAGGTGAGATTTTTGGGTTTCTGAGATCGGGTTCGTAGACGGCGAGGATCACGCGGCTGATCCTTGGGATTGGTTCGAACTCTTCGGGTGTTGCTGATGTCCATGTGGCACTGTCGTCGGAGCCTACGTGTGTGCATCGTTTCCATATCCACCGACTGAATCCTACGCAGAATACGCATTCTAGTCCACAAGCTACTGACATTTTTTTTTTTTGATCTCTAATTCCAAAGGTGAGATTTTTATGAAATTGGGTTTTTGAAGAGATGAGATTTGGGGTTTTTGGTAGGAGGAAAAATTGAAACTTTTGAATCTGAAGAGTTAAGATTAAGATTTGGGGAAATACATGGAAAAAGAAGATATTGCAAATTAGAGCGAAAAAGGGTTAAAGAAGAAGAAGAAACCAGCTAAGAGTAAAAAAGACAGATAAGAAGAGAGATGATGATCTCTAATGGGTGTTTCGAGACAGAGACACTGAGACAGAGACAAAGCAGCCCAAAAAGCAAGAATTGAAGAACATGTCTTTCATTCAATAACCCCAAATTTTTAATTGTACAAGTCTTTTGAATTATGGAAAATTATTTGATTCTCTCTTTATACAAGAGACTGAGAGAAGCTAATGTTGACTAGTATTTTTTTAATTTTCAGGTTATTAGTATTATTTTGTTTGCCGACCAGGTTATTATTATTATTATTTTTTACTTCTTTCTTTTATCTGAATGCACTTCTGAATTTTCAGTGTGCTTGTTTATCTCTTTTCCGTCATTTACATTAACGACGAAAATAACTGATGTTAATTTTTTTTTGTTTTTGTGTCTCTTATGAGAGGACTAAAACAATACTAGTAAATATTTGGTTTTTAAAATATTTGGTCCCAGTTGTACTAAAAATGGATGCACCTACAATGCATGTCACTGGATGTTTGATTCTAACTCCGGTTCCAATGGAAATGTACCAATCAAAGAAAATCTCATATATATATATATAATAGAGAGACTTTTGTTCAAAATAAAAATATATATATATACAGAATAGAGAGACTAAGCTATATTTGGAAGAGATGCGAAGACCTTGTTTAAAAAACTTCCATGAGTAGTTTTACCAATTTTAAGAAATGCTCATAGTTACCTACTATATGGGTGATCCATTTTTGGATAAAATTTTTTTTTTATGGAAATGCCCAAAAATTTTACCCACACTACAATGAAGACGATCGCCTTAAAACAATTCTAATATCCCCGAGTTTGAAAGGTTTTTTATAGCTAACTTCTTATGATTGTTGATAATGTGTGGAGTTGCTAAAAAGGTTTAATTTGCTTTGTCTTTGACGCCACAACTGCTCATTCGACTTTCACGTTAGCATGATCAACTCTTTAAGTTCTTTAAGGTAGTTGATAGAAAAAATGTGTTGGCTTCTCCTCCTCAAAAACTTGGTCTGTCCTGCGACCAAAGCAATTGAAGTTGATTGGTCAAAGTCTATATGGTTTAAGGGAGCGACTCCAAGGAATGCATTTAACATGTGGATTGCCAACCTTGATCGTCTCCCCAGAAAAACAAGGATGGCGGGGTGGGGGATGAACATTGATACTCAATGCAATCTATGTTTATCATCTCAGGAAACCAGGGATCATCTGCTGCTTACCTGCGATTATGCATTGTTCATCTGGAATGGAGTTAGCGCTCGGCTCCATTTGCCTCCGATCACCTTCCACGCCCACATACAAAGGAAATTTTATGTTACTTATCCTAATTTTTTGTTAATATAATATTTTATTCAATTGAATTCTACACCCTTTTTAGTAAACTAACATGTAATTTTACTGGGTCAAAGCATTTTCTGAATTACCAAAATATAAAACATTAAAAACCTATTTTATTATGGTACATAATTTATTAACATATTGAAATATAAGGTCTATTTTATCATATATATATATCTCACATCACATAAGTTCTTAAACATCTGAAACGAAAAGAGATGGTAGCATCCTTCTAAAGAAATCATTTATTATTTTCTATTGTGGTTTTACTTTTTTTTTTGTCTCATATATACAAAAAATTGTATGATGATTTCAAAAGCTGAGATGAAGTTCATCTCCACCAAGGAAAATAATATTTTTTCACTCTGTTTTGAGGTTGATGTGGCAAAGAAAACAAAGAAAAGTAAAACCACAATAGAAAATAATAAACAATTTCTTTTGACGGATGCTACCATCTTTTTCGTTTCAGATGTTTAAGAAATTATGTGATGTGAGATCTATATAGGAAAAAATAGATTTTATATTTCAGTATGTTAATAGATTATGTACAATAAAATAGATTATATTTCAGTATGTTAATAGATTATGTTAATAAAATAGTTTTACAATGTTTTATATTTTGGTAATTCAGAAAATGCTTTTGACCCAATAAATTTATATGTTAGTTGTCTTAAAAGGTTATAGAATTCAATTGAATAATAATATTATATTAACAAAAATTTAGGATAAATAACATAAAAATTGATGGAACTACTCATGGAAGTTTTTTAAACAAGGTCTTCGCATCTCTTCCAAATATTTTGATAACTTAGTCTCTCTATTCTCTATATATGAGATTTTCTTTGATTGGTATATTTCCATTTGAACCGGAGTTAGAATCAAACATAAAGTGACATGCATTGTAGCCACATCAACCTCAAAACAAAGTGAAGAAATTTTTTATGTTATTTATCCTAAATTTTTGTTAATATAATATTATTATTCAATTGAATTCTACAACCTTTTAAGACAACTAACATATAATTTTATTCGGTCAAAAGCATTTTCTGAATTACCAAAATATAAAATATTGTAAAATTATTTTATTATGGTACATATTCTATTAACATACTAAAATATAAAATCTGTTTTTTCCTATATAGATCTCACGTCACATAATTTCTTAAACATCTGAAACGAAAAAGATGGTAGCATCCGTCAAAAGAAATTATTTACTGTTTTCTATTGTGGTTTTACTTTTCTTTGTCTTATCATATACAAAAAAATGTATGATGAATACAAAAGCTGAAATGGAGTTCATCTGCACACAAAAAAAAAGCTTTCTTCCCTTTGTTTTGAGGTTCTAAAATCAACCTCAGAAATTCCGACATTTGATCTTTTTGATATTACCAAAACTTTTATCAGTTACCAATTTCGATATATATCAAATACGCGAAAAAAATTAATGTTGTTTGCGGATAATGCGATTGATTTTCGTTCTCATAATATATATTATGACAATGCTCTTTCTGATAATCTGATTTCTTTGAAAGATTATCAGCCAAAGACTATGGCTGCATACAAAATTATGACAATGCTCTTTCTGATAATCTGATTTCTTTGAAAGATTTAGCAGCCAAAGACTATGGCGGCTTAAACAATAGTGTCGGTGGTACAATAACAGGGATGAATGAGTGTAATGATGATTTGTCAACAATCAAACCAATACCAGAGTTCTTGATCATGAGGAATAATGTTGTTGGAAATATATCAAGTATTATTTTGGTGATTCTCGAATTTTTCTAAAGAAAAGATTAAGTAAAATGTAACCCATAATCGTGATAAATTAAAGTCAATATTGTTTGGTCTAGTGTTATTTTGACTCGTTAAAATATAAACATAAGTAGCATCGATGGTCGGATGGTGGAGACATGTAGAATTCCTCTTTAAGTTTTTCTTGTGAGTACGTATTCTTGACATCCATCTGCCCAACTCCCAAAGTAAACTTTCGTGCCACTAAATGAGCCTTGTAGCATTCTATTTCTCCATTGCTCAAATATTTGATGGTGAACACCCGTTTTGAGCTTACCGCTCTTTTATCGGGAGGATGGTGTGATTCATCCCACATATGATTGCGGTCCATAGATCCAACCTCATCATCAAACGCATTCATCTATTCTTTAATTTCCTAAGCCTCTTCATAGCTTTGAAAGATGTGGTATTGTTAATTTTACCAAGAAATACTTGATGACTGGTAGGCTAAAGGGAGAGATAACAAAATGCTTGAATTGGATGAGCTACAGCTTGATTGTTGTTGTAGACTTGATATTATTTCCAATTGGAGGGATTACTACGACCCTGTGTGCTTCTTTGAAGAGGTTTTGGAGTAAGGTCTTGTCTAAGAGGTTGTGGACTAGGTTCTCTTTCCTCCATTTTCCCTTCCACATGAATCATAGACTCTTCTCCCACCTCTGATTTATCTTGATATATACACTGTCATACACATTCTTGAGAGTCTCTCATAGCTTGTTTGTGATTTCACAATAGGAGTAAGCCTAAAAAACGGGGTATTCAAGTGAGTTTTGGAGAGTATCGAGGACGGTTTGATTTTTGGAACTGTTTGGTTTTCTTTGCGAGTATAGTCTCCTCATCAGCTTCTTTGATGTTTCTTTTCCTCATGTTTGGTGGCTTCTTATGAAGCTTTAGAGGTTTCATCATGGCACCAAAGTTTACGGTTACACAGCTTGATTTTTATGGTTCTTGACCACATCAAATAGTTTTCTCCTTTGAAGACAATTAGAATCATAGAAATGTGAAGAGTGAAAATCAAATTAAGAGAATCATTACTCTAATACCCTGTTAAATTTGCAGAATGATATTTATGTAAATACTAAAATTAGGAGATTTAATCAAGAACAAGAAGAATAATATGAGAAAGACGTTGAATTGTCACGAATAAGTGTGGAGGAGGACAAGAGAAAGATTATTGTCTCTTTATCTTATCTTTACACCTACACCCCTATATATATATATATATAATGTACTTTCCTCAACTCCTGGTGCTGCCACGTCATCACTTCTACCCGTTTAATAAGGCCATTTTTTCGAAGCCCAATTTTAGGAGAGAACCAAGTTAGCGATTCCTATTTCTTTCTTTAATATTTATTGTAAAGCCCATTATGAGTCCATTTGTAATCCATGTTTAATATGCTCTTCGATTAAATCCCTTTACCAGCTAGCTATACTCCGCCGCCATTGATGTGCGATCTCAACCGTCCTTTCATATTTTTCTGTTCTGTTACGTCAAACGTCTCTCACCTTCATCATTCCTTTTTTACTCGCTTATCCTTTAAACCCTTTCAATATCTCCATCGGATCAGCTTCCTCTAAAACAGTAATTGAAGTCTTTTAATGCTCTCTCATTCAATTAAAGTCCTATATAATGTCTTCTTCTCCAACTTCATGCCTCTCACAATTTCCTGACTCTCTGAATTTCATCTTTACTTACATGGATTCCACTGTTGTTTCATTCGCAAATCTCAAAGCTGGCCGCGTACACCATAAGATCGTTGGGAGATTGCTTTGTCACTGGCCTGCCCGCAACGTCTAAAAAGGAGGCCAACTAATGGGAGTAGATTTCCTGCTAATTGATCAAAAGGTTGTTTCCAACTCAACTAGATTTTTCAATGACTCGATTATAATGTCTTTATCTAGTGTGAGGTTTTTTAAGAGTTGTGTCATCCAAGGATCCATCAATGTAACCCATCTTTCAAAATTTGAGGAGTCGCTCAGTGATGGGGCAATATATATTATGTCGGATTTTGAAGTCACCAGAAGCAACTCCTGTTTTAAACTAACTGATTTCCCTTTCTCAATATGTTTCATAGCAACCACTGTTTTTGATCAGTTCGACGAGTCTTTTGGGATTTTGCCGGAAGAGTTTTATAGGTTCCGGGGCTAGAGCAGTTGGTTTCTCTTGCCAACACCAATACAGATCTTCCAGGTGTGTCAATGTTTTAACTCTTTCAAAACTTTTATAATTAAACGCTCATGAGTTTGTTATCTTTTCAAAAAGAAATAGCCAATTTCTCGAAAGAAATGGACACGTTCGTTTGTTCTACATTAGTTTAAGGGTGTCTGTCTTCTACTTTTCTATATGATTTAGATTAACGTGGTTGTTATTTTATTCAATTATTAATTTATAGCATGATGGTTTTCTTTTGTTTCCTGTTTTTGTGACGCACACTAGATGTCATTGACCAAGTTTTTTCCACCAAAGCGTATCAGAATGGAATGACGCAAACCTTGGAGAGGATGTTAGTCCACTTATGTCTTGAAAGGTCTGTCCCTCACCTACTTCGATCTATTTCGTTCACTGCTAAATATCGCTCTTACAGTAACCCTCTTTATTGTTCGCAACACATGTATTCCATTATGAAAGCGGGGAGAAAGTGCACTAAGTGCTGCATGTGGGACAAAAATGGTGAAAAAGATGGCGTCCCTTACTTGCAATAAGTTCAAATGTGGATCAACTACTGCTATTGGAGATGTGAAGTAAGTTTATTAATTCATACAATTTATCGGACAGTTTAAAATATTGAAGGCTTACCATGTCAAAACTTGGAAGGTACCGTGTGGAAATAGTTGTCGACGATAGAATAACCAGCAGCGTTTTCGTAGTCTTTGATAAGGATATGGTGAAATTGACCAACATACATGCTTCAACACTATCTTCTCAAATGGTATGTCAGTTATCTACGAATCCCTTTAAATATTTTTACCACAATTAAACCTTGAATTCCAAAACTCCACAACCTATTTGTGTCTAACAGTTTCTCATTTTCGGTGAACTTAACTCAGACTGTGGAGCTCCAATCCCAAAAATAGTCTCTAACATTGTTGGGAAGAAATTTACATTCCAGCTTAAACTAACCAACTTTAATTTCACTCCTCACCATCAGTCATTTATTGTCTCACGTATTTATGAGACTGCTGAAGTGCCTCCTCTTCCAACCTTCCGTGTGGTATACTCAACAACACATCCATATCACTCTCTCAATGATTTCCAACATATCACTGTTTTCGTTAATTTTTACTACGTACATACGCAGGCAGAAGCTGAAAATATGGTTGATTTAGGTGTTAAAGCGTCTACAATAAGTCCATCTCAGCTACACCTCACAAGCACAACCTCTGCAGTAGATATAATAACAGTGGAAAATTTGATAGGTTCTGGAGATTTACCTGTGGAAAATTCATCTTCGACAGCTACGAACAAAAAACGGAAGAAACATAAATACAATTAGTCTAATTCCTTACGTTTGAATTTCCCGTTTGCTATTTTCAAAAAGAGCTTCCTTCATTTCACGACTTCTCTCACTTTAGCTTCTCATTAGAATGTTTAAGCATAAGTACATTACTGCTATTGTCTAAATCTTTTACAACTTCCCAGTGATTATGAAATTTCATGTTGTACCTTCGCATGTGAACTAAAGTTCTATTCGATTGATGCTATCATTTTGCCACACATTTAAACAACATAGGTCCCAAAAAATTGTTTGCCCAAAAAAAAAAAAAAAAAAGGTCTCAAAAAATTAAACTGTACCTGATGAATGTCGTGAATAAAACACCAGTTACAAATGCATGAACACAATACTTACACTCTCTCGATAGTCCACTTTGCCAAACAGTTAAAAAGACCGCCTGTTCCACACTCTTGCCTCTACCCTAAGCTGTATGTTTTTTAAAATGAGCTTCCAGCTGCAGCAAAGCTTATAGTAGCAGTGCTTATGCACTGCACTGCACACCATTTTCCATACGGAAACCATTATGCAAACATAGGCATTCGTACGCAATATGATTCATAAAAAGCATTGAATCTTAAAATGGCAATATGATTGATGTACAAATAAAAACCGCGGGTTGCCCATTCACATTTTAATTAAAACTGAAACTCCCCTCTACTGCCTGATCTACTCCACTAAATATAGACATTACATATTTATAACCACCCACAAAGACATTAGACAATCACAATAAGAGTAAATCTTGGGGCTGCTCTCTTCGATCTCTTCTACCATATTACAACCTAATTTCTAACATTACATCCCCTTTCCATTCTTTCAAGATTATAAATCAAGTGTAGACTATTACTAGAGCTGAAAACGATTGCAGACGATGAAACCTCTAGTAAGTGATGAAGGCAACAGTAAAGGAAAAGAGAAGCGCAGTAAAGGAAAAGAAAGTTTGAATTCAGAGAAAAGATTATCGAAGAAAAGTAAGATCTAACCTGCTCATCTGAATATGGTTATCACTCTGACATTTCACCATTACTTAACTACCCAACATTCTAATCTCACCAGTTCTTCTACATGCAAAGCTATGCCAACCATGGCTTTGTCAAAAATATTACAAAGTAGAACCTACACTTTTAAATCTGTCCACAAAATCACATACGAGAAAAAAGTAAATTTCACGACTCCAAATACAACTGGTTTCAACTAAGCTCTAGACAACACTCTTAGTTTCAATTTGCAATGTGCAGGTCTATGTACAAGTGCTCGACGATTACAACGTTCCATTATGTTAGTCAAACGCGCGACAAAAAAACCAAAAGGTACAGCGAAATATTTTTATTTCAATCGTTACTTTACCCCCATTTATGCGTGCTTTTCAAATTCATTTTAGACAACCCGAAATGCAAATATTGCAGATATTGTAAATTAGCTGTTTAGTTTTTTTCCGGCCCACAACCAATGTATGTAGTAATTGTTTAAGTTTTACCTTTTCTAACACTGGCAAAAACTTACTTATGAACCGTTGCAACATACAGCCACAAAAAACCCAGAGAAAGCCTCTTCCACCGGTATTATCACATGTCAATTTTGTAACGCCCTGCTCTGGATATCCAAAACAAGAAACCAAACAATATGTTGTCAACAACGACGCGTTAGATTACCTAAAGTACGTCCAACACCACCAGAACTTGAGAAACTGTACAACGAATCATCGGACTTTCGTCGTAACATCCGTGTACTCAACTCAATGATAGCGTTCACATCAACTGGTCGTAAAGTTGATCACACAAGGCCCCTATACTTACATAATCCATGGCCAAAATTACCATTCTATTGGGTCTCTGTTACTAGTGGATGGAAAGCAACCTTGTTTTCTACAACTTTACATTTTTTTACAAAAGGAATGAAATTAAAAATCGTATGCAGAAAATGAGAGGGTCAACAAACGGGAAACCAGTTGATCAAGAGATTGTTGGTATCTTGATCATGATGCTAGATAGAATCAACGAACTAGCAAAGGTTTTCAGAATAGCAAGGGATATATATGAAGATGGGGAATGTAGAGAATTCAATATCAGATTGGTCAACCAAGCAAAGAAAGGAAGACAATATGACTTACCTACTGCTGATGAGATAGCTGGTTTGATAGTTGGCGATTTCAATACAGCAACTTCTGTACGTGATGTTATCCTGCAATATAAGTCTTCTGAACTGCAAAGGATAAGTGATCTTCATCCTCTTTATATGAGTCTTTGGTACCCTTTACTGTTCCCTATGGTGAATCTGGATATCATGAGGAAATCACCTATCATTCATCCGCAAATAGCCGAGTAAAGAGGTCGTACATGACGATGAGAGAATACGATACTTACCAGATTCAGACACACTTATCTGAAGGGATGGCAATTACCAGAGGAGGAAGATTATTCCATCAGTAAATTGTTGATGCCTACACAGCGATGGAGCAAGAAAGACTTCGTTACATAGCTGTTAATCAAAAAAAATTAAGAGCTGATTTGTATAACAATGTTTACGATGCTGTTGAGAGAGGAGACCCTGATGCTAAACGGATTGGGAGAAGAATCATATTGCCATCAATTTTCACTACAGGCCCATAATATATGGTAGAGAAGTACCATGATGCAATGGCTATATGTAGATGGTTTGGAAATCATGACTTATTTATAACCTTCATAGCGAACCCTAATTGGCCAGAGTTAACAGAACATCTACAAACATATTCTACCGAAGGTTCAAACTCAAGGCCTGATCTGCAAACAAGAGTTTTCAAAAAAAAACTAGATGAGATGCTCACCGATTTTAACAATTGAGTTTTCTTCCCTGTTCGTGTAGCAGGTATTTTTTTTTCATAAATACCACACTTACATATATTTGACTTATGAAAACAAAGAAACCTAACTAAAGCTCAATTTTGAATTAAGTAGTGGTGTACACAATAGAGTTTCAAAAATGAGGCCTACCTCGTGCACACATCCTACTATGGCTAGATGGTAGAAGCAATAACCCAGACCCAGCTCTTATTGATAAATTCATTTCAGCTGAATTACCAGATAAGGAAACAGACATGGAAGGCTTTGAACTGATCCAACAGCATATGATTCATGGTCCTTGTGGTTTAGACAGACCGTATTCAACATGCATGGAAAATGGTCAATGCAGTAAGAAGTACCCACGACCCTTTGTGGACAACCCTACCATTAACCGCTCCAGGTACCTTGTCTACCAGCGGCATCACGATGACTCCAAATTTGTCTTCAAAGGTGTGACAAGGTTGGACAATCGCAATGTTTTACCCCACAACCTCAACTTGCTGAAAAAGTTTAAGGCACATATCAATGTGGAGTGGTGTTGTAAAACAAGCGCGGTAAAGTATCTATTCAAATATATAACTAAAGGTGTGGACAAAGCAAAGTTTGTGATTGTCAGACCAACTAAATGGGAAAAAGGCCTTGGACAAAGAAAAATACCAACCTGTCGATGAGATCTGTGAATACCTTGACTGTCGCTACGTCTCAGCATGTGAAGCAGTTTGGAGAATTTTTGCATTCCACATCCATTACCACAAACCAGCAGTTAACGCCTCCATATTCATCTTCAAGATCAACAGAGGCTGCTATTTGACCAGTTGCAACGTTTGGATAGCATTATTAGTAGAGAGGATGTAGAAAGACCATGCTCACTAAATGGATGACAACTAACAAGAGAGAGAAACACAATCAGTCTTCACTCACGGACAGTTATATGTTGCTCTTTCCCGTGTAACTTCAAATTCAGGGTTGAAAATTCTAGATGCAACATTAGAGAAGAATATACTAACTTTCCTTCAATAACAACAACTTTTCTTTTAAAACATCTGCTTCTACACGGGCAAGAATATACTAACTATGGTTTATATTTCTACACAGGACAATGGAGAGGAGCATAGCGATGAATCAAAAGACATTGCCACAATTTCCACATGCCTACCGAAGTGACAAAGACATTATCTAAAAAAAAAAATCTCTTAATGTTCATTAGAAATAATCAATATTTCCAGTATACACATGTTCAACCACGTTTGCTATTGTAAAAATTTGCAAAACAAAGTAAGAAAATATAAAGAAGACAACATAATGGTTTGAACGAACTTAAGTATCATATCAATGAAAACACTCATCCAAATAAAGTGAGCATACGACCCACTATGGAGAAAACAAATGCAGCAGAATATAAAAGAGATGATAATTACCAAACAAAACTTCAAGCGACCGACATTTGTAACCTACAAAGAATCAAAGATCAATTGCGGTTAAACTCCCCACCACCACCACTATCATGATAGTAATTGAAGGCCACTTACACCCAGAAATCAATTACATTCGTTTAATCAAACATCAAAAACAATGAAACGACAATGATTTGACAACTATATAACCTCTAAGCTGAGGAAAATCAATCCAGAAAGTTACACCAACAAAAACGAAACAAAAATGGCAGCCAAAAAATATATTCAGCATTAGAAAGCCTACCACAAGATCTTCTAGGCGACATAATCTCCAGGGTTGCAAAATCTGGCCGTCAAGATGTACGTCATTGCTTCTAAGTTTCTCATGAACATGCAATAGCCTGCGGAAAGAGTTTCCAAAAAACTCAATCTCAAACAACTGGCCATGAATCCATTAGCAACATACAGAATTACCAACAGCTAATGGAGAGTTGTCTACAAACCGGTAATGCAGAAGCCCATTACATCGAAGACGCGAAAGAGTATTTCTACCACAAAAACACAAGCACATGTTTATATCATCTCCTAGCCTTTGCTGAAGGTTTGTATGACAAAGGCATTTATCTATATGGGATTCTCATGTTGTGCAGGGGAGAAATAGATACAGGGAAACGCTATTTGGATAAGCTGGAATGGGCAAAATCAACAACAAGGTCTGATCGTTGTTAGACTAAGATCAAATTATCCCTCCAAGGGATCCATGTCATCAAGAAACCAATCTACTTCCAATCCATAAGAGACAACAAACCAAACAAGATATGCAAACTTAACGACATGGATACAAGGTGCAAGAAGTGCTAATACTACAAACAGATGAGGAAGTTTTTCAACCATCATTAACCAAAAAAAAAAACAAAGTCTCTGAACTACTTCCATTGTTTTCCAGTTCTACTCCTTTTTAAGTTGTTTTTTTCTTTTTAAGTTGTTTTTAAAAAAAATCTTCAATAAAGGACATGGGAAATTAAATATACACAAATTTAGGTATCATCCTCTATAGCAAAATACCACCGAAGCTAAAAAGAACATAGGTCAAAGTAGAGGAAGACCTGTAGAAATACTTACAAAACTGATGTAGTCAATTTTTTAAAAAGTATTAAAAAACAGAGTAAAGTACAACATTTTTTAAGTCACAACAATGTACTTTGAAAATGCAGGAAATGGTTTTCATAAACAAATTAAAGAATTAACCCAAAACATACGACTATCCTATGAAACAAAATCGAACTTAATAAACTTCTTGTCCCTTATAAAAAGTATATAACCGGGTTAGTTTTCAAAAAATAACAAGAACAACAATCAACCCATATTTTAGATACTTTTAAAGAAGGTCAATTTAAACAATTAGAAAGTTAAGAGCCCAAAATTTCAATACACAAAAAAAGATGGACCTCATCTTGGAACTTTTAATAAAAAAGCAAAACCACGGTGAAAAAACCCTGACCTAGAACCCAAATTTTGGGCCCACACCTATTAACATAAGGCTTCGACCTATAACCAAATCACTACGAAGACTTTAAATTTGGAAGGCCCCCGTTCAAATATGTAAAATTAGATACACTTTTAAAATTTCAATAACTAATACAAAAAATAGTTTACAAATAAGTATATTATAATTACCCAATTTCCCACGGCTCGGGTACAAACTTCACACTCAAATTCAAGTACACCATAGGAAAGTGTAAAGGAAAAATATATGACTAGGGTACTCCTCCTCCAGTTCAAACCCTACCATAAAGAATTGGCCATGGCGAGCGTTTGGGAGATGTCTCATGGTTCAAGCATGGTCGCCAGATTTTGACCCACTGATGGATGATATTGTCACAACCCCGGTATGGGTGAGGGTTTCCAACATCCCGTTCAATTTTTACCATCGGCAGATTCTCATGAGTTTTGCAAAGGGATTGAGAAAGCCAATTAAGGTGGACCTAACAACTTTGTACTTTGAAAGATGTCGGTTTGTTGGTATCTGCATGGAAGTAAATTTACGGAAACCGTTGAAAGGGATAATCATGATAAATGGGGGTCGCTATTTTGTGTCTTATGAGGGGTTGAAGAACATTTGTTCATCTTGTGGTCTGGTTGGGCATAATTGTCCTAAGCGGGTTCTCGAGAAACAAGTAGCGGTGGTCACAAGTGAAACAAGAGTGAATTTTTAGTGGTAGCACAGAAGGAAGATGGGTTCACACCAACTTGAAGGTCGGGAGGGAGAGCAAAATCACCACCAGCGGCGGTAATTTTTACGGTAGGCGGGTCGCCAGCGAGTTCGGATCAGACCAGAAAATATCTTTTGATCTCATCAGATCTCGGGAATATTGCAGTATCTAATAAGTTTGGTAAGTTGGTAGATGGAGACGCGAGATTGTTGGAAGCTAATAAAGAAAATGTCCCGATTTCAAATAAACATCATGATTCGAAGAGTGGGAATCAAGTTAAGGGGCGAATTGGTAATGAGTAGAGTTTGAAAAGTTTAGGGGGTGTCAAGGATGGCCAAGTTAATAAGAAAAGGGGGGGGGGGCATTACGGAAAGTAACAATGGGCCGAAGCCAAAACCTGTTACAAATAGGCCCATGAGGGGACTTGTCTATGGTCCAACACGGGGGGAAGTTGAATTGTCGGAGTCTGGGAAGCGTTTACAAGTTGAGGGTGCTCGTGTTGGTCATGCCGGCATTTTGTGTGATAGGATGGGGCAGATCGAGGGTGATCGTGATTCCCTATCTATGCAGGTGGCGAATGTTGATCGATCCATCAGGGGCTTTACCCTAGCACTTCCCACTTAATCCTAGCGGTGCCCTTCTTTTACGGTCGTCACTCTTATTTGTCAGCCGTGAGGAACAAAGAAATGCAAGGAGTAGAACCATTGGTCGTAGCCCCACAAATAGCTATGGATCTAGCCATTGTTGCTGATCCACCGGATGGGGTGGTGGGGGATGTTCGAGTTTAACAACTCACCCCGGTAATTCATAGTCTTTGTTCTATAATCATGATGAATTGCATATTTTGGAATTGTCGGGGGGGGGGGGGGGGGTGAATAAACCCAATTTTTGACGGTCCATTCGATATTTGTTAAAATGATTTAAACTTGATGTGTTAGCGTTGTTTGAGACTCACGCGAGTGGTGATAGGGCGCAACACATTTGTCAAGGACTTGGTTTTGATAATTGCTTCAGAGTTGAGGCTGTTAGGCAGAGTGGAGGACTTTGGCTTCTATGGAGGTCGAGATTATACAGTCGTATAACCAATATATTTATGCAACGGTGACAAAGGAGGCTGAGAAATATCATATTATTGTGGTGTATGCTGCTCCTTCGGTTAGCAGGAGAAGTGGATTGTGGAATGAGCTTGCAAGTGTGATGAGGAATATATCGGAGTCGGCGATTGTTGAATGTGACTTCAATACTATCTTGAGGTTGGATGAGCGTTCTGGTGGGAATGGGTGTTTGTCTGCAGATTCGCTTGAGTTTGGAGCTTGGATTAATATTTTATCTTTAATAGATATGGGGTTTAAGAGATCTAAGTTTACTTGGAAAAGAGGCCGTGAGGAGAGAAATTTTGTGGCAAAGAGACTTTATCGGGAGCTCTGTTGCGCAAATGGAAGGATGAAATGGCAGGAAGCTACAATAACTCATTTACCATGTTTAAAGCATGAAAGCTTTAAAGATCTTTTGGATGCCTCTTGGAAGAATGATATATCGACTCCAGAGGCTTTGAAGATTTTACAGATTAAACTTAAGCGGTGGAATGTGGATGTGTTTGGGGATGTACAACGTAAAAAGGATAAAATAGTGGAGGAGTTGCAGTGTATTCAGGACCGGTTAACTCTGTCTCAAACTGATGATTTATTGGAAAGGGAAGTGGTGTTGGCTAAAGATTTTGATGCGATAATGGAACAGGAGGAGTTGATTTGGTTCCAAAAGACGCAAGAGAAGTTAATAGCTTTGGGGGATCGGAATACACAATTTTTTCGCACATCTACTATCATTCGTAGAAGAAGAAATCGTATTGAGCTGTTAAAAGGAGCTGATGGTCGGTGCATATTGGACCCGCAGAGCTTGAGACGTTGGTTGTGTCGTATTTCAAACACTTGTATTCACCGGAGGATGTGGAATAGACGGTTAGCAAGTTGCCTGCGGAGGGTTTCATGTGTTTTTCAGAATCAGATATGCAGAGACTTAACATGCCATTTAGTGCACTGGACGTGGAAAGGTGTTTGAGGAGTATGGGGAAGTTTAAGGATCCTAGGCCGGATGGGTTTCAACCTATATTTTATCAGGAGTGTTGGGATACAGTTGGGGACTCTGTCATACGGTTTGTGCTAGAGTTCTTCGAAACAGGTGAGTTACCAGCGCATACGAATGATGCCTTGCTCGTTCTGATAACCAAAATGCCGAAACCAGAGACAGTTAAGCATTTTAGACCGATTAGTCTGTGCAATGTTCTATTCAAGACGATCACGAAGACTATGGTTATGTGACTCCAATATGTGATGCCTCTGTTGATAGGATCAGCGCAATCTAGCTTTATCCCTGGTCGCCTTAGTACTGACAATATTCTTATAGTACAAGAAGCAGTAAACTCTTTTAGAAGAAAGAAAGGCACCAAAGGATGGTTGTTGCTCAAACTCAACCTTAAAAAAACTTATGATAGAGTCCGCTGGAATTTTCTTGAGGACACATTACATGCAGCACAGTTACCAGAAGTGTGGATTGGGTGGATTATGAAGTGTGTAACAGGACCGTCAATGAGTGTGTTGCTGAATGGGGAACTTACAGAGGCGTTCCAACCTTCCCGTGGTCTTCTTCAGGAAGATCCTCTCTCACCGTACCTTTTTGTGTTGTGTCGTGAGAGATTATGTCACTAGCTAGATAGGTCTATTGTTTTGAAGGAGTGGAAACCAATCAGCTTATCAAGAGGGGGACCTAAGTTATCTCATCTATGTTTCGCAGACAATTTAATCTTATTTGCTGAATCCACAATAGCACATATACGAGTAATCAGGAGAGTACTGGAGACCTTTTGTGTGGCATCAAGATAGAAAGTAAGCTTGGAGAAATCCAAGATTTATTTTTCTGCAAATGTAAGTCGAGGTTTGGGGGTCCAGATAAGTGCAGAGAGTGGCATCCAACGTACAACTGATCTTGGGAAGTACTTGGGTATGCCTATCCTCCATAAATGGATGAATAAAGATACTTATGGAAGTGTTGTTGAGAGGGTGTCGACAAAACTATCAGGTTGGAAAGGCAAAGTTTTAAGTTTGGTGGGTCGTATCACATTGACTAAGTCTGTCCTTAGTTCGATTCCAATTCATTCAATGAGTTCCATTCTACTGCCAAAGTCTACTCTGAAACGTTTGGATCAACTCTCTAGAGGTTTCATCTGGGGTAGCACCGTGGAGAAAAAGAGACAACATCTAGTGTCTTGGAAAAAGGTGTGTTTGTCAAAGGAGGATGGTGGGTTGGGAATTAAGTCCCTAGAGGTGATGAACAAAGCATTGATTGCAAAAGTTGGGTGGAGAGTGATTCATGATACAACGAGCCTGTGGGCACGGGTGCTTAGGAGCAAATATAAAATTGGGGACTATAATGACACTTCCTGGACTCGAGTGAAAGGTACATGGTCCTCTACTTGGCGCAGTGTACGGACGGGCCTGAGAGACGTTTTATTGCCCGGTTTGAGGTGGATAGTGGGAGATGGAGGTTCCATAAGATTTTTGCAGGATTGGTGGATGGATGTGGGACCGTTGAGTAAAGTGG
The DNA here is from genome assembly GCF_030686135.1 of Camelina sativa. Classification (NCBI taxonomy): domain Eukaryota; kingdom Viridiplantae; phylum Streptophyta; class Magnoliopsida; order Brassicales; family Brassicaceae; genus Camelina; species Camelina sativa. The sequence goes on along the minus strand of NC_141889.1, from coordinate 21,747,156 downwards.
CTTTGAGAGACATACTAGCGGAATTAGTAGACCTGCGAGTGAAGGATCTCTGGATTGAGGGTTCTGGCTGGGACTTCACGCGTTTTGAGCAATTCATTTCACCTTTGGATAGGCTACGCATCTGGGCTATGGTAGTTGATTCGATTAATGGGGCAAGAGATAGAATTGCATGGGGTCCGAACCAGGATGGGAGGTTTATTGTTAAGTCTGCTTACTCTTTCTTAACTCAAACGGAGGATCCCAAAGTGAATATGGCGTGCTTTTTTGGGAGGATATGGAAGGCGTTGCTCCCTAAGCGGGTCTGAGTCTTTCTTTGGCTGGGTTGTAATCAGGTGGTTATGACAAATGCTGAGAGATTTCAGCGGCATTTGATTGATTCGGGGCTTTGTCAGGTGTGTAAGAGTGGGGAGGAAACAATTCTCCATGTGGTACGTGATTGTCCAGCGATGTCAGGTTTGTGGAGTAGGATTGTGGCACCAGAGCAACGTGATATGTTTTTTTGCCAAACGATGTTGGAGTGGCTTTATCTAAGGAGTACAGAACCAAGGTTTAATGTACCCTAGGCTACAATCTTTGGAATGGCGGTGTGGTGGGCTTGGAAATGGAGATGTGGTAATGTATTTAGGACGAATGGGAAGTGCAGGGATCGAGTTTGCAGAACCGAGCTGGAGAGAGGGTGGTACGTCAAATTGCATGGTCTCCTCTGCCAGACGACTGGGTGAAACTAAACTCTGATGGTGCTGAGGAAATCCTGGTTTGGCTGCAGCTGGGGGCGTCTTGCGGGATAAGGAGGGAGCTTGGATCTACGGTTCTGCCTTGAATATAGGAGTGTGCTCTGGTCCGATGGCGGAATTATGGGGTATCTACTATGGTCTGGCTATCGCTTGGGGGAGGAGAATAACTAGACTGGAGGTAGAGGTTGATTCGGCGCTGGTGGTTGGTTTTCATAAGACAGGGATTTGCGATTCTCATCCCTTGTCGTTCCTAGTACGGTTGTGCTATGACTTATTAACGAACGACTAGACAGTCCGGATTTCTAAAATGTATAGAGAAGCAAATCGAATTGCGGATGGTTTGGCTTCTTTTGCATTTTCTCAACCGTTAGGGTTGCAGTTGTTAGAGGTTTGTCCCTCTAGTGTTGAGTTTTTAGTTACTGAATATACTAATAGGGTTTTAGTCCCACGTCGGATTCGTGTGTAATCTGTTTATTTTTCTTTTAATAAAGTTAGGAGACCTTGGTCTCCTTGTTCACACCAAAAAAAAAAAAAAAAATTCAAGTACACCATTAAAACCCCATTACACCGTTACAGAAATTTGAAATGGCAGCTTGTCTAAAAAACCAGGGCAAACCTTCCGTCCAAAAAAACCCTTATTAATGGAGGACTCTTTAAACAAAGGTACACGGCATCTATATATACAGCAACCGTATACTGTATTCCAAAAGCTATAAGCGTAACACAAAAAAATCATCAAAATAACAGCGCAAAAATGGCAAGAAACCATAATCGGGAATACACTTTTCTTATGAAACTGTTCCCTCTATTCTGCTAAGCGAAATATCAATACTCCTCACAATCAGAAGGCCACAGACGGGAGAACGTCAAACCAAAGTAAAAATCAAAGAAATAGGACTTTAGTTATACACTTCACAGTTATAGATTACAACTTCCAGGCAAACTACATTCTGAACACCGAGATCCTCATTAGAAATCTACAAACATCGAAAAGAACACCAACCAAAGAAGAGGAAAAGAAGCCTGCGTTATTTGCTTAGAAACATTTAGAGGAAAAGAGGAAGTCAACACACTGAAATGTAACCATATTTACCACCATCACTGTATTATCACTTGGCTATATGTGACAAGAAATTGTCCTATATGTAAGGCAACAGACCTATAAGAGAAATTCTAAATAAACACAATATGGGCAATTGTGACGCCATTTTCTTATTCGCTTTCTGCAAAAAACCTTCTGTCTCATTTGCCATTGTCTTAATAACAACACCCGTTTAAAATCACGTCAAATGATAAAACGGGTTACAAGAAAATCAAACCGGGGACAAAAACTAAACAATAATATTCAACATCAGACCTCCAAAAATATGATTGTTCATGCGTCAAATCTCACATACTTTAAATAACATTGGCTTAAAATGACCTCAAAACAGTAACAATGTTAACTAACCTTTTAAAAAAATTCTAACAAATGACCAATTTATATTTTAAATACAGTAGAGTATAATAACTACAAATTAAAAACCCCAAAATTCAATAACATAAATATTAAGGGAAATAAAAAAGTGATAAAGACTCCTACATAAAGAACCAACTAACTTTAATAAAAAAAACCCAGAATTTACATTACTCCACTAACGTAACCTAACGGAATGAATAAGAAGGCACAACTTTGGGAAATAAATGATTTTAAATAAATAAGAGGAAACAGACATCGAAAATTAAACGGACACACCAACGGAGAACCAACAGACACAAAATATTAAGTAAAACTTAAACACATATCTACTAATCTTCATAACAATCCGAATATATAATCAGGCAGAAACCTAAGTTATCATACACATACATTAGAAATAGTTTTGTAGGGGCGGTAAAATATATATTAAAAATGGATTTCAAGAGTACGACCACATGTTTGACATTATATTTTAGGAAACAAACTTCTAATTGTTCTTTCAGTTTGAATCGATTTCAAAATTTAAGGCCCACCAATTTAAGAAGAAACACCACTCTCCCAATTTACAATCACCATTATGCCATAAATTAATGATTAAGCAGTAAACGGTAAAACTCATAAAAACGTGAATATCAAGAGGATCAACGATAAGAAGAAAAAGGGAGGCCCACAGTAAAGAACACATCACAGAAAAACGTAACTCCAACTAACGAGCAGCCTATAAATAACTCTACCCAAAGTATAAACTAAAAGTCACACAACTCTCAAAAAAATGTTTCGAAACACATCCTACTCCTTTGAAAAACTACCATACGATATGTTTGGAGATATTATCTCTCGAGTTGCACAGAGGTCACGGACAAGCGTTAGGCATGTCATGCAAACATCACCACATCTAGCCAAAGCACCACAAAATCACCGTGTTTACATGAATATCAATCTAATTATCTAAGGCCACTAGCAATCAATCCCCTAGCAGCACTCACGAAATACTAAAATCTCATGGAAAAAATCATTGCAAGTGGAAATGTGAAGGCACACTACATCAAAGGGATCGAGAAGTATTTCCACAAAAACAACACAGAAGAAGGGTTGGCCCACTTGAAAAAGGCAGCAAAAGATACTTATGAGAACGGTATTTACCTTTACGAAATTATACAGTTGTGCAAAAGTGACACAACAGAAGAAAAAATTTGGCTCGACAAACTAGGCTGGAAAGACACAAAACAAAGGGTGATCAATGCTGGAAAGATATCAATGCTAGAGTTCTACTACTATACATTGGCAGAAGTCCAACCAACTATCATCTACACCCTCAATGATATGGGGAATAGATGTGCACACTACTACTACTTTAAACAAATGATCAAGTTTGTCTTTTTTTTTGTTAGCTTACGACAAAACAATAATGCTCACCAATGTCATCCACATCTAGATATTTCCAAAGTTCATAATAAAGTCATTGCTTTCCTGCTTCATAAACATAACCTACGCCTACATATTTATATAAACAAGAAAAAAAGATACACTAACTCAAAGAATACCAAGAATACAAACGATTGGGAGAAAATAATAAATAAGACCACCAGTTACCATGAAAACAAATCACAACATACAAGATCAACATATTTTGAAGCAAGGTCCAACAAACCATCTCTAAAACAGGTCTAAAAGTCTTTCGACCAACAGGAGATATACGTATGGAAAGAGGTCTTCAGATTTAGCAACACTTATATCATTAAAAATGCCTGCTTCGTAAAACAAGCCTCCTTAACAACAAATAATAAAACAACTCAAACCAAAAACTTAGAAACACGTACAGAGGATCAAGGAAACACAGCTAACAATTAAATTAACATTAGTCGACAAAAATTGACGAAACCATCACCAAGCCAGGAAAAAAACTAAGACCTACTGATCAAAGGTCAATTAAAACCCAAGGTGCACTCAACCACGATCTAGTGGTGTCGTCGTAGCACTTCAGGGTCGAATGCACAGAGACCAAACTATGCACTATAATATTGTGAAGATCTAGTCTAGCTAAGGCAAAAGGAAAATTTTGTGACAAGTAATTATCAAAACAGGAAAAATAAAATAGTGTTTAAATTCAAAGAAAAGTATTGGGTGTTGGGAGTCTATTAGGAGTTATGATCACTAATTCAGATGATAGGTTGGGAAAGCATTAGATACCATTCTTGAACTCAAATCTCGAATGTAAAACTAACCTATTGTCGCATCGTTAGTTATCTATGCAAGGAATTGATTAAATTCTAAACCGTCGTTTGAATCTAGCAATCCTAGCAAGCAATAAGTTCAAGTTTGATTTTTGTTCACGATGTGCCTTAACTTCAGCTTTCGTTGGCTAAGGATCACCTTGCTCACCTATGTTCTTTTCAAGCAATTCAACAACACTTTTGATGCCTAGATAAATTAAACCCACAATCATAAACTAGGTAGCTAATCTAGTTTAAGCATTAAGCACAACTATAGATGAAGAACACAAAAGATCAATCCCAAATCTAACAGCCTAAGTTTAGTGAATCATAAAACCCCTTTTTGAAATCCGAAACCCAGCAGTAAAACTACTCAGACATGGAAATCA